>NW_028118534.1:0-168000 GCF_965113295.1 Leuciscus leuciscus
GCATTTAGAGCACATATCGACCGCAGAGGGGCGCTCGTGAGTACCCTTCTGAAACCTAAAACTACTAAATGGGACACCCTATGGACTTAATGGGCACGCAGAAGCCATTGTAAGTCTACAAGACTGAAAGTGAGGTGTGCCATTTAGGACAGGGCCTTTATATCTCGGTGAGTGGATTCTGACAAAATGAAACACCTCTGATTGGCTGCGTTCAATAGACCAACAAACATGACTGTGATTGGCTACATTACTCACCGCTGTAAAAACATTTGACGTTCTCCAGAGCTCAAACACAAAAACACACTTGAGAGTTTGCCAGTATGATATTATTACAGAATCAACTGAGGATGATCTTGCATTCGCTTGAGAGTGCTTATATTTAGGGGTTCAAGCACGAAGTGCTGAACACCTATTGTATTTGTAAAGATTTTTATTAGGGGTTCAAGCACGAAGTGCTGAAACCCTATTGTAATTGTAAGGATTTTTATTATTATTATTCTGCCGTAAAACGCATCGTGCAGCCCAAACCGTAAGTGCTGGAGACTTGAGACTTTGCCAGAAGGTAGTACAAAAATCGAGGAGAGGTTATCAAATTATGACCCCGATTGGCCAATAGGTGGCGCTATAGTAAGCAAAAGTATAAAATCGCTAATAACTCCTAGACGGTTTGTCGTAGACTCAAGTGTCTTATATCACTGTAATCCTTGGCTCAAGACGGACAAAACGTATATCTCCGATTTCATTTCCGGTATGCAAATTTTTCCGCCATTTTGAATTTTGTCAAAAACCTACTTTTGCGAACTAGTCTGTGGTTTTTTGTCCGATCGGAACCAAACCAGTGCAGAAATGTTCTCTGGAGTCTGACTATCAATAATTATCGAAAAAAAGTTGAAATTTCGATTCATGGTCGCTATGGGGCGCCAAAATGTTCGAAGGAGGCGGAGTCAGTTTTACTAAAATTGTTATAACTCGTGAACGAAATGAGATATCTTCACCAAACTTGGTACATATTTGTAGGAGGTCAATTTGAGGTCACAGTAAAAAAATTGCGTCGATTGGCCTCATGGTGGCGCTATAAAACAATAAAAACGTATAGACACCTGACCGTTTTTTCGAATGACTTGAAATTTGGTATGCAGTGTCTTGGCCCAAGGGGCCACCTATGTCTAAAAGGATATTGGCGTATCTCGAAAAACATGGCCGCCATTGGCCAATGAAATTTGAGCACCGTTAACGAAGTCCGATCGGAGCGAAACTCGGTGGGCATGTTCGGCTCAAGCCCCTAGAGGTCTGTAAGAATTTTGAAAGAAATCGGCCACTAGTTGGCGCTAACGAGTTTTATGGCTCTGTAATCACGTGGTGTTACACTTATCATCACAAAATGCATATCATTTGATAGATCTGCTCATGCTGAACAACTTTGCCTCAAGAACCATTGCTGTCAATCAAACCGTTCATTAAATATTCATGAATATGTTAAAAACCTACTTTTGCGAACTAGTCCTAGGTTTTTCGCCCGATCGGAACCAAACAAGTCTAGGACAATTCTATGGACTCTCTAGATAAATAATTATCAAAAAAAAGTTGAACTTTAGCATTTTTCACATGGGTATATTGGGTCATAAAGAAAATGGGCGTGGCAAAATGCACTCAAAAGCCTATAAATCCTAAACGAAAACTCAGAACTTCACGAAAATTGGTGAGCATATGTGCCATATCATTCTAAACAAGCATGCAAAGTTTCATGTAGATCGGACCATAGGTGGCGCTATAACTGTTAAAAAGCTTTGAAAACCATATATTTCCTATGGTAAATTGCCTATATTGGCTGTAAATGGACTTTACCATCTATTATTTCAGTGGTTAAAAGCTTTCTAAATAAATCTTAATGTCTTAAATTCTTATGTGCTTAAAGGCCTTAAATGCTTGAACCCCGATAAATGCTGCTTGCAGCTTTAATTAGGGGTTCAAGCACGAAGTGCTGAAACCCTATTGTAATTGTAAGGATTTTTATTATTATTATTATTATTCTTCTCCGCTAAAACGCATCGTGCAGCCCAAACCGTAAGAGCTAGAGACTTGAAACTTGGCCACAAGGTAGTACAAAAATCGAGGAGAGGTTATCAAAGTATGAGCCCGATTGGCCAATAGGTGGCGCTATAGCGCAAAAAACAAAAAAAAATCACTATTTTGCTCATATCTCAATAACCATTTGTCTCAGCTTCAAGTGTCATACATCATTGGAATCCTTGGCTCAAGCCGAACAAGAAATATAGGAGGTATTTTATTTCCGGTATGCAAATTTTTCCGCCATTTTGGATTTTGTCCAAAACCTACTTTTGCGAACTAGTCCCTGGTTTTTCGCCCGATCGGAACCAAACCAGTGCAGAAATGTTCACAGTAGTCTGAATATCAATAATTATCGAAAAAAAGTTGAAATTTCGATTCACGGTCGCTAAGGGGTGCCAAAACGTTTGAAGAAGGCGGAGCCTATTTTACTAAAATGGCTATAACTCCAGAAGTAAATGAGGTATCTTCACCAAACTCGGTACACATGTGTAAGAGGTCAATCTGAGGTCACAGTAAAAAAATCGCGGCGATTGGCCACATGGTGGCGCTATAACATGAAAAAAACATAAAATGGGCTATAACCACCTGACCGTTAGTCCGATTGACTTGAAAATTGGTATGCAGTGTCTTGGTCCAAGGTGCCATGTATATCTATGAGGACATTAGTGTATCTCAAAAAACATGGCCGCCATCAGCCAATGAAGTTTGAGCACCTATTAGACAAGGTTAACGGAGGCCGATCGGAACGAAACTCGATGGGCATGTTCGACTCATGGCCCTAAAGGTCTGTAAGAATTTTGAAAGAAATCGGCCACTAGTTGGCGCTAACGAGTTTTATGGCTCTGTAATCACGTGGTGTTACACTTATCGTCACAAAATGCATATCATTTGATAGAGCTGCTCATCCTGAACAACTTTGCCTCTAGAACCATTCCTGTCAATCAAACCGTTCATTAAATATTCATGAATATGTTAAAAACCTACTTTTGCGAACTAGTCCCTGGTTTTTCGCCCGATCGGAACCAGACCAGTCTAGGACAATTCTCTGGACTCTCTAGATCAATAATTATCAAAAAAAAGTTGAACTTTTGCATTTGTATGGCTGTAATAGGGTCATTTATAAAATGGGCGTGGCAAAATACACTAAAAAGCCTTTAAATCCTAAATGAAAACTCAGAACTTCACAAAAGTTGGTGAGCATATGTGACATGACATCATTAACAAGCATGCAACATTTTATGGAGATTGGACCAAAGGTGGCGCTATAACTGTTAAAAAGCTTTAAAACCATATATTTCCTATGGTAAACTGCCTGTATTGGCTGTAAATGGTCTTTTCCATCTCTGATCATATAGTTTTCATATCATAATGTTCAAAACTAGTGCAATACAATTCTCTGGACTCACTAGGTCAATAATTGTCAGAAAAAGTTGAACTACTTCATTTGGATAGATATAATAGGTTCACTTCAAAATGTAGCCTTTACCAAGTGTCCCCGAAAGCCTATATCTCTTTAATGAATGACTCAGACCTTCTTAAAAAGCCAGTGAAATATCACTCTGAACATGCATGAAAATTTTCAGACCGATCGGACAAAATTTGCCTCTATAACAGTTAAAAAGGTGAAAATTATATGAATATAATGGCATATTAAGCCAATAAGTTGTATTTTACTGCCCCCTGCTGTTTAAAATTTATAAAATCACTATTTTAACATTTACAATTACATTTAGTCAAAATCCGTCCGTTAAAGTATTAGTATTGACAGTTTTATCACATCATATATTTCAAATGTCTGTATCTACAACATAATGTGTTTGTGTAGTCTTAGGTTTCTGAATAAATTCTGAATCTTCTGATTAATAGCTAACAAAGACTTTGTGAAATGTTTATAGACCATTCAAATATATTTTCATTATGACATATCCCAATAGCATTGAAAAAACAACAACAACATTTGTCTTCGTGTGTGTGTGTGTGTGTGCATGCATGATTGAGTTAACATGGAAAAACTGGTTTGCTTTAGTGCAGAAAACTGCTTAACTATATAGTTATAACTATAAATCCTAAACGAAAACTCAGAACTTCACAAAAATTGATGAGCATATGTGTCATAACCTGCTAAAGAAGCATGGAAAATTTTATGGAGATCGGACCATAGTTGGCGCTATAACTGTTAAAACGCTTTAAAACCATATATTTCCTATATGGTAAATTGCCTGTATTTGCTGTAAATGGTGTCTTCTATCTATTATCGTATAATGTTCATATCATAATGTTCAAAACCAGTGCAGCACAATTCTCTGAACTCTCTAGATCAATAATTATCAGAAAAAAAGTTTAACTTCTTCAAAAGGTGATTTTATATGAATATAATGACATATTAAGCCAATAAGTGGTATTTTACTGCCCCCTGCTGTCATTTCATCATACTACTCCCTAATATTGTTATAAAATTCATATTTAGACTTTATAAAATCATTATTTTAACATTTACAATCACATTTTGTCAAAACTCATCTATTGGAGTATTATTATTGACAATTGTGTCACACTGTCTGTCTGAGATATGGAAATTGAAAATGAAAGTAAAACGGCATTTAGGCCACGCCCCCCCAGTACAAATTCATTCATAACTCGAAAACGGAAAGTCGTTGCGCGCTCAAATTTTGATGGTAAGGTCCTCTCCAGGCTCTTGATCGAAACGTGTCATCGCGGGCCTCGGGAGCGCGCCCCCCACGAATCGCAAATTCGTGGGACCCCCGATTTTGAACGGCCGAAACTCCCGACCCAGACCACCCCGAACCTTGTGTGAGAGCTCGTTGGAAAGGGCCAGTTCTTGGCTAGCTTCGATTCAAATGTGGTGTAATTTGCCCTGGGCATTCCAGAGATAAAAGCCCCAATAGATATGCCTTTGAACGGTCATATTTCCGGGCTCCAATCGCCCAAAAACACCGCGATGGTCTCATTCAACAGGGCTCCTCAAGAACTATCTATGCTCTGAATTTCAGAATTTTTCGCCTTCTGGTTCCCGAGATATAAGTGAAAAACCAAATTCCCATTCATTCATTCAAACACTTCAACTGTAAGATGGAGGCTGTAATTCCACTGTTGTCAACTAGAGGGAGCAGCAGTATTAGACATAGTATTAATCTTTTTATCAGCTTTCAGCTTTGGCCAACAAACAAATGGTTAAAGCTATTTTTTTTTGTATTATTATTATTGGACTGATAGATCACAATGAAATATATGAAATGGTTAGACCATTAAAATATTTTTTTCACAATAACACATCCTAAAGACATTGAAAACATATTTGTATATGTGTGTGTGTGTGTGTGTGTGTGTGTGTGTGTGTGTAAGCATGCATTATTGAGTTAACATGGAAAACACTTATATTACAATAACTATTATAACACAGTCATATTTTGTCAGTGTTTATCACTTCATTTGCACTGACACTTCACATAATTGCTAGTAATGTGGTAAATCACGCTAGAAACATGGTAAATCATAGTAAATAATTGATGGTCTCATTCAACAGGGCTCCTCAAGCACTCTCTATGCTCTGAGTTTCAGAATTTTTCGCCTTCTGGTTCCCGAGATATAAGTGAAATACCAAATTCCCATTCATTAATTCATTCAAACACTTCAACTGTAAGATGGAAGCTGTAATACCACTGTCCACTGGAGGGAGCAGCAGGATTACGCATGACCTTTTCATTAGTTTTCAGTATTGGGAAACAAACAAATGCTTTAAAAAGCAATCTTTTTAAAAAAAAATTTTTTTTAATATTATTAGATCACAAAGGAATTCTAATAGACCAATAAATATATTTTCTCAATAACATATTCCAAAACATTAAAAACATATTTGCATTTGTGTATGTTTATTGTGTGTGTGTGTGTGTGTGTGTGTGTGTGTGTGTGTGTGTGTGTGTGTGTGTGTGTGTGTGTGTGTGTGTGTGTGTGTGTGTGTGTGTGTGTGTGTGTGTGCGTGTGCGTGCGTGTGTGTGTGTGCGTGTGTGTGTGTGTGTGTGTGTAAGCATGCATTATTGAGTTAACATGGAAAAACTGGTTTGCTTTAGTCCAGAAAACTGGTGAAAATCATGAAGTTTAAAGTGAAAGTGAGCCAATAAGTGGTCTTCTTCTGCCCTCTGCTGGCCATTCTACTTATTAATGAAGTCTTTTCACATGTGCTCACATTCATATTTAGACTCTAAAAATCACTTATATAACAATAACTATTATAACACAATCAGATTTTGTCAGTGTTTATCACTTCATTTGCACTGACACTTCACATAATTGCTAGAAACATGGTAAATCATAGTGAATAATACTATAATGTGGTGTATCAAGGTAAACCATGCTAGAATCCTGGCAAATCATTCTAGAACGTGGTAAATCATGGTAAACTATGCTAAAACAGGGTAAATCATGGTAAACCATGATAAACTATGGTAAATCATGTTAGAATGTGGTATATCATGGTAAATCATGCTAGAACAGGGTAAATCATGGTAAACTATGATAAATCATGATAAACTATGGTAAACCATGCTAGAATCACAGTAAACAATGGTAAATCATACTAGAATGTAGTATATCATGGTAAATCATGCTAGAATATGGTAAATCAAGGTAAACTAAGATAAAATCATGGTAAACTATGTAAATCATGCTAGAATCATAGTAAATAATACTAGAATGTGGTAAATTATTGTGGGAGGAGCCTATTTTACTAAAATGGCTATAACTCAAGAAGTAAATGAGATATCTTCACCAAACTCAGTACACATGTGTATGGGTTCAATTTGAGGTCACAGTAAACAATTTTATGGAGATCGGTCCATAGATGGCACTATAACTCCTATAAAAAGCTTTAAAACCACATATTTCCTATGGTACATTGCCTGTATTGGCTGTAAATGGTCTTTTATGCCATCTATTATGTCAGTGGTTACATGCTTGCTAAATAAAACTTAATAACTTTTGATGCTTTTGTGCTTAAAGGCCTTAAATGCTTGAACCCCGATAAATGCTGCTTGCAGCTTTAATTAGGGGTTCAAGCACGAAGTGCTGAAACCCTATTGTAATTGTACTGATTTTTATTATTATTATTATTATTATTATTCCGCCCTAAAACGCATCGTGCAGCCCAAACTGTAAGAGCTGGAACCTTGAAACTTGGCCAAATGATAGTGCTCAATTTGGGGAGAACCTATCAAAGTATGAGCCCGATTGGCCCATAGGTGGCAGTATAATGACCACATTTACTAAATTGGTCATAACTCATACATAGTTTGTCCTAGAGGCTCAAATTTAGCATCACTGTGATCCCTGGCTCCAGACGAACAACCTGGCTATCTCCAAATCGCGATTTGAGCAAAAAAAAAATTTATATGGCCACTTTTGTCCAAAGCCTACTTTGGCAAACTAGTCCCTGGTTTTTGGTCCAATCGGAACCAGACCAGTCTAGGCCAATTCTCTGGACTCTCTAGATAAATAATTATCGAAAAAAAGTTGAACTTTTGCATTTGCCTGGCTGTAACAGGGTCATTTAGGAAAGTGGAGGGACAAAAAACACTCAAAAGCCTATACAACCTAAGGGAAAACCTCAAACTTCACAAAAATCGATGAGCATATGTGTCCTAACATGGTGAAGAAGCATGCCAAGTTTCGTGAAGATCGGACAATTTTTATTAGGGGTTCAAGCACGAAGTGCTGAAACCCTATTGTAATTGTACTGATTTTTATTATTATTATTATTATTATTATTCCGCCCTAAAACGCATCGTGCAGCCCAAACTGTAAGAGCTGGAACCTTGAAACTTGGCCAAATGATAGTGCTCAATTTGGGGAGAACCTATCAAAGTATGAGCCCGATTGGCCCATAGGTGGCAGTATAATGACCACATTTACTAAATTGGTCATAACTCATACATAGTTTGTCCTAGAGGCTCAAATTTAGCATCACTGTGATCCCTGGCTCCAGACGAACAACCTGGCTATCTCCAAATCGCGATTTGAGCAAAAAAAAAATTTATATGGCCACTTTTGTCCAAAGCCTACTTTGGCAAACTAGTCCCTGGTTTTTGGTCCAATCGGAACCAGACCAGTCTAGGCCAATTCTCTGGACTCTCTAGATAAATAATTATCGAAAAAAAGTTGAACTTTTGCATTTGCCTGGCTGTAACAGGGTCATTTAGGAAAGTGGAGGGACAAAAAACACTCAAAAGCCTATACAACCTAAGGGAAAACCTCAAACTTCACAAAAATCGATGAGCATATGTGTCCTAACATGGTGAAGAAGCATGCCAAGTTTCGTGAAGATCGGACAATTTTTATTAGGGGTTCAAGCACGAAGTGCTGAAACCCTATTGTAATTGTACTGATTTTTATTATTATTATTATTATTATTATTCCGCCCTAAAACGCATCGTGCAGCCCAAACTGTAAGAGCTGGAACCTTGAAACTTGGCCAAATGATAGTGCTCAATTTGGGGAGAACCTATCAAAGTATGAGCCCGATTGGCCCATAGGTGGCAGTATAATGACCACATTTACTAAATTGGTCATAACTCATACATAGTTTGTCCTAGAGGCTCAAATTTAGCATCACTGTGATCCCTGGCTCCAGACGAACAACCTGGCTATCTCCAAATCGCGATTTGAGCAAAAAAAAAATTTATATGGCCACTTTTGTCCAAAGCCTACTTTGGCAAACTAGTCCCTGGTTTTTGGTCCAATCGGAACCAGACCAGTCTAGGCCAATTCTCTGGACTCTCTAGATAAATAATTATCGAAAAAAAGTTGAACTTTTGCATTTGCCTGGCTGTAACAGGGTCATTTAGGAAAGTGGAGGGACAAAAAACACTCAAAAGCCTATACAACCTAAGGGAAAACCTCAAACTTCACAAAAATCGATGAGCATATGTGTCCTAACATGGTGAAGAAGCATGCCAAGTTTCGTGAAGATCGGACAATTTTTATTAGGGGTTCAAGCACGAAGTGCTGAAACCCTATTGTAATTGTACTGATTTTTATTATTATTATTATTATTATTATTCCGCCCTAAAACGCATCGTGCAGCCCAAACTGTAAGAGCTGGAACCTTGAAACTTGGCCAAATGATAGTGCTCAATTTGGGGAGAACCTATCAAAGTATGAGCCCGATTGGCCCATAGGTGGCAGTATAATGACCACATTTACTAAATTGGTCATAACTCATACATAGTTTGTCCTAGAGGCTCAAATTTAGCATCACTGTGATCCCTGGCTCCAGACGAACAACCTGGCTATCTCCAAATCGCGATTTGAGCAAAAAAAAAATTTATATGGCCACTTTTGTCCAAAGCCTACTTTGGCAAACTAGTCCCTGGTTTTTGGTCCAATCGGAACCAGACCAGTCTAGGCCAATTCTCTGGACTCTCTAGATAAATAATTATCGAAAAAAAGTTGAACTTTTGCATTTGCCTGGCTGTAACAGGGTCATTTAGGAAAGTGGAGGGACAAAAAACACTCAAAAGCCTATACAACCTAAGGGAAAACCTCAAACTTCACAAAAATCGATGAGCATATGTGTCCTAACATGGTGAAGAAGCATGCCAAGTTTCGTGAAGATCGGACAATTTTTATTAGGGGTTCAAGCACGAAGTGCTGAAACCCTATTGTAATTGTACTGATTTTTATTATTATTATTATTATTATTATTCCGCCCTAAAACGCATCGTGCAGCCCAAACTGTAAGAGCTGGAACCTTGAAACTTGGCCAAATGATAGTGCTCAATTTGGGGAGAACCTATCAAAGTATGAGCCCGATTGGCCCATAGGTGGCAGTATAATGACCACATTTACTAAATTGGTCATAACTCATACATAGTTTGTCCTAGAGGCTCAAATTTAGCATCACTGTGATCCCTGGCTCCAGACGAACAACCTGGCTATCTCCAAATCGCGATTTGAGCAAAAAAAAAATTTATATGGCCACTTTTGTCCAAAGCCTACTTTGGCAAACTAGTCCCTGGTTTTTGGTCCAATCGGAACCAGACCAGTCTAGGCCAATTCTCTGGACTCTCTAGATAAATAATTATCGAAAAAAAGTTGAACTTTTGCATTTGCCTGGCTGTAACAGGGTCATTTAGGAAAGTGGAGGGACAAAAAACACTCAAAAGCCTATACAACCTAAGGGAAAACCTCAAACTTCACAAAAATCGATGAGCATATGTGTCCTAACATGGTGAAGAAGCATGCCAAGTTTCGTGAAGATCGGACAATTTTTATTAGGGGTTCAAGCACGAAGTGCTGAAACCCTATTGTAATTGTACTGATTTTTATTATTATTATTATTATTATTATTCCGCCCTAAAACGCATCGTGCAGCCCAAACTGTAAGAGCTGGAACCTTGAAACTTGGCCAAATGATAGTGCTCAATTTGGGGAGAACCTATCAAAGTATGAGCCCGATTGGCCCATAGGTGGCAGTATAATGACCACATTTACTAAATTGGTCATAACTCATACATAGTTTGTCCTAGAGGCTCAAATTTAGCATCACTGTGATCCCTGGCTCCAGACGAACAACCTGGCTATCTCCAAATCGCGATTTGAGCAAAAAAAAAATTTATATGGCCACTTTTGTCCAAAGCCTACTTTGGCAAACTAGTCCCTGGTTTTTGGTCCAATCGGAACCAGACCAGTCTAGGCCAATTCTCTGGACTCTCTAGATAAATAATTATCGAAAAAAAGTTGAACTTTTGCATTTGCCTGGCTGTAACAGGGTCATTTAGGAAAGTGGAGGGACAAAAAACACTCAAAAGCCTATACAACCTAAGGGAAAACCTCAAACTTCACAAAAATCGATGAGCATATGTGTCCTAACATGGTGAAGAAGCATGCCAAGTTTCGTGAAGATCGGACAATTTTTATTAGGGGTTCAAGCACGAAGTGCTGAAACCCTATTGTAATTGTACTGATTTTTATTATTATTATTATTATTATTATTCCGCCCTAAAACGCATCGTGCAGCCCAAACTGTAAGAGCTGGAACCTTGAAACTTGGCCAAATGATAGTGCTCAATTTGGGGAGAACCTATCAAAGTATGAGCCCGATTGGCCCATAGGTGGCAGTATAATGACCACATTTACTAAATTGGTCATAACTCATACATAGTTTGTCCTAGAGGCTCAAATTTAGCATCACTGTGATCCCTGGCTCCAGACGAACAACCTGGCTATCTCCAAATCGCGATTTGAGCAAAAAAAAAATTTATATGGCCACTTTTGTCCAAAGCCTACTTTGGCAAACTAGTCCCTGGTTTTTGGTCCAATCGGAACCAGACCAGTCTAGGCCAATTCTCTGGACTCTCTAGATAAATAATTATCGAAAAAAAGTTGAACTTTTGCATTTGCCTGGCTGTAACAGGGTCATTTAGGAAAGTGGAGGGACAAAAAACACTCAAAAGCCTATACAACCTAAGGGAAAACCTCAAACTTCACAAAAATCGATGAGCATATGTGTCCTAACATGGTGAAGAAGCATGCCAAGTTTCGTGAAGATCGGACAATTTTTATTAGGGGTTCAAGCACGAAGTGCTGAAACCCTATTGTAATTGTACTGATTTTTATTATTATTATTATTATTATTATTCCGCCCTAAAACGCATCGTGCAGCCCAAACTGTAAGAGCTGGAACCTTGAAACTTGGCCAAATGATAGTGCTCAATTTGGGGAGAACCTATCAAAGTATGAGCCCGATTGGCCCATAGGTGGCAGTATAATGACCACATTTACTAAATTGGTCATAACTCATACATAGTTTGTCCTAGAGGCTCAAATTTAGCATCACTGTGATCCCTGGCTCCAGACGAACAACCTGGCTATCTCCAAATCGCGATTTGAGCAAAAAAAAAATTTATATGGCCACTTTTGTCCAAAGCCTACTTTGGCAAACTAGTCCCTGGTTTTTGGTCCAATCGGAACCAGACCAGTCTAGGCCAATTCTCTGGACTCTCTAGATAAATAATTATCGAAAAAAAGTTGAACTTTTGCATTTGCCTGGCTGTAACAGGGTCATTTAGGAAAGTGGAGGGACAAAAAACACTCAAAAGCCTATACAACCTAAGGGAAAACCTCAAACTTCACAAAAATCGATGAGCATATGTGTCCTAACATGGTGAAGAAGCATGCCAAGTTTCGTGAAGATCGGACAATTTTTATTAGGGGTTCAAGCACGAAGTGCTGAAACCCTATTGTAATTGTACTGATTTTTATTATTATTATTATTATTATTATTCCGCCCTAAAACGCATCGTGCAGCCCAAACTGTAAGAGCTGGAACCTTGAAACTTGGCCAAATGATAGTGCTCAATTTGGGGAGAACCTATCAAAGTATGAGCCCGATTGGCCCATAGGTGGCAGTATAATGACCACATTTACTAAATTGGTCATAACTCATACATAGTTTGTCCTAGAGGCTCAAATTTAGCATCACTGTGATCCCTGGCTCCAGACGAACAACCTGGCTATCTCCAAATCGCGATTTGAGCAAAAAAAAAATTTATATGGCCACTTTTGTCCAAAGCCTACTTTGGCAAACTAGTCCCTGGTTTTTGGTCCAATCGGAACCAGACCAGTCTAGGCCAATTCTCTGGACTCTCTAGATAAATAATTATCGAAAAAAAGTTGAACTTTTGCATTTGCCTGGCTGTAACAGGGTCATTTAGGAAAGTGGAGGGACAAAAAACACTCAAAAGCCTATACAACCTAAGGGAAAACCTCAAACTTCACAAAAATCGATGAGCATATGTGTCCTAACATGGTGAAGAAGCATGCCAAGTTTCGTGAAGATCGGACAATTTTTATTAGGGGTTCAAGCACGAAGTGCTGAAACCCTATTGTAATTGTACTGATTTTTATTATTATTATTATTATTATTATTCCGCCCTAAAACGCATCGTGCAGCCCAAACTGTAAGAGCTGGAACCTTGAAACTTGGCCAAATGATAGTGCTCAATTTGGGGAGAACCTATCAAAGTATGAGCCCGATTGGCCCATAGGTGGCAGTATAATGACCACATTTACTAAATTGGTCATAACTCATACATAGTTTGTCCTAGAGGCTCAAATTTAGCATCACTGTGATCCCTGGCTCCAGACGAACAACCTGGCTATCTCCAAATCGCGATTTGAGCAAAAAAAAAATTTATATGGCCACTTTTGTCCAAAGCCTACTTTGGCAAACTAGTCCCTGGTTTTTGGTCCAATCGGAACCAGACCAGTCTAGGCCAATTCTCTGGACTCTCTAGATAAATAATTATCGAAAAAAAGTTGAACTTTTGCATTTGCCTGGCTGTAACAGGGTCATTTAGGAAAGTGGAGGGACAAAAAACACTCAAAAGCCTATACAACCTAAGGGAAAACCTCAAACTTCACAAAAATCGATGAGCATATGTGTCCTAACATGGTGAAGAAGCATGCCAAGTTTCGTGAAGATCGGACAATTTTTATTAGGGGTTCAAGCACGAAGTGCTGAAACCCTATTGTAATTGTACTGATTTTTATTATTATTATTATTATTATTATTCCGCCCTAAAACGCATCGTGCAGCCCAAACTGTAAGAGCTGGAACCTTGAAACTTGGCCAAATGATAGTGCTCAATTTGGGGAGAACCTATCAAAGTATGAGCCCGATTGGCCCATAGGTGGCAGTATAATGACCACATTTACTAAATTGGTCATAACTCATACATAGTTTGTCCTAGAGGCTCAAATTTAGCATCACTGTGATCCCTGGCTCCAGACGAACAACCTGGCTATCTCCAAATCGCGATTTGAGCAAAAAAAAAATTTATATGGCCACTTTTGTCCAAAGCCTACTTTGGCAAACTAGTCCCTGGTTTTTGGTCCAATCGGAACCAGACCAGTCTAGGCCAATTCTCTGGACTCTCTAGATAAATAATTATCGAAAAAAAGTTGAACTTTTGCATTTGCCTGGCTGTAACAGGGTCATTTAGGAAAGTGGAGGGACAAAAAACACTCAAAAGCCTATACAACCTAAGGGAAAACCTCAAACTTCACAAAAATCGATGAGCATATGTGTCCTAACATGGTGAAGAAGCATGCCAAGTTTCGTGAAGATCGGACAATTTTTATTAGGGGTTCAAGCACGAAGTGCTGAAACCCTATTGTAATTGTACTGATTTTTATTATTATTATTATTATTATTATTCCGCCCTAAAACGCATCGTGCAGCCCAAACTGTAAGAGCTGGAACCTTGAAACTTGGCCAAATGATAGTGCTCAATTTGGGGAGAACCTATCAAAGTATGAGCCCGATTGGCCCATAGGTGGCAGTATAATGACCACATTTACTAAATTGGTCATAACTCATACATAGTTTGTCCTAGAGGCTCAAATTTAGCATCACTGTGATCCCTGGCTCCAGACGAACAACCTGGCTATCTCCAAATCGCGATTTGAGCAAAAAAAAAATTTATATGGCCACTTTTGTCCAAAGCCTACTTTGGCAAACTAGTCCCTGGTTTTTGGTCCAATCGGAACCAGACCAGTCTAGGCCAATTCTCTGGACTCTCTAGATAAATAATTATCGAAAAAAAGTTGAACTTTTGCATTTGCCTGGCTGTAACAGGGTCATTTAGGAAAGTGGAGGGACAAAAAACACTCAAAAGCCTATACAACCTAAGGGAAAACCTCAAACTTCACAAAAATCGATGAGCATATGTGTCCTAACATGGTGAAGAAGCATGCCAAGTTTCGTGAAGATCGGACAATTTTTATTAGGGGTTCAAGCACGAAGTGCTGAAACCCTATTGTAATTGTACTGATTTTTATTATTATTATTATTATTATTATTCCGCCCTAAAACGCATCGTGCAGCCCAAACTGTAAGAGCTGGAACCTTGAAACTTGGCCAAATGATAGTGCTCAATTTGGGGAGAACCTATCAAAGTATGAGCCCGATTGGCCCATAGGTGGCAGTATAATGACCACATTTACTAAATTGGTCATAACTCATACATAGTTTGTCCTAGAGGCTCAAATTTAGCATCACTGTGATCCCTGGCTCCAGACGAACAACCTGGCTATCTCCAAATCGCGATTTGAGCAAAAAAAAAATTTATATGGCCACTTTTGTCCAAAGCCTACTTTGGCAAACTAGTCCCTGGTTTTTGGTCCAATCGGAACCAGACCAGTCTAGGCCAATTCTCTGGACTCTCTAGATAAATAATTATCGAAAAAAAGTTGAACTTTTGCATTTGCCTGGCTGTAACAGGGTCATTTAGGAAAGTGGAGGGACAAAAAACACTCAAAAGCCTATACAACCTAAGGGAAAACCTCAAACTTCACAAAAATCGATGAGCATATGTGTCCTAACATGGTGAAGAAGCATGCCAAGTTTCGTGAAGATCGGACAATTTTTATTAGGGGTTCAAGCACGAAGTGCTGAAACCCTATTGTAATTGTACTGATTTTTATTATTATTATTATTATTATTATTCCGCCCTAAAACGCATCGTGCAGCCCAAACTGTAAGAGCTGGAACCTTGAAACTTGGCCAAATGATAGTGCTCAATTTGGGGAGAACCTATCAAAGTATGAGCCCGATTGGCCCATAGGTGGCAGTATAATGACCACATTTACTAAATTGGTCATAACTCATACATAGTTTGTCCTAGAGGCTCAAATTTAGCATCACTGTGATCCCTGGCTCCAGACGAACAACCTGGCTATCTCCAAATCGCGATTTGAGCAAAAAAAAAATTTATATGGCCACTTTTGTCCAAAGCCTACTTTGGCAAACTAGTCCCTGGTTTTTGGTCCAATCGGAACCAGACCAGTCTAGGCCAATTCTCTGGACTCTCTAGATAAATAATTATCGAAAAAAAGTTGAACTTTTGCATTTGCCTGGCTGTAACAGGGTCATTTAGGAAAGTGGAGGGACAAAAAACACTCAAAAGCCTATACAACCTAAGGGAAAACCTCAAACTTCACAAAAATCGATGAGCATATGTGTCCTAACATGGTGAAGAAGCATGCCAAGTTTCGTGAAGATCGGACAATTTTTATTAGGGGTTCAAGCACGAAGTGCTGAAACCCTATTGTAATTGTACTGATTTTTATTATTATTATTATTATTATTATTCCGCCCTAAAACGCATCGTGCAGCCCAAACTGTAAGAGCTGGAACCTTGAAACTTGGCCAAATGATAGTGCTCAATTTGGGGAGAACCTATCAAAGTATGAGCCCGATTGGCCCATAGGTGGCAGTATAATGACCACATTTACTAAATTGGTCATAACTCATACATAGTTTGTCCTAGAGGCTCAAATTTAGCATCACTGTGATCCCTGGCTCCAGACGAACAACCTGGCTATCTCCAAATCGCGATTTGAGCAAAAAAAAAATTTATATGGCCACTTTTGTCCAAAGCCTACTTTGGCAAACTAGTCCCTGGTTTTTGGTCCAATCGGAACCAGACCAGTCTAGGCCAATTCTCTGGACTCTCTAGATAAATAATTATCGAAAAAAAGTTGAACTTTTGCATTTGCCTGGCTGTAACAGGGTCATTTAGGAAAGTGGAGGGACAAAAAACACTCAAAAGCCTATACAACCTAAGGGAAAACCTCAAACTTCACAAAAATCGATGAGCATATGTGTCCTAACATGGTGAAGAAGCATGCCAAGTTTCGTGAAGATCGGACAATTTTTATTAGGGGTTCAAGCACGAAGTGCTGAAACCCTATTGTAATTGTACTGATTTTTATTATTATTATTATTATTATTATTCCGCCCTAAAACGCATCGTGCAGCCCAAACTGTAAGAGCTGGAACCTTGAAACTTGGCCAAATGATAGTGCTCAATTTGGGGAGAACCTATCAAAGTATGAGCCCGATTGGCCCATAGGTGGCAGTATAATGACCACATTTACTAAATTGGTCATAACTCATACATAGTTTGTCCTAGAGGCTCAAATTTAGCATCACTGTGATCCCTGGCTCCAGACGAACAACCTGGCTATCTCCAAATCGCGATTTGAGCAAAAAAAAAATTTATATGGCCACTTTTGTCCAAAGCCTACTTTGGCAAACTAGTCCCTGGTTTTTGGTCCAATCGGAACCAGACCAGTCTAGGCCAATTCTCTGGACTCTCTAGATAAATAATTATCGAAAAAAAGTTGAACTTTTGCATTTGCCTGGCTGTAACAGGGTCATTTAGGAAAGTGGAGGGACAAAAAACACTCAAAAGCCTATACAACCTAAGGGAAAACCTCAAACTTCACAAAAATCGATGAGCATATGTGTCCTAACATGGTGAAGAAGCATGCCAAGTTTCGTGAAGATCGGACAATTTTTATTAGGGGTTCAAGCACGAAGTGCTGAAACCCTATTGTAATTGTACTGATTTTTATTATTATTATTATTATTATTATTCCGCCCTAAAACGCATCGTGCAGCCCAAACTGTAAGAGCTGGAACCTTGAAACTTGGCCAAATGATAGTGCTCAATTTGGGGAGAACCTATCAAAGTATGAGCCCGATTGGCCCATAGGTGGCAGTATAATGACCACATTTACTAAATTGGTCATAACTCATACATAGTTTGTCCTAGAGGCTCAAATTTAGCATCACTGTGATCCCTGGCTCCAGACGAACAACCTGGCTATCTCCAAATCGCGATTTGAGCAAAAAAAAAATTTATATGGCCACTTTTGTCCAAAGCCTACTTTGGCAAACTAGTCCCTGGTTTTTGGTCCAATCGGAACCAGACCAGTCTAGGCCAATTCTCTGGACTCTCTAGATAAATAATTATCGAAAAAAAGTTGAACTTTTGCATTTGCCTGGCTGTAACAGGGTCATTTAGGAAAGTGGAGGGACAAAAAACACTCAAAAGCCTATACAACCTAAGGGAAAACCTCAAACTTCACAAAAATCGATGAGCATATGTGTCCTAACATGGTGAAGAAGCATGCCAAGTTTCGTGAAGATCGGACAATTTTTATTAGGGGTTCAAGCACGAAGTGCTGAAACCCTATTGTAATTGTACTGATTTTTATTATTAGGGGTTCAAGCACGAAGTGCTGAAACCCTATTGTAATTGTCCTGATTTTTATTATTATTTTTCTTCTGCCGTAAAACGCATCGTGCAGCCCAAACCGTAAGAGCTGGAACTTTGAAACTTTGCCATATGGTAGTACAAAAATCGAGGAGAGGTTATCAAATTATGACCTCGAATGGCCCATAGGTGGCGCTATAGCGACCAAAAGCGCGAAACTGCTCATAACTCCTAGACCGTATGTCGTAGACTCAAGTGTCTTATATCATTGGAAAGCTGGATGCCTGTCGAACAAAACGTATATCTCCGATTTCATTTCCGCCATGATAGATTTTCCGCCATTTTGAATTTTGTCAAAAACCTACTTTTGCGAACTAGTCCCTGTTTTTTTGCCCGATCGGAACCAAACCAGTGCAGAAATGTTCTCTGGAGTCTGAATATCAATAATTATCGAAAAAAAGTTGAAATTTCCATTCACGGTCGCTAAGGGGCGCCCAAATGTATGTTGTGGGAGGAGCCTATTTTACTAAAACGGCTATAACTCCAGAAGTAAATGAGGTATCTTCACCAAACTCGGTACAAATGTGTAAGAGGTCAATTTGAGGTCACAGTAAAAAAACCGCGGCGAATGGCCACATGGTGGCGCTATAACATGAAAAAAACATAAAACGGCCCATAACCACCTGACCGTTAGTCCGATTGACTTGAAAATTGGTATGCAGTGTCTTGGTCCAAGGTGCCATGTATGTCTATGAGGACATTGGTGTATCTCAAAAAACATGGCCGCCATCGGCCAATGAAGTTTGAGCACCTATAAGACAAGGTTAACGGACGTCGATCGGAACGAAACTCGATGGGCATGTTCGACTCATGGCCCTAGAGGTCTGTAAGAATTTTGAAAGAAATCGGCCACTAGTTGGCGCTAACGAGTTTTTTTGGCTCTGTAATCACGTGGTGTTACACTTATCGTCATAAAATGCATATCATTTGATAGATCTGCTCATGCTCAACAACTTTGCCTCAAGAACCACTAATGTCAATCAAACCATTAATTAATTATTCATGAATATGTTAAAAACCTACTTTTGCGAACTAGTCCCTGGTTTTTCGCCCGATCGGAACCAGACCAGTCTAGGACAATTCTCTGGACTCTCTAGATCAATAATTATCGAAAAAAAGTTTAACTTTTGCATTTTTCGCATGGGTATATTGGGTCATAAAGAAAATGGGCGTGGCAAAATGCACTCAAAAGCCTATAAATCCTAAAGGAAAACTCAGAACTTCACAAAAATTGATGAGCATATGTGACATAACATGCTAAAGAAGCATGGAAATTTTTATGAAGATCGGACCATAGTTGGCGCTATAACTGTTAAAAAGCTTTAAAACCATATATTTCCTATGGTAAATTGCCTGTATTGGCTGTAAATTGTGTTTTCCATATGATCATATAATGTTTATAAAATAATCTTAAAAACCAGTGCAATACAATTCTCTGGACTCACTAGATCAATAATTGTCAGAAAAAGTTGAACTACTTCATTTGGATAGCTATAATAGGGTCACTTCAATATGTAGCCTTAAAATGAATACCATATTAAGCCAATAAGTGGTATTTTACTGCCCCCTGCTGTCATTTCATCATACTACTCCCTAATATTGTTATATAATTCATATTTAGACTTTATAAAATCATTATTTTAACATTTAACATGAAAACGAAAGTAAAACGGCATTTAGGCCACGCCCCCCCAGTACAAATTCCCTCATAACTCGAAAACGGAAAGTCGTTGCGCGCTCAAATTTTTATGGTAAGGTCCTCTCCGGGCTCTTGATCGAAACGTGTCGTCGCGGGCCTCGGGAGCGCGCCCCCCCCGCGGATCGCCAGACCGCGGGACCCCCGACTTTGAACGGCCGTAGCTCCCGACCCAGACCACCCTGAACCTTGTGTGAGAGCTCGTTGGAAAGGGCCCGTCCTTGGCTAGCTTCGATTCAAATGTGGTGTAATTTGCCCTGGGCATTCCAGAGATAAAAGCCTCAAAAGACATGCCTTTGAACAGTCATAACTCCCGAACCCAATCGCCCAAAAACACCGCGATGGTCTCATTGAACAGGGCTCCTCAAGCACTATCTATGCTCTGAGGTTCAGAATTTTTCGCCTTCTGGTTCCCGAGATATAAGTGAAAAACCAAATTCCCATTCATTCAAACACTTCAACTGTAAGATGTAGGCTGTAATTCCACTGTTGTGAACTAGAGGGAGCAGCAGTATTACACATAGTATTTAATCTTTTTATCAGCTTTCAGCTTTGGCCAACAAACAAATGGTTAAAGCTATTTTTTTTTTTTATTATTGGACTGATAATATAGATCACAATGAAATATATGAAATGGTTAGACCATTAAAATATTTTTTTCACAATAACACATCCTAAAGACATTGAAAACATATTTGTGTGTGTGTGTGTGTGTGTGTGTGTGTGTGTGTGTGTGTGTGTGTGTGTGTGTGTGTGTGTGTGTGTGTGTAAGCATGCATTATTGAGTTAACATGGAAAACACTTATATTACAATAACTATTATAACACAATCATATTTTGTCAGTGTTTATCACTTCATTTGCACTGACACTTCACATAATTGCTAGTAATGTGGTAAATCACGCTAGAAACATGGTAAATCATAGTAAGTAATTGATGGTCTCATTCAACAGGGCTCCTCAAGCACTCTCTATGCTCTGAGTTTCAGAATTTTTCGCCTTCTGGTTCCCGAGATATAAGTGAAAAACCAAATTCCCATTCATTAATTCATTCAAACACTTCAACTGTAAGATGGAAGCTGTAATACCACTGTCCACTAGAGGGAGCAGCAGGATTACGCATGACCTTTTCATTAGTTTTCAGTATTGGGAAACAAACAAATGCTTTAAAAAGCAATCTTTTTTTCTTTTTTTTCTTTTCTTTTTTATATTATTAGATCAAAAAGGAATTCTAATAGACCAATAAATATATTTTCTCAATAACATATTCCAAAACATTAAAAACATATGTGCATTTGTGTATGTTTATTTCTGTGTGTGTGTGTGTGTGCGTGTGTGTGTGTGCGTGTGTGTGTGTGCGTGTGTGTGTGTGTGTGTGCGTGTGCGTGTGCGTGTGCGTGTGCGTGTGTGTGTGTGTGTGTGTGTAAGCATGCATTATTGAGTTAACATGGAAAAACTGGTTTGCTTTAGTCCAGAAAACTGGTGAAAATCATGAAGTTTAAAGTGAAAGTGAGCTAATAAGTGGTCTTCTTCTGCCCTCTGCTGGCCATTCTACTTATTAATGAAGTCTTTTCACATGTGCTCACATTCATATTTAGACTCTAAAAATCACTTATATAACAATAACTATTATAACACAATCAGATTTTGTCAGTGTTTATCACTTCATTTGCACTGACACTTCACATAATTGCTAGAAACATGGTAAATCATAGTGAATAATACTATAATGTGGTGTATCAAGGTAAACCATGCTAGAATCCTGGCAAATCATTCTAGAACGTGGTAAATCATGGTAAACTATGCTAAAACAGGGTAAATCATGGTAAACCATGATAAACTATGGTAAATCATGTTAGAATGTGGTATATCATGGTAAATCATGCTAGAACAGGGTAAATCATGGTAAACTATGATAAATCATGATAAACTATGGTAAACCATGCTAGAATCACAGTAAACAATGGTAAATCATACTAGAATGTAGTATATCATGGTAAATCATGCTAGAATATGGTAAATCAAGGTAAACTAAGATAAAATCATGGTAAACTATGTAAATCATGCTAGAATCATAGTAAATAATACTAGAATGTGGTAAATTATTGTGGGAGGAGCCTATTTTACTAAAATGTCTATAACTCAAGAAGTAAATGAGATATCTTCACCAAACTCAGTACACATGTGTATGGGTTCAATTTGAGGTCACAGTAAACAATTTTATGAAGATCGGACCATAGTTGGCGCTATAACTGTTAAAAAGCTTTAAAACCATATATTTCCTATGGTACATTGCCTGTATTGGCTGTAAATGGTCTTTTCCATCTATTATGTCAGTGGTTACATGCTTGCTAAATAAAACTTAATAACTTTTGATGCTTTTGTGCTTAAAGGCCTTAACTGCTTGAACCCCGATAAATGCTGCTTGCAGCTTTAATTAGGGGTTCAAGCACGAAGTGCTGAAACCCTATTGTAATTGTAAGGATTTTTATTATTAGGGGTTCAAGCACGAAGTGCTGAAACCCTATTGTAATTGTACTGATTTTTATTATTATTATTATTATTATTATTATTATTATTATTATTATTCTTCCGCCGTAAAACGCATCGTGCAGCCCAAACCGTAAGTGCTAGAGACATGAAACTTGGCCAGATGGTAGTACAAAAATCGAGGAGAGGTTATCAAATTATGACGCTGATTGGCCCATAGGTGGCGCTATAGCAACCAAAAGCGCGAAACTGGTCATAACTCCTAGACGGTAAGTCATAGACTCAAGTGTCTTATATCATTGGAAAGCTG
Source organism: Leuciscus leuciscus (assembly GCF_965113295.1). NCBI lineage: Eukaryota > Metazoa > Chordata > Actinopteri > Cypriniformes > Leuciscidae > Leuciscus > Leuciscus leuciscus. The sequence goes on from NW_028118534.1 coordinate 22,705, forward strand.
GACGCCTGACGAACAAAACGTATATCTCCGATTTTATTTCCGTCATGATAGATTTTCCGCCATTTTGAATTTTGTCAAAAACCTACTTTTGCAAACTAGTCCCTGGTTTTTCGTCCGATCGGAACCAAACCAGAGCAGAATTGTTCTCTGGAGTCTGACGATCAATAATTATCGAAAAAAAGTCGAAATTCCGATTCCTGGTCGCTAGGGGGTGATAAATTAAGGTTGTGGGAGGAGCCTATTTTACTAAAATGGCTATAACTCGAGAAGTAAATGAGATATCTTCACCAAACTTGGCACACATGTTTAAGAGGTCAATCTGAGGTCACAGTAAAAAAAAGTGCGTCGATTGGCCACATGGTGGCGCTATAAACAAAAAAAAACATATAGACACCTGACCGTTTTTCCGAATGACTTGAAATTTGGTATGCAGTGTCTTGGCCCAAGGGGCCACCTATGTCTAAAAGGATATTGGCGTATCTCGAAAAACATGGCCGCCATTGGCCAATGAGGTTTGAGCACCGTTAACGAAGTCCGATCGGAGCGAAACTCGGTGGGCATGTTCGGCTCAAGCCCCTAGAGGTCTGTAAGAATTTTGAAAGAAATCGGCCACTAGTTGGCGCTAACGAGTTTTATGGCTCTGTAATCACGTGGTGTTACACTGATCATCACAAAATCCATATCATCTTATAGATCTTTTATTGAAATTGCCTCAAGAACCATTGCTGTCAATCAAACACTTAATTAAATATTCATGAATATGTTAAAAACCTACTTTTGCGAACTAGTCCTTGGTTTTTCGCCCGATCGGAACCAGACCAGTCTAGGACAATTCTCTGGACTCTCTAGATCAATAATTATTGAAAAAAAGTTTAACTTTTGCATTTGGGTGGCTGTAATAGGGTAATTTATAAAAGGGGCGTGGCAAAATACACTAAAATGCCTATAAATCATAAATGAAAACTCAAAACTTCACAAAAATTGGTGAGCATATGTGACATAACATCATTAACAAGCATGCCAAATTTTATGGAGATCGGACCAAAGGTGGCGCTATAACTGTTAAAAAGCTTTAAAACCATATATTTCCCATGGTAAACTGCCTGTATTGGCTGTAAATGGTCTTTTCAGTCTATTATGTCAGTTGTTAAATGCTTTCTAAATAAAACTTAATGTCTTTTGATACTTGTGTGCTTAAAGGCCTTAAAGGCGTTAACTGCTTGAACCCCGATAAATGCTGCTTGCAGCTTTAATTATTATTATTATTCTTCTCCGCTAAAACGCATCGTGCAGCCCAAACCGTAAGAGCTAGAGACTTGAAACTTGGCCACAAGGTAGTACAAAAATCGAGGAGAGGTTATCAAAGTATGAGCCCGATTGGCCAATAGGTGGCGCTATAGCGCAAAAAACAAAAAAAAATCACTATTTTGCTCATATCTCAATAACCATTTGTCTCAGCTTCAAGTGTCATACATCATTGGAATCCTTGGCTCAAGCCGAACAAGAAATATAGGAGGTATTTTATTTCCGGTATGCAAATTTTTCCGCCATTTTGGATTTTGTCCAAAACCTACTTTTGCGAACTAGTCCCTGGTTTTTCGCCCGATCGGAACCAAACCAGTGCAGAAATGTTCACAGTAGTCTGAATATCAATAATTATCGAAAAAAAGTTGAAATTTCGATTCACGGTCGCTAAGGGGTGCCAAAACGTTTGAAGAAGGCGGAGCCTATTTTACTAAAATGGCTATAACTCCAGAAGTAAATGAGGTATCTTCACCAAACTCGGTACACATGTGTAAGAGGTCAATCTGAGGTCACAGTAAAAAAATCGCGGCGATTGGCCACATGGTGGCGCTATAACATGAAAAAAACATAAAATGGGCTATAACCACCTGACCGTTAGTCCGATTGACTTGAAAATTGGTATGCAGTGTCTTGGTCCAAGGTGCCATGTATATCTATGAGGACATTAGTGTATCTCAAAAAACATGGCCGCCATCAGCCAATGAAGTTTGAGCACCTATTAGACAAGGTTAACGGAGGCCGATCGGAACGAAACTCGATGGGCATGTTCGACTCATGGCCCTAAAGGTCTGTAAGAATTTTGAAAGAAATCGGCCACTAGTTGGCGCTAACGAGTTTTATGGCTCTGTAATCACGTGGTGTTACACTTATCGTCACAAAATGCATATCATTTGATAGAGCTTCTCATCCTGAACAACTTTGCCTCTAGAACCATTCCTGTCAATCAAACCGTTCATTAAATATTCATGAATATGTTAAAAACCTACTTTTGCAAACTAGTCCCTGGTTTTTCGCCCGATCGGAACCAGACCAGTCTAGGACAATTCTCTGGACTCTCTAGATCAATAATTATCAAAAAAAAGTTGAACTTTTGCATTTGTATGGCTGTAATAGGGTCATTTATAAAATGGGCGTGGCAAAATACACTAAAAAGCCTATAAATCCTAAATGAAAACTCAGAACTTCACAAAAGTTGGTGAGCATATGTGACATGACATCATTAACAAGCATGCAACATTTTATGGAGATTGGACCAAAGGTGGCGCTATAACTGTTAAAAAGCTTTAAAACCATATATTTCCTATGGTAAACTGCCTGTATTGGCTGTAAATGGTCTTTTCCATCTCTGATCATATAGTTTTCATATCATAATGTTCAAAACTAGTGCAATACAATTCTCTGGACTCACTAGGTCAATAATTGTCAGAAAAAGTTGAACTACTTCATTTGGATAGATATAATAGGTTCACTTCAAAATGTAGCCTTTACCAAGTGTCCCCGAAAGCCTATATCTCTTTAATGAATGACTCAGACCTTCTTAAAAAGCCAGTGAAATATCACTCTGAACATGCATGAAAATTTTCAGACCGATCGGACAAAATTTGCCTCTATAACAGTTAAAAAGGTGAAAATTATATGAATATAATGGCATATTAAGCCAATAAGTTGTATTTTACTGCCCCCTGCTGTTTAAAATTTATAAAATCACTATTTTAACATTTACAATTACATTTAGTCAAAATCCGTCCGTTAAAGTATTAGTATTGACAGTTTTATCACATCATATATTTCAAATGTCTGTATCTACAACATAATGTGTTTGTGTAGTCTTAGGTTTCTGAATAAATTCTGAATCTTCTGATTAATAGCTAACAAAGACTTTGTGAAATGTTTATAGACCATTCAAATATATTTTCATTATGACATATCCCAATAGCATTGAAAAAACAACAACAACATTTGTCTTTGTGTGTGTGTGTGTGTGTGCATGCATGATTGAGTTAACATGGAAAAACTGGTTTGCTTTAGTGCAGAAAACTGCTTAACTATATAGTTATAACTATAAATCCTAAACGAAAACTCAGAACTTCACAAAAATTGATGAGCATATGTGTCATAACCTGCTAAAGAAGCATGGAAAATTTTATGGAGATCGGACCATAGTTGGCGCTATAACTGTTAAAACGCTTTAAAACCATATATTTCCTATATGGTAAATTGCCTGTATTTGCTGTAAATGGTGTCTTCTATCTATTATCGTATAATGTTCATATCATAATGTTCAAAACCAGTGCAGCACAATTCTCTGAACTCTCTAGATCAATAATTATCAGAAAAAAAGTTTAACTTCTTCAAAAGGTGATTTTATATGAATATAATGACATATTAAGCCAATAAGTGGTATTTTACTGCCCCCTGCTGTCATTTCATCATACTACTCCCTAATATTGTTATAAAATTCATATTTAGACTTTATAAAATCATTATTTTAACATTTACAATCACATTTTGTCAAAACTCATCTATTGGAGTATTATTATTGACAATTGTGTCACACTGTCTGTCTGAGATATGGAAATTGAAAATGAAAGTAAAACGGCATTTAGGCCACGCCCCCCCAGTACAAATTCATTCATAACTCGAAAACGGAAAGTCGTTGCGCGCTCAAATTTTGATGGTAAGGTCCTCTCCGGGCTCTTGATCGAAACGTGTCATCGCGGGCCTCGGGAGCGCGCCCCCCACGAATCGCAAATTCGTGGGACCCCCGATTTTGAACGGCCGAAACTCCCGACCCAGACCACCCCGAACCTTGTGTGAGAGCTCGTTGGAAAGGGCCAGTTCTTGGCTAGCTTCGATTCAAATGTGGTGTAATTTGCCCTGGGCATTCCAGAGATAAAAGCCCCAATAGATATGCCTTTGAACGGTCATATTTCCGGGCTCCAATCGCCCAAAAACACCGCGATGGTCTCATTCAACAGGGCTCCTCAAGAACTATCTATGCTCTGAATTTCAGAATTTTTCGCCTTCTGGTTCCCGAGATATAAGTGAAAAACCAAATTCCCATTCATTCATTCAAACACTTCAACTGTAAGATGGAGGCTGTAATTCCACTGTTGTCAACTAGAGGGAGCAGCAGTATTAGACATAGTATTAATCTTTTTATCAGCTTTCAGCTTTGGCCAACAAACAAATGGTTAAAGCTATTTTTTTTTTTTATTATTATTATTGGACTGATAATATAGATCACAATGAAATATATGAAATGGTTAGACCATTAAAATATTTTTTTCACAATAACACATCCTAAAGACATTGAAAACATATTTGTATATGTGTGTGTGTGTGTGTGTGTGTGTAAGCATGCATTATTGAGTTAACATGGAAAACACTTATATTACAATAACTATTATAACACAGTCATATTTTGTCAGTGTTTATCACTTCATTTGCACTGACACTTCACATAATTGCTAGTAATGTGGTAAATCACGCTAGAAACATGGTAAATCATAGTAAATAATTGATGGTCTCATTCAACAGGGCTCCTCAAGCACTCTCTATGCTCTGAGTTTCAGAATTTTTCGCCTTCTGGTTCCCGAGATATAAGTGAAATACCAAATTCCCATTCATTAATTCATTCAAACACTTCAACTGTAAGATGGAAGCTGTAATACCACTGTCCACTGGAGGGAGCAGCAGGATTACGCATGACCTTTTCATTAGTTTTCAGTATTGGGAAACAAACAAATGCTTTAAAAAGCAATCTTTTTAAAAAAAATTTTTTTTTAATATTATTAGATCACAAAGGAATTCTAATAGACCAATAAATATATTTTCTCAATAACATATTCCAAAACATTAAAAACATATTTGCATTTGTGTATGTTTATTTCTGTGTGTGTGTGTGTGTGTGTGTGTGTGTGTGTGTGTGTGTGTGTGTGTGTGTGTGTGTGTGTGCGTGTGTGTGCGTGTGTGTGCGTGTGTGTGCGTGTGTGTGCGTGTGTGTGCGTGTGTGTGCGTGTGTGTGCGTGTGTGTGCGTGTGTGTGCGTGTGTGTGCGTGTGTGTGCGTGTGTGTGCGTGTGTGTGCGTGTGTGTGCGTGTGTGTGCGTGTGTGTGCGTGTGTGTGCGTGTGTGTGCGCGTGTGTGCGCGTGTGTGTGCGTGTGTGTGCGTGTGTGTGCGTGTGTGTAAGCATGCATTATTGAGTTAACATGGAAAAACTGGTTTGCTTTAGTCCAGAAAACTGGTGAAAATCATGAAGTTTAAAGTGAAAGTGAGCCAATAAGTGGTCTTCTTCTGCCCTCTGCTGGCCATTCTACTTATTAATGAAGTCTTTTCACATGTGCTCACATTCATATTTAGACTCTAAAAATCACTTATATAACAATAACTATTATAACACAATCAGATTTTGTCAGTGTTTATCACTTCATTTGCACTGACACTTCACATAATTGCTAGAAACATGGTAAATCATAGTGAATAATACTATAATGTGGTGTATCAAGGTAAACCATGCTAGAATCCTGGCAAATCATTCTAGAACGTGGTAAATCATGGTAAACTATGCTAAAACAGGGTAAATCATGGTAAACCATGATAAACTATGGTAAATCATGTTAGAATGTGGTATATCATGGTAAATCATGCTAGAACAGGGTAAATCATGGTAAACTATGATAAATCATGATAAACTATGGTAAACCATGCTAGAATCACAGTAAACAATGGTAAATCATACTAGAATGTAGTATATCATGGTAAATCATGCTAGAATATGGTAAATCAAGGTAAACTAAGATAAAATCATGGTAAACTATGTAAATCATGCTAGAATCATAGTAAATAATACTAGAATGTGGTAAATTATTGTGGGAGGAGCCTATTTTACTAAAATGGCTATAACTCAAGAAGTAAATGAGATATCTTCACCAAACTCAGTACACATGTGTATGGGTTCAATTTGAGGTCACAGTAAACAATTTTATGGAGATCGGTCCATAGATGGCACTATAACTCCTATAAAAAGCTTTAAAACCACATATTTCCTATGGTACATTGCCTGTATTGGCTGTAAATGGTCTTTTATGCCATCTATTATGTCAGTGGTTACATGCTTGCTAAATAAAACTTAATAACTTTTGATGCTTTTGTGCTTAAAGGCCTTAAATGCTTGAACCCCGATAAATGCTGCTTGCAGCTTTAATTATTATTATTATTATTCTTCTCCGCTAAAACGCATCGTGCAGCCCAAACCGTAAGGGCTAGAGCATTGAAACTTTGCCAGATGGTAGTACAAAAATCGAGGAGAGGTTCAGAGATTATGAACCCGATTGGCCCATAGGTGGCGCTATAGCAACCAAAAGCGCGAAACAGCTCATAACTCCTAGACCGTAAGTCGTAGACTCAAGTGTCTTATATCATTGGAAAGCTGGACGGCTGACGAACAAAACGTATATCTCCGATTTCATTTCCGCCATGAAAGATTTTCCGCCATTTTGAATTTTGTCAAAAACCTACTTTTGCGAACTAGTCTGTGGTTTTTCGCCCGATCGGAACCAAACCAGTGCAGAAATGTTCTCTGGAGTCTGAAGATCAATAATTATCGAAAAAAAGTTGAAATTTCGATTCAAGGTCGCTAAGGGGCGCCAAAATGTATGTTGTGGGAGGAGCCTATTTTACTAAAACGGCTATAACTCCAGAAGTAAATGAGGTATATTTACCAAACTCGGTTCACTTGTGTAAGAGGTCAATCTGAGGTCACAGTAAAAAAATCGCGGTGATTGGCCACATGGTGGCGCTATAATATGAAAAAAACATAAAACAGGCTATAACCACCTGACCGTTAGTCCGATTGACTTGAAAATTGGTATGCAGTGTCTTGGTCCAAGGTGACATGTATGTCTATGAGGACATTGGTGTATCTCAAAAAACATGGCCGCCATCGGCCAATGAAGTTTGAGCACCTATTAGACAAGGTTAACGGAGGCCGATCGGAACAAAACTCGATGGGCATGTTCAACTCATGGCCCTAGAGGTCTGTAAGAATTTTGAAAGAAATCGGCCACTAGTTGGCGCTAACGAGTTTTATGGCTCTGTAATCACGTGGTGTTAAACTTATTGTCACATTATGCCTATCATTTGATAGATCTGCTCATGGTGAACAACTTTGCCTCAAGAACCACTACTGTCAATCAAACCATTCATTAAATATTCGCAAACATGTTAAAAACCTACTTTTGCGAACTAGTCCCTGGTTTTTGGCCCGATCGGAACCAGACCAGTCTAGGGCAATTCTCTGGACTCTCTAGATCAATAATTATCGAAAAAAAGTTGAACTTTTGCATTTGGATGGCTGTAATAGGGTCATTTAGAAAATGGGCGTGGCAAAATACACTAAAAAGCCTATAAATCCTAAATGAAAACTCAGAACTTCACAAAAATTGATGAGCATATGTGACATAACATGCTAAAGAAGCATGGAAATTTTTATGAAGATCGGACCATAGTTGGCGCTATAACTGTTAAAAAGCTTTAAAACCATATATTTCCTATGGTAAATTGCCTGTATTGGCTGTAAATTGTGTTTTCCACATGATCATGTTTATAAAATAATGTTAAAAACCAGTGCAATACAATTCTCTGGACTCACTAGATCAATAATTGTCAGAAAAAGTTGAACTACTTCATTTGGATAGCTATAATAGGGTCACTTCAATATGTAGCCTTAAAATGAATACCATATTAAGCCAATAAGTGGTATTTTACTGCCCCCTGCTGTCATTTCATCATACTACTCCCTAATATTGTTATATAATTCATATTTAGACTTTATAAAATCATTATTTTAACATTTAACATGAAAACGAAAGTAAAACGGCATTTAAGCCACGCCCCCGAATACAAATTCATTCATAACTCGAAAACGGAAAGTCGTTGCGCGCTCAAATTTTGATGGTAAGGTCCTCTCCGGGCTCTTGATCGAAACGTGTCGTCGCGGGCCTCGGGAGCGCGCCCCCCACGAATCGCAAATTCGTGGGACCCCCGATTTTGAACGGCCGAAACTCCCGACCCAGACCACCCCGAACCTTGTGTGAGAGCTCGTTGGAAAGGGCCCGTTCTAGGCTAGCTTCGATTCAAATGTGGTGTAATTTGCCCTGGGCATTCCAGAGATAAAAGCCCCAATAGATATGCCTTTGAACGGTCATAATTCCGGGCTCCAATCGCCCAAAAACACCGCGATGGTCTCATTCAACAGGGCTCCTCAAGAACTATCTATGCTCTGAATTTCAGAATTTTTCGCCTTCTGGTTCCCGAGATATAAGTGAAAAACCAAATTCCCATTCATTCATTCAAACACTTCAACTGTAAGATGGAGGCTGTAATTCCACTGTTGTCAACTAGAGGGAGCAGCAGTATTAGACATAGTATTAGACATAGTATTAATCTTTTTATCAGCTTTCAGCTTTGGCCAACAAACAAATGGTTAAAGCAATCTTTTTAAAATTATTATTGGACTGATAATATAGATCACAATGAAATATATGAAATGGTTAGACCATTAAAATATTTTTTCACAATAACACATCCTAAAGACATTGAAAACATATTTGTGTGTGTGTGTGTGTGTGTGTGTGTGTGTGTGTGTGTGTGTGTGTGTGTGTGTGTGTGTGTGTGTGTGTGTGTAAGCATGCATTATTGAGTTAACATGGAAAACACTTATATTACAATAACTATTATAACACAATCATATTTTGTCAGTGTTTATCACTTCATTTGCACTGACACTTCACATAATTGCTAGTAATGTGGTAAATCACGCTAGAAACATGGTAAATCATAGTAAATCATTGATGGTCTCATTCAACAGGGCTCCTCAAGCACTATCTATGCTCTGAGTTTCAGAATTTTTCGCCTTCTGGTTCCCGAGATATAAGTGAAAAACCAAGCACTTCAACTGTAAGATGGAAGCTGTAATACCACTGTCCACTAGAGGGAGCAGCAGTATTGCATATTATCTTTTCATTAGTTTTCAGTATTGGGAAACAAACAAATGCTTTAAAAAGCAATCTTTTTTTCTTTTTTTTCTTTTCTTTTTTATATTATTAGATCACAAAGGAATTCTAATAGACCAATAAATATATTTTCTCAATAACATATTCCAAAACATTAAAAACATATTTGTATTTGTGTATGTTTATTTCTCTGTGTGTGTGTGTGTGTGTGTGTGTGTGTGTGTGTGTGTGTGTGTGTGTGTGTGTGTAAGCATGCATTATTGAGTTAACATGGAAAAACTGGTTTGCTTTAGTCCAGAAAACAGGTGAAAATCATGAAGTTTAAAGTGAAAGTGAGCCAATAAGTGGTCTTCTTCTGCCCTCTGCTGGCCATTCTACTTATTAATGAAGTCTTTTCACATGTGCTCACATTCATATTTAGACTCTAAAAATCACTTATATAACAATAACTATTATAACACAATCAGATTTTGTCAGTGTTTATCACTTCATTTGCACTGACACTTCACATAATTGCTAGAAACATGGTAAATCATAGTAAATAATACTATAATGTGGTGTATCAAGGTAAACCATGCTAGAATCCCGGCAAATCATTCTAGAACGTGGTAAATCATGGTAAACTATGCTAGAACAGGGTAAATCATGGTAAACCATGATAAACTATGGTAAATCATGTTAGAATGTGGTATATCATGGTAAATCATGCTAGAACAGGGTAAATCATGGTAAACTATGATAAATCATGATAAACTATGGTAAACCATGCTAGAATCACAGTAAACAATGGTAAATCATACTAGAATGTAGTATATCATGGTAAATCATGCTAGAATATGGTAAATCAAGGTAAACTAAGATAAAATCATGGTAAACTATGTCAATCATGCTAGAATCATAGTAAATAATACTAGAATGTGGTAAATTATTGTGGGAGGAGCCTATTTTACTAAAATGGCTATAACTCAAGAAGTAAATGAGATATCTTCACCAAACTCAGTACACATGTGTATGGGTTCAATTTGAGGTCACAGTAAACAATTTTATGGAGATCGGTCCATAGATGGCACTATAACTCCTATAAAAAGCTTTAAAACCATATATTTCCTATGGTACATTGCCTGTATTGGCTGTAAATGGTCTTTTCCATCTATTATGTCAGTGCTTACATGCTTGCTAAATAAAACTTAATAACTTTTGATGCTTTTCTACTTAAAGGCCTTAAATGCTTGAACCCCGATAAATGCTGCTTGCAGCTTTAATTAAATTTGACTTTGTGATGTTTTTTACTATTTTTTTAATTTAACAAATTATTTGTGATCAAGCATTAATTGGCGGACCCCTGTAGTACGGCTGCGGACCCTTGTGTTAAACTGATCTGATCTGAACTGAGAGAGTGAAGAGTGTGTCATTGTTCTCTACAGGTTGAGGGATTGTGGAGTCACAGATGAAGGTTGTTCTGCTCTGGCTTCAGCTCTGAGATCAAACCCCTCACACCTGAGAGATCTGGATCTGTCTGAGAATAAACTAGGAGATTCAGTTCATCTGCTCTCTGCTGTACTGGAGGATCCTCACTGTAAACTGGAGAAACTGGGGTAAGATGAACTCTCTGATAAACACATATTTTGTCCTTGGTAAATATATTATGTATTAGTTATTTAATAGTTTTTAACTTTTTTACTCAATTATCACCAACTTTGCTTGTTAAACTCTAGCTTGTTTTCGGGTCCAACCAAACAATTACACATCCACACAACACAAATGAGAGACAAATGAATACATTTCATTGAGAGCTCATTTTCTGTACAATTATAGTTTGACCAGGAAAACCAAAACCAGTATTTTTATGTGTGATTCATAGACACTCAGTTAAACAATAAATTACAAGTGATTCTTACTTCAGTCCAAATGCACAATAAATAAATATTCAGTTAAATCAGTGAACATCACAGGTGAGCCAATGCTTGATTAAACATGCTAATCCTAAAACATAAATGTTCTCCCCAGTGTATACAGTACTGTGCAAAAGTCTTAGGCATGTTAATACCCCCCCCCCCCCCCCCCCCCCCCAAAATATGGTTTTAAGTCAGTTATTTATATATTTTGCTGTAGTGTGTCAGTAGGAAATATCAGTTTAGATTTCCAAACATTCTTTTTGCCATTAATTGTAATAATCCAGTGAGATTTGTGTATGCACAAGGAATCTGACAACAGCCGGTATGATCTGATCTCACCATCATCGAGTCCGTCTGTGATTACATGAAGAAACAGAAAAATGATTAACATGCCTAAGACTTTTGCACAGTACTATATAGTATATATATATATAATTACTCCACATCACAAACAAGACAAAACATTACACAAATACACAAAGTATAAATGTTATATTAAAACAACAGTGTTTTTGAACTGACAGAGTTACAACACCCACAGACTTCCATAGGAATCGAGGAATGCGGAAGTAAAGTTTTGTATTGCAGTAAATATCATTACAATAAGGCAAAACAAAACTATAATAAATGTCCTATAGAACAGAGCACAATATAAAAAAGGAAAAATAAATAGAAAAAAAATAATAATATCAGGGACAAAAAGGTTTCTAATAATTACAATTTCTTTAATAAATTGATTAATCTTCCACTTTTCAATGTTGACATTCTCTGATCCTCTTCGGTTTAAAAATGACCGAACACGTTTTTAATTTAATTGTTTTGCTTCATCTGAATGGGATGACACTTGGTGACGTTTGTTGTATTAGCTTTGTGAACACACACAAAATAATCATAGACATGATTCGGATATGGTAAAGGGTCGTAAAAAAAAAAGTGTCACACTTGGTTCCTTCAAAAATGACCGACAGGAAATGAATGGGAAATACGAAAACTCAGAGAAACTTTTGGTGGTACAAACTACAAATCAGCCGCTGTGCAGAAAAAAAGTGCACAGCAATGAAACACACACACACACACACACACACACACACACACACACACACACACACACACACACACACACACACACACACACAGACACAGACACAGACACACACACACAGGCACACACAGACACACACAGACACACACAGGCACACACAGGCACACACAGACACACACAGACACACACAGAGAGAAATGAACTAGTTAGACTGCAACAGTAAATTTTGAGAATATGCGTAATAAAATCAATAAATGAAGAAAATACAAAAGAGACTCTCTCTCGCTCAAACACACGCACACACACTCACACACACACACACACACACACACACACACACACAGAGAGAGAGAAATGAACTGGTAAGACTGCAACAGCAAATTTTGATAATATGCAAAATAAAATCAATAAATGAAGAAAAATACAAAAGAGACTCTCAAATGCGCACGCACACACACACACACACACACACACACACACACACACACACACACAATAATTGTTTGGTCTTATTTTAGCCTAATAGGTGTTCCTGATATCTGCTGCATATGCAACAATACATAAAATAATTACAGTTTGTATGTACATAGTTAAAATAATATTTATTATTATAATTCAATTTTTATTCCTGTTTTTTAACCTACAGTTTGATAATGATTGTTTGCTGTTGTTATTTTATTGTTTTTGCTGTTGGATCATAATTGCTGTTCCCTTCTGAAGTTTTATTACCATTTATAGAATTAAACTGAATAAAATACCAATTAATTGCAAAATGTCTGTATAAAGTGTTTTGAATTATCACTATCCATCCCTTATTTTGTTAGATTTTTTTAATTATCAAATACTGATTAACAAAAATGCTTGCATTGTGTTCCTTTTCTAACCAAACATTATTGTTTGATTGTAATCATAATGCAAAACCTGATACTTATGTAACAAAAATATCTAAACCTTAAAAAAAATAGTCTTTTAGAATGTCTAAATATATATCTAAATAAATTTTTAAAAAAACTAATAAAATGGAGAAATCATGTCTAAAAAAAACAATGGGAATCAAAAAGCCTCTCTATGTATTTATATAGTGAGCAACAGTACAGCCTACAGGCGGTTACACGACATTACACAAGTTTTTACTTTTTAACGCCACTGGATGACGCTTTTCTCACTTCAAAAAATGGATTTTAAAGGCCTGCACTAATGTGACATGTTGCATTTATTGAAAAATAATAATAATACAAATAAAAATATGAATTCTAATGGAACAAAATGCTCATACATTTTTTTTTTTGTAGTACCATAGAAACCTTTCTAAATTCGAAATAATAATAAAAAAATATTATTGAACAAAAATATGACTGAATTATAAGATTGTATTAGATTGCTACGAAACTATTAATTAGCAATAGCATATATTAGCATGCTAAATGCTAAGCATGAAATCCAATTGTAATATAAGTAATAAACATATTAGAATTATTTATTTATTTTTAAATGGCCATTAATGGATCGTTATTGGACAAATATTTAGAAACAAAAAATATCTTCAAAATATTAAATTAATATTATTGAACCAAAATATAGTACATTTAATTGATAAAGTTACACTTCAGGTGTTATTAATGTTATCTCTTTATCACTCCATAGTTACAGCACTGCATGGTATTTGTCCCTCAGTTTCTCCTCAAGTTCATGGGCAATCTTTAATAAAATATTAATTTTACACACTGTTTACACAGCGTCATTGTTCTCTACAGGTTGAGTGATTGTGGAGTCACAGATGAAGGTTGTTCTGCTCTGGCTTCAGCTCTGAGATCAAACCCCTCACACCTGAGAGATCTGGATCTGTCTGGGAATAAACTAGGAGATTCAGTTCATCTGCTCTCTGCTGTACTGGAGGATCCTCACTGTAAACTGGAGAAACTGGGGTAAGATGAACTCTCTGATAAACACATATTTTGTCCTTGGTAAATATATTATGTATTAGTTATTTAATAGTTTTTAACTTTTTTACTCAATCACCAACTTTGCTTGTTAAACTCTAGCTTGTTTTCGGGTCTGAAGAAGGAGTCCAACCAAACAATTACACATCCACACAACACAGATGAGAGACAAATGAATCCATTGCGCAATGGATAAGACACATGCCTTTGGTGTGAGAGACCCGGGTTCGAATCCACTGTGAGACACCAATGTGTCCCTGAGCAAGACACTTAACCCCTAGTTGCTCCAGAGGCGTGCGACCTCTGACATATATAGCAATTGTAAGTCGCTTTGGATAAAAGCGTCAGCTAAATGAATAAATGTAAATGTAAATGTTTATTGAGAGCTCATTTTCTGTACAATTATAGTTTGGCCAGGAAAACCAAAACCAGTATTTTATGTGTGATTCATAGACACTCAGTTAAACAATAAATTACAAGTGATACTTACTTCAGTCCAAATGCACTTTAAATAAATATTCAGTTAAATCAGTGAACATCACAGGTGAGCCAATGCTTGATTAAACATGCTAATCCTAAAACATAAATGTTCTCCCCAGTGTATACAGTACTGTGCAAAAGTCCCCCCCCCCCCCCCCCCCCCCAAAAAAAAGATGGTTTTAAGTCAGTTATTTATATATTTTGCTGTAGTGTGTCAGTAGGAAATATCAGTTTAGATTTCCAAACATTCTTTTTGCCATTAATTGTAATAATCCAGTGAGATTTGTGTATGCACAAGGAATCTGACAACAGCCGGTATGATCTGATCTCACCATCATCGAGTCCGTCTGTGATTACATGAAGAAACAGAAAAATGATTAACATGCCTAAGACTTTTGCACAGTACTATATAGTATATATATATATAATTACTCCACATCACAAACAAGACAAAACATTACACAAATACACAAAGTATAAATGTTATATTAAAACAACAGTGTTTTTGAACTGACAGAGTTACAACACCCACAGACTTCCATAGGAATCGAGGAATGCGGAAGTAAAGTTTTGTATTGCAGTAAATATCATTACAATAAGGCAAAACAAAACTATAATAAATGTCCTAAAGAACAGAGCACAATATAAAAAAAGGAAAAAGAAATAGAAATAGAAAAACATTTCTTTAATAAATTGATTAATCTTCCACTTTTCAATGTTGACATTCTCTGATCCTCTTCGGTTTAAAAATGATTAATCTTGCTTCATCTGAATGGGATGACACTTGGTGACGTTTGTTGTATTAGCTTTGTGAACACACACAAAATAATCATAGACATGAATCGGATATGGTAAAGGGTCGTAAAAAAAAAAGTGTCACACTTGGTTCCTTCAAAAATGACCGACAGGAAATGAATGGGAAATACGAAAACTCAGAGAAACTTTTGGTGGTACAAACTACAAATCAGCCGCTGTGCAGAAAAAAAGTGCACAGCAATGAAGGAGTGACGCAAATAAGACCCCCCCTCTCTCTCTCTCTCTCTCTCTCTCTCTCTCTCTCTCTCTCTCTCTCTCTCTGTGCGCATGTGCGGCGTGTTTGTGGGGAGCGCGTGAGCAAGGAGTGTGTGGAGTTGCCAGTGGTGGAATGTAACGAAGTACAAATACTTCGTTACTTTACTTAAGTACATTTTTCACGTATCTGTACTTTACTTAAGTAGAATCAATAGTGCATACTTTTGACTTTTACTTCGTTACTTTTTGCAGCAATTATTATACTTTCTACTCCACTACATTTCTACAACGTTTCGTTACATTTTCGGATCAGTTTTTCCCCCTGCCAAAACAGGGATTGAAAAAAATCTCCATGTTTTCGGTGCTGATCGCGTTGGTGGCGCTAACAATAAAGCACCTAAAAGCTGTCACAAAGAACCAGCAAAAGTAATGAATATGTCAAATATAGCAAGAAGACATTTTAATTGTTTATTAATAAACAAGTGTTTTCTGTGTCGGCTGCAAAGATGAGGTTGACGATACTGATACGCGATCTTCGCAGTAGTGAACGCGCCAGAGAGAAATGCGCATTTCATACGGATTATAAGCAGAGAGCAGTCGGTTTTCTTTCGTTTTGAATTGTTCTGTTTAAAAGTACACATTTAAAGCTGTCTAAAGATATATTTATCAGGTCTGTGAGGCAAGTAGGATACCTTATACGCTGAGTTTCGGTTCATTTATGAGACGAGCTCCAGTTCACTCGCCAGCGCCTACGTGTCGTGATTATCTATTTTCTACTTATTTATTAAATCCTGGCAATTGTTTGATGAAACATTGATTAAAATTGAGATACAATTAATACAAAACGAAATTCAAATTTAAAAAAGGCTTTGTGCTTTCTGTTTGAGGTCTCAGTGAAAGTTTTAAAGCAGTCTTTTAGTGCCTTTCAGAGCGGTCACGTCTGTAACATTGTTTTTTCCTCATAAATGGGAACACGAAAAATAAAATAAAATGAATATGTTATGTTCTGTGGAGAGCCAACCCTTCATCCGGTGGGTATTACTTTTGGTTTGCGCAGTGTAATTCACAGAATTACAAAAAAATATTTTTCTACCTAAAAGTTAAATATTGTTTGTGTCCCGTAACGCATGTGTAGCCTAGATTTCCCATTAAATATAAAACGCATACTGGTATTTTTCAATATGTATTAAATGCATTTTCTGAGAATTTATATTTCAAGTTTTTACTGCAAATGTCCCGTTTATAACGATGGAATTGCCAAATATTAAATAATTTATCCTCAACTAGTTTTGTGGTGTAGGTCTACGTATTGTATAATGTTAACTTCAAAAAAGGGGTGTGTCGCGATTCTGCCTTCTCCCTTCTCACACCGCGACACAGGTTCGTAGATCTGAGTGTAGCGATTTCGGATTCATATTGTTACAGCCCTAATTATTA
Organism: Leuciscus leuciscus; assembly: GCF_965113295.1. Classification (NCBI taxonomy): domain Eukaryota; kingdom Metazoa; phylum Chordata; class Actinopteri; order Cypriniformes; family Leuciscidae; genus Leuciscus; species Leuciscus leuciscus. The sequence continues at coordinate 39,829 of NW_028118534.1, forward strand.
GAATATAGACATTAAGAGAATAAATTGTTATGCAAGTACTTTTACTTTTAATACTTAAAAGTACATTTAAAATCAGGTACTTTTTACTTTTTACTTAAGTAGGGTTTTCATTGTGGTACTTCTACTTTTACTAAAGTAAATATGTCTCTGGTTATTTGTACTTTTACTTAAGTACTGAGATTCAGTACTTCCTCCACCACTGGGAGTTGCTGAGTGAGTTGAACTTTTCCTTTCTGAGTTTATTTATTTATTTTGAATATTGCTGTAAGTTAGAGGAGAAGGTGTTATAGTGGCTATTTTTGTCAGTTTATCTGATAAAGATGGGCTCAAATTCCGATGGATTTTCCTGTTTGTCTGCTCGGCACGCGTGCAAGTGCATGCCGTCAGATGAGTCTGTGTCTATTGAGAGTGTTTTGGTCGCTATTGGTCGAGAAATAGGTGCACAAAACATAATGTCCGCTTCAAGAATGAATAAAGCAATTGTCGTTTTTCTGAAGGAAATCGAAATGGTTAGTCAATTGGTGGAGTGTGGTTTAACTGTTCAGGATGTATTTGTTCCAATTTTACCTTTGTCTTTCTAAAAGAGTGATGTTGTCAAACGTACCTCCGTTTATTTCTGATAAAGCGCTCGAGTCTATCTTAGCTCGTTATGGAAAATTGGTTGGGCAGATTAGAATGATTCCTCTAGGACTGAAAAATCCAGAGTTGAAACATGTCATGTCTTTCAGACGTCAGGCTCTGATGATATTAAGCGCTGAATTTGAAATGCTTGATGTGTCTGTTAAATTGACAGTGTTTGGTAAGGACTATACAATATTTATCACTACTGAGACTATGAAATGCTTTGTTTGCGGAAAATACGGCCATATTAAAACAGGTTGTCCTGTTGTGAAAGAGGCTCAAAGTGCAAAGAATGGTTCAGTGCAAGATTCAATTGTTTTGGAGAATAACGAGTTGGTTAAACCGACTATAGAAAGCGCTGCAGTTGATTTGAATGCGGAAATTGACGCGTCTACTGAAATGAGAGAACAGTTGCCTCAGGGTGGCAATATTGAGATTACAGAAACGGATGCGATCATTCCTGATGCTAGACAGAGTGGAATGAATGACCCTGTAGAGATTGTGGAGGAGGTAGAACAATCTGGAGAACAAGATGGGTCTAAAGTGAGGGATGTCTTGGATGAGGTGCAGGCATCAAATAGGGATATGTCCCAAAATGATGCTGAACCAATATCACAGGATGTTGACAGTGATCCGGATAGTGAGTGTTCAGACTTAATCACTGATGAATTGGATGAATTCAATTCTCAGGAAAGAACTGTTGGGCGATTAAAGAGGATCTGGTATTATAGTTTGGAACAGCTGGATGAATTCTTGAATGCTACAAAAAAACAGAGAAAACCAAAGATTGAAACGTATTTTCCTGATTTGAAGCTTTTTATTGATTCCTCTGCTATGGCTATGAAGAAAGCAACACTTGAGGAATTAGATCAGCCTAAGCGTTATCGTTTAAAAAAGTTTGTAAGTGCTGTCAGAAAAAGAGTAAAGAAAAGTCCTTAAAGAGGTAGCCTATTATGTATTGGAAATTACATCTATATTGGCATTTATTCATTTTCTCTTTTTTCATCCTGATGGTATCCTTTAATATCGGATCCTTAAATATAAATGGATGTAGGGATGTACGAAAGAGAGTGACTTTATTTAAGTATTTACAACTTAAAAAAGCAGATGTAATTTTGTTGCAAGAGACTCATACTGATGCCTGTAATGAGACAGATTGGATAAATGAATGGGAGGGCAGTATTAGTCTTAGTCATGGTACGAACGTGAGTGCTGGTGTTGCGTTTTTATTCTCAAAGCGTGTTAAAGATAATCCAGTTTTCTTAGAAATAATACCAGGACGCCTTCTTAGAGCTGATTTAATAATAGGCAATAATAGTTTTTCTTTTTATAATATCTATGCTCCTAATATAGGAAGCGAGCGCTGTGATTTTTTTCTGAAACTTTCTGAAGAATTGTTGAAGTGTTCAGATGATAAGATTGTTGTTATAGGGGGTGATTTTAATTGTACGGTAGATCATAAATTGGATAGGAATCATGAACAGGGTTTTTCCTGCATAGAGAATTATGAGGCGGCCGCCTCCGTCAAATTTCGGGCCGCCTCCGTCTGTCGACAAAAACTCAAGACGGAATCACATGATTAGATACCTCTTTTCCACCGACACGATTCGGCAGCGGGTTCACGGCCGGGTTCCATTCCATTCTCAAACCGTTCTGCGCATTTCGACTGCATCAGAATAAGCACGAGCCCGGCCCTGGCCCGAGACGCTCAAGCACAAGTCCGACAGCTCATCAGAATTATCAGCCCGAGTCCGTTTTTTTTATTATTATTATTACACAGCGGCAGCCTGCCCTATTTGCAGCCATTAAAATAGGTCAGTTTTGTTAGTTATGTTTCTTTTCATTTCTTTATCATGTTAATTTAGACAAATGTTTTGGAGCATTTTTTTTTTTTAAATGAAGCCGAACCGACAGCGAGTATAGCCTACAACATGTTTGATCAATTTAGCCTCTCAAATCAACGCTAATAGGCTACTTTACTTGGCTACAATCCATAGATAGGCTATAAAACACTTCAAGCATATCACACAGACAGTTAATTTAACAAATGATTATTTATTAAACCACAGTGAGTAAAACAACTTTTTTTGAAATACTGAGGCAGGCTCAGGCTGCTCGAACCAGCGCTCGCAAACGAAAGGAGCAATAGCCTATCTAAACCAATTAAATTAAATAAACTTGCAGGTTATCTTACCTCAAAAATGCACGACAGAACATGGCCATTCTTTTTTCCAGTAGTTTCCAACAGTTAAACGAAAATAAAGTCCAATGAAACGAAAAGTTAGAGCAGTCTTTTACAGAGCATCGTGGAGAAAAAGAATAGCATCCACAGTGTAGCCTAAGGTTTTAACCCAGTCCTCCTCTCTTCTATCACTCTTCCCGCTGCGTTTTAAGTTGGCCATCTGTGATTTTTTCTCTTAATATTCTCCATTATTTGCACATGAGGTGAATCGTGGGTCGCGCTGATGGGAAACCTTCTGTGTGTGTGTGTGCGTGCGTGCGTATGTGTGTGTGTGTGTGTGTGTGTGTGCGTGCGTGCGTGCGTGCATGAGACTGTCATGTCAGTCATATGTCACTGTGTAATTATAAGATTATGAAAGTTATGAGGTTATGAAATGTCTTTCTATGTTTGTTTTTCTATCGTCGTCGTCAGCTTCTCATATTTTTTAAATTAATGTCTAAAAATATAAAAAGAAGGATAACCCCAAAAAAGCCCGAGGCCCGGGCCGCATGTGAATTATGACGTGAGAATTGGCCCGAAGCCCGGCCCTAGGGGCATAAATAAGTCAATAATAATAATATTGGCACGTCGGGCTCGGGCTGAAATGCAGGGCTTTAAGCACCAAAACGTGCTTGTCTCAAACGGAGCAAGGTAAATTTCTGCGAAAGCGCACGAGCCCCTGCCCCTCCCCCTTTTCAACATCACCTGTCAGTTATCACAACCTCCACAGACGCACGAAAGTCAAGAAGCACCTTCTCTGCAGCATCGAAGTGCCTTCACTTGTCACAGCCAGGTACCGATACTGTTTTTCTTAAGCTTCGGCTCTCAAACTAGTTAGGTTACTTAAAATATATCCATAGAGCCAGCCTGACTTAGGCAATAGCCGAAATTCTTCTGCCGTTTTTATAAAATAAGCTATCACAAGTAGCAGTCACGTAATTTACTAGTACTGTTTTGTAATTTCATGGCCCCCTATGAACTGTAAATAAAATCAAATTATCTGATTATTAAAATGCCTAAAAATAAATAAATACATGCTTGTAAAAAGTTTTTTTTTTTTCACCTTCTAGTGGTCATTATACATAAAAAGATGCACCAGATTAATGCATTTATCTTTGAAATGTACAAAATGTTCCTACGGGGGGGCATGCCCCCGGACCCCCCTAGAGGAACCGAGCTATCGGATTTTGCTACCTCCGCCTCATTTTCAGCCAGGAAAAACCTGATGTTCTTAAATCTTTAATTAATAGACATAGTCTTGTAGATTTGTGGAGGGATGTTTATCCTCAAGTTAAACAATATACTTGGCTGAAAATTAATTCAAATAAGGTTTCTGCTGCCAGATTGGATCGTTTTTATATTGAGGAATGCAATAAAGGAAGATTTTTTAGTAATCGTATTTCCCCTACATCTATATCAGATCATCATTATATCTCTATGTCTATGTCTGTCTTGTCACCTAAATCCTATAAGTCACAGTGGCACTTTAATAATACATTACTTCAAGATCACATCTTTGTGCACTCTTTTGGTCTTTTGTGGAAGTCTTGGAGAGAAGAGAGAGGTAGTTATTCATCTCTTAGTCAATGGTGGGATCTGGGAAAAGTCCAGATAAAGGTTTTTTGTCAACAATACACAGCAAATAATACTGAGAACTTGAAAGTGAAGATGAAGATGATAGAGCAAGAAATTCTTCAACAAAGCCTCCGCAATCAGGGAGGAGGTGATATCATTAAAGAGAACAAAGGCCTTTTGAAGGATTTATTGGAAGAGCAGGAGAAGGAGACACTTGTCAGAACAAGATATGTGAAGTGCAATGAAATGGATGCTCCAACTGCTTTTTTTTTTTCGGACTGGAGAAAAAAAATCTAAAGAGCAGAAATTTTTTCACAAACTGAAACTTCCTAATGGCAAAGAAATAACCAATCAACGAGAAATGATAGTTTCTGCTATTTCTTTTTATGAAAAACTTTATCAGTCCGAATTTTGTGATGAAGTAGCAGTTGAAGAACTTCTTCTAGATCTTCCACAGTTGTCTAAAGAAGAAAAGATGGAATTGGAAGAATTCTTGACTTTTGATGAGCTTTCAAGTGCTGTGCAAGGGCTGAACAGTGGCAAATCTTCTGGTGTGGATGATCTCTCTGCTGAGTTTTTTAAAAGCTTTTGGAATGTGATTGGACATGATTTGTATGATGTTTTTTTGGAGTCCTTTAATCAAGGTGTTTTACCCCTAAGCTGTCGGAGGGCAGTGTTGACATTAATCCCTAAGAAAGGAGATCTTGGACTTTTGTAGAATTGGCGCCCTGTGTCGTTGCTGTGTACTGATTTTAAGATACTGTCAAAAGCTATAACTAATAAGTTGAAGAAATGTATGGCAACTATAATTCATGAAGATCAGTCATACTGTATCCCTGAGCGGACAATTTTCGACAACTTGTTTTTGCTAAGAGACATTATTGCAGTTGCTAAAAAACATCAAATTGATATTGGACTCTTATCTTTAGATCAAGAAAAAGCTTTTGACAGAGTGGATCACTTTTATTTACTAAAGACTCTGAAGGCCTTTGGCTTTGGACCACAATTTGTCTCTTGTATTAAACTGCTTTACAGTGAAACATCTAGTATGCTTAAGATTAATGGTTGTCTAACTAGACCTTTTGCAGTAACAAGAGGTATACGACAAGGATGCCCTCTTTCAGGACTTCTATATTCAATTTCTATTGAGCCTTTGTTGTCACATTTGAGGAAACGACTATATGGATTCTGTATTCCTGGTTTTCCAGAGATCCCACCTGTAAAACTCACAGCTTATGCTGATGATATAACTGTTTTCATAAGGAACATTGATGATATGGCTGCTTTGACTTCTAGTTTGAAAACTTTTCAAAAAGCTACATCTGCTAGAATCAATTGGGATAAATGTACATCCCTTCTGTTAGGCGAGTGGAGGGATATAGATCCTCCTCAAATCCCACAACAATGTGAATGGATCAAAGATGGTTTTAAAGTTCTTGGGGTATATTTGGGGTATATCTTGGGGTACATCCTATCTCTCTCCTACCATTCATTGCAAAGACACTTGAAAGAGCTGTCTTCAACCAACTAACATCCTTCTTGTCTCTAAACAACCAGCTGGATGTCAACCAATCTGGCTTCAAGAAAGGACATTCAACTGAGACTGCATTACTGTCAGTCACAGAAGCCCTACGGATCGCAAAAGCTGCTTCCAAATCTTCAGTCCTCATTCTCCTGGATCTGTCTGCTGCCTTCGACACGGTGAATCATCAGATCCTTCTGTCCACCCTCTCATCACTGGGCATCACAGGAACTTCACTCCACTGGTTTGAGTCCTATCTCACAGGTAGGTCCTTCAAGGTCGCATGGAGAGGCGAGGTATCCAGAGCACATCAGCTGACCACAGGGGGGTCATCACTGGGACACATCACATCACACCACATCACTGGGACACATCATACAGGCACACGGTTTTTCCTACCACTGCTATGCTGATGACACACAGCTCTTCCTCTCCTTTCAACCAGATGATCCCACAGTAGCTGCACGGGTCTCAAGCTGTCTGGGGGAGATCTCCACATGGATGAAGGAACATCACCTGCAGCTCAACCTGGCAAAGACTGAGCTTCTCGTCCTCCCTGCCAATCCATCTCTACAGCACGACTTCACCATCCAGCTAGAGTCATCATTAATCACCCCATCAAGATCGGTCAGAAATCTTGGAGTAACGTTTGATGACCAGCTGACCTTCACAGATCACATTTCAAAGACAGCTCGATCATGCAGGTTTGCACTGCACAACATCAGGAAGATCAGGCCTTTCCTAACTGAGCATGCAACACAACTTATCGTCCAGGCCCTGGTCATCTCTAGGCTTGACTACTGCAATGCCCTTCTGGCTGGACTCCCAGCATGTGCGACCAAACCCCTACAGATGATCCAGAATGCTGCAGCTCGTCTTGTCTTCAACGAGCCCAAGAGGGCCCACGTCACTCCTCTGTTCATCTCTCTGCACTGGCTACCTCTAGCTGCTCGCATCAAGTTCAAGGCACTGACGCTTGCTTACAGAACTATCACAGGCTCAGCTCCCTCCTACTTTCACTCACTCCTACGAGTCTACATCCCTACCAGACACCTACGATCGGTCAACGAGCGACGTCTCGTGGTTCCATCACAGAAAGCCACAAAATCACTTTCCAGAACATTCTCATTTACAGTTCCATGCTGGTGGAACGCTCTCTCCACCCTCATCCGGAATGCAGAATCCCTGACAACATTCAAAAAACAGCTGAAAACCAATCTCTTCCGTGAGCACTTAACCTTATAGAAAAAAAAAAGAAAAAAAAAGAAAAAAAAATCTTTTCCCTTTGAAACATCACTTATCAGGCTTATGCTACTCTGAATAATACCTGAACTTCGTATTTTGAGCACTTCCTGCGTTGTTGTTGCTTTTGCCTCTTTATGATGACTCGCTGAATTTAGTCCTAATTTGTAAGTCGCTTTGGATAAGGGCGTCTGCTAAATGACTAAATGTAAATGTAAATGTATATTTAGGATCTGATACTTATATGAAAAATGATTGGGAAGGATTAGTTGATAAAATTGTGGGGAAACTACAGAAGTGGAGATGGATTCTCCCGAGGTTATCTTTCAGAGGGAGATGTTTAATCGTTAATAATCTGGCAGCCTCAATGTTGTGGCACAGATTTACAGTGTTGAATCCCCCTGAAGAGTTATTGACTGGTATTCAAAAAGTCTTTGTTAAATTCTTTTGGGATGGTTATCATTGGCTTCCTCCTGGAGTTTTGTATCTCCCAGTTGTAGAAGGTGGTCAAGGACTTATAAATCTGGAGGCGAGAGTTAAGACAATGAGGTTTCAAACATTACAAAGGCTATTATATTGTTCAGATAAGATACCCTGGATTGCATTAGGTTTGTCTGTTTTACAAAGTATTGGGGGAGTTGGATTAGCTAAGCAGTTATTCCTAATTGAAAAATCTGTCCAAAATCCAAATCCAAGAGTAAGTGTTTCTTCTTCTAACTTTTATGTAACTGTATTAAAGGCCTGGCAAATGTTTAAAAAATTGAGAGATGATGATAAACATTATGGTGTTTTAGAACCATTGTTTTTTAATCCTCTCTTTAAAAGGAATTCTTCCATTCTGAGTTCAGTAATTGACAAGTTTTTAAACACAGGAATAGCTACTGTAAAAGATTGAATTGATTTTTCAAAGGGTCAATGGTATACGGCTAAATCTATAGCTAATAGAGTTGGGCTTAGATCAGAAAGATGTGTTGAAGGGATAATTGGAGATCTTAAAAAATCTTTTCCTCAGTCTTTCTTGACCTATGTAAACAATTTTATTTAGAATGATGAAAGGCCTATGATTTTTCCAGATCTTCGAGTTAATATAAGTCTTGATTTGGATGAAGATTTAAATGATACTTTATTGAAAAGATTTGAAGATGTATTGTTTCATAATGTTGGCAAAAAGATATTATATTGTATGTGTGTGAAATCCTTGTTTTATACTCAATTGAAAAGATGTGTTGATACTAAATGGAGAGAACATCTATCAATTTCTTCGGAAATAACTCCATCATGGAGGTGTTTGTATAAGCCCCCCATTCCTAAGAGGTCTGGGGACCTCCAGTGGAGAGTACTCCATTGTGCGGCAACTAACAGTTTTGTATCAAAATTTAATGAGATGGTTTTATCTGCATGCCTTTTTGCAATATTCTCGATTCTGTTTTTCATTTTTTTTTGTGATTGTTCAAGATTAATTCCTTTGTTTGAATTGTTGGATAAAATGTTTACTAAGCTTGGTTTTATGTTTACAAAAAATATGTTCATTTTTGGTGTGAAGTATAAGAAAGAATGGAAGGTACAATGTACACTTGGTAATTTTCTTGTGGGACAGGCAAAGCTGTCTATTTTAAAATCCCATACATGTAAGAATGAAGGAGAAGATGCTGATTTGCTTGGAATGTTTAAAACTCTTGTAGAGGGCCGGGTTGTTATGGAATATGCATACTGTAAATTAACAAACACAGACACACACACACAGATACAGAGAGAAATGAACTAGTTAGACTGCAACAGTAAATTTTGAGAATATGCGTAATAAAATCAATAAATGAAGAAAATACAAAAGAGACTCTCGCTCAAATGCGCGCACACACACACACACACACACACACAAAGAAATTAACTGGTAAGACTGCAACAGCAAACTTTGAGAATATGCGAAATAAAATCAATAAATTAAAAAATACAAAAGATCTCTCTCTCTCTCTCTCTCTCTCACTCTCACACACACACACACACACACACACACACACACACACACACACACACACACACACACACACACACACACACACACACACACACACACACACACACACACACACACACACACACACACACAATAATTGTTTGGTCTTATTTTAGCCTAATAGGTGTTCCTGATATCTGCAGCATATGCAACAATACATAAAATAATTACAGTTTGTATGTACATAGTTAAAATAATATTTATTATTATAATTACATTTTTATTCCTGTTTTTTAACCTACAGTTTGATAATGATTGTTTGCTGTTGTTATTTTATTGTTTTTGCTGTTGGATCATAATTGCTGTTCCCTTCTGAAGTTTTATTACCATTTATAGAATTAAACTGAATAAAATACCAATTAATTGCAAAATGTCTGTATAAAGTGTTTTGAATTATCACTATCCATCCCTTATTTTGTCAGATTTTTTTAATTATCAAATACTGATTAACAAAAATGCTTGCATTGTGTTCCTTTTCTAACCAAACATTATTGTTTGATTGTAATCATAATGCAAAACCTGATACTTATGTAACAAAAATATCTAAACCTTAAAAAAAATAGTCTTTTAGAATGTCTAAATATATATCTAAATAAATTTTAAAAAACTAATAAAATGGAGAAATCATGTCTAAAAAAAACAATGGGAATCAAAAAGCCTCTCTATGTATTTATATAGTGAGCAACAGTGCAGCCTACAGGCGGTTACACGACATTACACAAGTTTTTACTTTTTAACGCCACTGGATGACGCTTTTCTCACTTCAAAAAAATGGATTTTAAAGGCCTGCACTAATGTGACATGTTGCATTTATTGAAAAATAATAATAATACAAATAAAAATATGAATTCTAATGGAACAAAATGCTCATAAATTTTTTTTAGTAGTACCATAGAAACCTTTCTAAATTCGAAATAATAATAAAAAAATATTATTGAACAAAAATATATTACATTGGTTTTCCTGAAAAAAAAAATGAAAAAAAAAGAAGACATTTTAAGGCTTCGGTCACTTTTGACCGCGAAGGAGCCAAGTGTGACCCCTAAACGAAGAGGACCAGAGGGATTTACAGTAAATCCAAAATTCTTTTTAAGATACAGAAAACAATGCACTGAAAAAGTGTGTAGGATTTAAATGATTGAATCATGCACATCAGTTCCACATGAACCAATTAAGTTCAACAAAGATCATTTGTTCACATAATGTCAACATCGTGGAATCAAGTCATTTCCAAGTAACCCAATTAAGAAGTTTTAAAGTGATTTTAATATGGTTCCCTAACTGGATTAATTCATTCAATTTCTTATATTTGTGTCACATGACTGAGTTATAAGATTGTATTAGATTGCTACGAAACTATTAATTAGCAATAGCATATATTAGCATGCTAAATGCTAAGCATGAAATCTAATTGTAATATAAGTAATAAACATATTAGAAAAAAAATTCTTTTAAATGGCCATTAATGGATCATTATTGGACAAATATTTAGAAACAAAACTATCTTCAAAATATTAAATTAATATTATTGAACTAAAATATAGTACATTTAATTGATAAAGTTACACTTCAGGTGTTATTAATGTTATCTCTTTATCACTCCATAGTTACAGCACTGCATGGCATTTGTCCCTCAGTTTCTCCTGAAGTTCATGGAGAACCGGCATCCTTTATAAAGCAGTGTAGAATATAGTGGCATTGCTTGTCACTACATTCAAATCACATCACACATTGCAATCTTTAATAAAATGGTCATTTTACACACTGTTTACACAGCGTCATTGTTCTCTACAGGTTGTGGGATTGTGGAGTCACAGATGAAGGTTTTTTTCTGCTCTGGCTTCAGCTCTGAGATCAAACCCCTCACACCTGAGACATCTGAATCTGACTGTGAATAAACTAGGAGATTCAGTTCATCTGCTCTCTGCTGTACTGGAGGATCCTCACTGTAAACTGGAGACACTGGGGTAAGATCATATATGACTCACACATGAAACACAATGTAAAGTCTCCTATATTTGAAATGTTCAGCCTTTTTCTGCTGCTGTGTTATTGAGCTTATTGAACTGTAAGTGATTTGTAAGCTCACGCTAAATCGGCCCAAAGTCCGGCATCCGACCAGCGCGGAAGGTCTTAACGTGTTACTGTCCTTTTCTCGAGGCAAAGTATTTTTTGATTTAATGCAATACATCTGAATATGTATTCTCTGGTTATTTCATCTGACTCCATGAATGAAAAGGTTTAATGATATCTGTGGATCATTAATTGTGAGCGAATATTTGACTATTCCTTTTAACTCTTTAATGCAAATAATGCCAAAGTCAGTTAGAATAATCAAATGTAACAATTTATTATGTCAGGTAAATGTATCATGCCAATTTCTTAATCAATTCAAATATAATCGATACAAAACATCAAATACTCTGGAAAATGAGAAGAGATGCAAACCCAACAATAAGAAATACATGAGGCTGAAGATCTCTCTCTCTCTCTCTCTCTCAGCCTCACGGGCGAATCTGAGGTACAGAAAAAGGCCTCGAATTCCCTGCTGCATTTCATTAAATAGCCAGGACCTCTTTCACTTGGAAATATCTTTTAACAATGGAAATTTGCATTCAGAGGTTACACCTTTGGGTGTAGGGAGACCATTTGTCTAGAGGCCAACCCCTCCTAGTGTGCTAGTTATCCATAAACTCTCAAAAACCTTATTACCTTTTGTTTTACTTATTTGGAAACGAGACATTTGTACCAGTCGCACTGTGACATTTTAAATGATACCAAACATGAAAAATACTCTGTGATAATCATTCACATTAAACTATACATTTTCTTGGGTGATTTACATGTGGTCTCAGCATGAGAGTGTCAAGTCATTCATAAAAGAGGTTCGTACAACGACGTGCTCGGAGCTTGCCTTTATTCAACCACTCAGTACAGCTTCCATCAGCCCTTGAGCCTGAACATAATATCCGCTAAAACACCCCCCCCATCATACGTCATCTCTCTCTTACTTCAAAATAAAAGCATTCCTCACACTATTATTCCATAATACCACATCTCCCTTTCTTTGAGAACAAAGGGTGGACTACCTTTGTCTCAGCAGGTCTTAAGGGGTTTATTCTGCCCTTTTGCTGGAAGACCTGTCCCTGATCTGTCCCTGTTTCAAACATGCAAAACAGGAATAAATAACTTACACATTACCATACTCTGAACTATTACATTACTTAAACTCTCAGGTTTCAGGTAAATGTAAACAGTAAAGCAGAACAATTTCACAATCACATTCAACTCTTTTTTTTTTCTTTTTTTTTTTTTTTTTTGAAACACCAATAAATCAATAAATCACAAATCAAGTCTCTGCGGCTTTCTAACCTCTCTCCCACACCTGGTCCGCACAGTCTCTGTAGTGGGGCCCTCTCTACTGAGTGATGTTGTCACTGCTGGAGCTGGCTCTGGTGATATTATCACCGGTGCGTCTCCCCCCATCGGTGGCTCATCAGCGTCGACTACCCCACTATTGGTCTGCAGTGGCACCAAGTGATGTCGGTTCCTCCTCAGTGTGCCCTGAGGCACCTGGATGATATAAGAGCGAGGGGTATTGTGTGTAGATAGCACTGTGCCCTGGACTCGTGCATCGGTGATCCACACATCCTCCCCAGGTACGAGTGGCTCCAGATTTCTCGCGCCGTGTCTCTTGTTGAAGGATTTTGCGTCGTACCCCCTCTTCTCCCTTTCTTTAGCCTCTAGTGCGTAGTAGTCAGGCAAAACTGGACTCAGCAGGGTTGGAAGGGCAGGAACTGTAGTGCGGAGGCGGCGCCCCATCAACAGCTCTGCTGGGCTATAGCCGTTCTGTAGAGGGGATGCTCTGTAGGCCAGTAATGCAAGATATGGATCTGACGCCTTTGTTAGCAGGTTTTTCACAGTTTGTACAGCGCGTTCCGCCTCCCCATTGCTCTGGGGAAACTTGGGACTGCTCGTGATGTGCACAAAGCCATACTCTGCTGCAAAGGCTTTAAAGTGGCTACCAGAAAACTGGGGCCCATTGTCACTTTTAAGAACTTCACAAATTCCATGACGAGAAAACATGGATTTCAGGTGCACCACCACATCTGCGGACCTTGTGGGTAACAGCAGCGCAATTTCCACATACCGTGAGAAATAATCTACTACTAGTAGATAGGTCTTGCCTTTCAGCATAAATAGGTCAGCTCCCAACGTTTGCCAAGGCCTATCTGGCATCTCCGTTGGCATCAGCGGCTCTTTGACGTTCTTTCTCTCTTGAATGCAGGTTCTACATTTCAATATCATGTCATTCAACTGGCTGCTGAGCCCTGGCCACCACACCGTCTGTTTGGCCCGGCTCCTGCACTTTGTCACCCCCAGGTGTCCCTCATGTAGTCTCTGCAGCACATCACCTTGTAAGACGAATGGGATGACAAGCCTTGTGCCCCGCAGCAGCAGTCCATCATACACAGTCAACACTGCTCTATCAGGCCAGTAATGTCTCAACTCCCCCTGCAGTTGGCTTTTGTCAGGCCAGCCGCCTGTGCAGTACTCCATCAGTGCAGAGCATGTGCTGTCTGCCTTCAGATACTCGCGTAGGCTGCTCAGATAATCTCCACTGACCGGGATACTGCTAATGACGGAGTCTACATAGATGTTGGTATCCTCTATTAGGCTTGTATCGGTGTATGCTCTTACGGTTCTTAGGGGGGCACGAGATAAGGGGGGACAGAGCAAAAGGGCACGAGATAAGGTGTCGGCTGTCCACAGGCTTTTGCCAGGGACATGATTGACTGTATAGTTGTACCTCATGAGTCGCATCCTAAATCTTTGAATTCTTGGTGGGAGGTCATCCAGAGCCTTCCCGCCCAGCAGACTCACCAATGGCTTATGGTCAGTTTCCAGTTCGATTGGTCTTCCCAAGATGAAACAGCTGAACCTTTCACAAGCCCACGTTGCAGCTAATGCCTCCTTCTCTACTTGAGCATAGCGCTGCTCTGTTGGTGTCATTGACCTGGACGCATATGCCACCGGTAACCACCTGGCATCACTCTTCTGCAGCAGGACTGCCCCCAGGCCAAAGGAAGAAGCATCAGCAGAGATTTTTAGTGCACTGTTTGGGTTGTATAGTACGAGCACTGGTGTGGATGACAGCTCTGTTTTTAACTGATCAAAGGCGGCCTGCTGCTCTGTCCCCCAGTACCAGTGGTTCTTCTTGGACAGCAGGTCTCTTAGCACTTTATCTTTTTCAGCCAGGTTAGGCAAAAAGCGGGCCAGCTGATTGACCATGCCCAGAAAACTCCTGAGTTCGCTGACATTTTTAGGTGCGTCCATCTCTTGCACCGCTCTCGTCTTCTCCGGATCCGGCTTCACTCCATCCGCCGAAATCACATGACCCAGGAATCTGACTGTATGGCATGTGAGCTCACATTTGTCCATGTTGAGCGTAATGCCGGCCTTTTGTGCCTTCTCTAGCACCGCATGTAGCCGTATATCATGCTCGTCCTGTGTCTGTCCCCAGACCAGGATGTCATCCATGTGACACAGTACCCCCTCCAGGCCATCGGTCACTTCTGTCATCATCATCCTTTGAAAGTGCTCGGGGGCTGAAGCTATGCCAAAAGGTAGCCGGTTAAAATAATAGCGCCCAAAAGGCGTGATGAAGGTGGTGTATTTGGCAGACTCTTTTGTCAATGGTACTTGCCAGAAGCCCATATTGGCATCTAATTTGCTGAATACTGTTGCGCCAGCTAGCATGCCCAGAGTGTGCTCCACCGAAGGCAGGATAAACTTTTCTCTGCATACTGATTCATTCATCCTTGTGAAATCCACACAAATACGAACAGTACCTGCTTTTTTCGGCACCACCACCATCCCGGCGCACCAATCAGTCGGCTCCTCAATCTTGGTGATTACGCCCATCTTCTCCATACGGTCTATCTCCTCCTTCACTTTTCCCATAAGCGGCAGAGGGACTCTGCGCGGTGCGTGGAGAGAGAAGGGCACAGCTTCTGGCTTTAATTTAATTGAGTATGGCCTCCGAACAAGACCCAAGCCGCTACACAGCTTCGGATACTGTTGTTTCACAGATTCCATGGTGATGCTGTCAACCCTGCACACAAGCTGAAGCTGTTCTATGGCAGGCCTTCCCAGCAGTGCAGTGTGCAGGTCTTTTACAACATAAATGTCCTCTGTGGCTGTTTTTTTGCCTTTGCGCAGTGTTTCTCTGGCTACACCTAGGACAGAAAGTACATTGCCACCTGGCCCAAACAATGGGCGTGTCGACACCGCCAGGCGCTTCACATCAAGTCCTCCAGTAATGTCATAGTACACCTCAGCTGGCAGGGCAGTGACATCAGCACCAGTGTCAATTTTAAAGCACACTTTTTTCTGTCTCACCTGTAGCTGCACTGTCCACGGGTCTTTTCCAGCATCCACAGCTCCCAGGAATAAGCTCCCTTCTTCTTCTGTAGTGACAGCATTCAGAGATTTTGCACTATTTCTGCACACTTTGCCATAATGTCCCGTTTTGCCACAGTTGTAACACACAGTATCTGTAGCAGGGCATTCTGATTTTCCATGTGAGGGCATTTTCCCACATCTATAACAGGCCTTTGAACCTTGCTGTGGCCATGCATTAGGCTTATATTTGCCTGGTATTTGTACTTGTGGCTGAGGCTTTGAGGGAAATTTGGGCTTTCTATAACTTTTCACATGCACAGCATCAACATTGGAGCACTTGCTAGCACCGCCATTTTCTCCTCTTAAATCACACTGCTGTCGTCTAACTTCTTCAGACTGCCTTATCCTTATTATACTAGTTTCAAGGGTTAGGTCTCTGTCTAGCTGTAGCTTTTCTGACAATGAGACGTTTCTCAGCCCAACCACTAACCTGTCGCGTATCAGCTCATTCTGTAATTGTCCATAGTTGCAATGTTCAGCTAATCCGTATAGAGCAGTGATAAAGGGATCCACCATTTCTCCCGGCAGTTGCACACGCTGATTGAACTTGGCTCTTTCGTATATGACATTCTTTTTAGGCACAAAAAATGCATCAAAGCCCGCCTTAACATCCGTGTACTTCTTTTTCTCATCTACAGTTAGCGTTAGCCCCTTAAGCACATCTTCGGCTTCATCGCCCATACAATACACTAACGTGTTTACCTGGTTTTCTTCTGACGTTGCGTTTAAATTGCTCGCAAGCCGAAAGCGGTCAAATCTCCTAATCCAACGCTCCCATTCTTGAGGCTTGGAAAAATCGAATGGCTCTGGAGGTTGTATTGTGAACGTAGCAGTTGGTGTAGGTTGCGCCATATCTGCCAGCTCGTCTCCTGTTCCCCGCCAAACGTTACGCTTTGTTTTTCTTTTCCCTTTTCCGCTTAAAAGTCAATCCGCTTCTGACACCATGTCAAGTCATTCATAAAAGAGGTTCGTACAACGACGTGCTCGGAGCTTGCCTTTATTCAACCACTCAGTACAGCTTCCATCAGCCCTTGAGCCTGAACATAATATCCGCTAAAACACCCCCCCCATCATACGTCATCTCTCTCTTACTTCAAAATAAAAGCATTCCTCACACTATTATTCCATAATACCACAGAGAGAGGGGGAGTGAGGAAGAGGAGGAGAGATGTGTTCTGAGGTGTGACTTTGCCTCACAAATGCTGAGTTCAAATGGTAATTTCCAGAGAGGTCCTTTGTCCTCTCAGGGTCTGGGTGCTCCCCAAACAGACTGTCCGGCATTTCCTAATTGATCAATTCTTACAGATTGAACACATGAGCTGCTCTTCAGGAACATGATTCTGCAGGACTGAGTCACTGAAATACACACTGTCACATCACAATCAACACTTCAGTCTCTTGATTTTAAACCGACTCGATCTCAACACATTCAGAACTGAGAAATGAAGAACATGCTGGATTTATTCTTGCAGTTCATCACGTTCATCTTTCTGCAGGGACTGTTTTTTTAAATATTCTTTACACGATTAAAACAAATCATTACTCCATACGTACTGTATTAGTACAGATCTAAAGACTAGATGTTTAATAATCATGTTTTGAGCTCTGTGACATTTTAGATCTCAGTCCAATGATCCATCAAAACATTTTATTTGTGCTTTAAGTTTGTATTTTCTCTTTAACCCTCTGGGGACCAAGCTGTTTTTGGGGCCCTTGAGATGTTCTGACATGCTCTGACATTTGTGCTTTTTTCAGTTATTTATAAACATGTTAATGGCAAAGGTGTAAATTCACTCTATATAGCACAAACAGGCCTACCATAATATGCGAGCAACATGTATGTAGATGTTTGTATTTTTAAGAGAATAATGTTTATGCGTGGTTATTTAAAAAAATAAAAATGAAAGTTGCTGAAATAAGACCACAAAACTCATACAAAATATGTGCCCACAAGACTTTTGACTAATGGATGTTGTCCCTTTCAGTTCTAGCTTCAAAATTATGTGAAAATAGTCTTGCTTTATCGTTCACAAAAAAAAAATACATTGATTTAAATGGTGTAAAACAGGTTTTGCTTGGAAAGCCAATATGCGAGGGGGAGGAGTAGTTTACACCTTAGTCCCACCCACTCTGCATAATGACTCTGCATAATTAGCCATTCATTCAGGTGTGACACTGACTGAGCCACAATGCAAAGACAAAATATATATTTTGAAGAAGACTTATATTGACCATTTAAGATTTTGCTTACATCTATCTTGTAAATATGTTTTGCTATTTTATTAAAAAGGTTACAATTACAACAATAATTACAATTTCAGCAATATTTCTGCAAAAAAGTACTCTTTCTTTGTAAAAAAAAAAAAAAAAAGATTATAGGCCTACATTTTATCATATGTATTCATTAGTTTGAATATAGCCAACATTGGAACATCTTAGTCTATGACTTTATTTTTGACAAAATAGTATTTTATATATATTCAGAAAAGCTTATTTGATGTGACAGTATATTCTACAGTAAAAACTGTACCCAAATCTAGTCAACAAAATGTTGTCTTTCATACTTCGCCTGACTGTAACGCAGTAACTGTAACTGTAAAAGCAGTTTATTCTTTCACACACAGACGCGCGATTCATATTTAGGCTAAACACTCTTTACAAATAGACGCGCGATTCATATTATAGAAACGCGATTCATCTTTTTGTTTACATAAGCCTACAACGTTATTCCATAACGTTATTCCACATTAACACTTGAGAAAGGATAACTTAGCCTACCTCACTCCTCAGCGGGATCTGCTCCTCATATCAGCACGGAAAATTTTCTCCATAAGGTAGGCTATATTATGCCTCTTTGTTTACAGCTGATGTGGGGGCGTTTCACAGACTGAAATGGTTCTCAGAATTTGCGTTTGAATAGCACGCGCTCTCCGGGGAGTGGTCACATTACTTTTGAATGGCTCTTAATGAGCTCGACTGGAGTCGCTCTCTTTTTATACAGATTACAGAAGCTGATAATATTTGTTTTTTATATAAATTACTTCATTTAAAAGCTGCGATCTCAAGCTTTATGCCCGTGGGTCTGTTTGCCTGTTTGACTGAATTTTCGCGGAGTTATAGATAATTTTCGAACGCGTTTCAAATGGGAGTTTACTGACAGAGAGAAGGCAGAAATAGCATCATGTTAGTTTTTCTTTATTTGTCAAAAAGCAAAACACTTTATTTGTATTGTGAGTATACAGAAAAAAAATAGAAACTGAACAGGATCGATTGATGTATTACACGAAAATGAAAGATCAAAATTAACAGAGCATTTTGTGTTTATTTTTCATTGCTAAAAAAAAAAACGAGCAAAACGCGTGGGCGCGTTTTTGGTCCCCAGAGGGTTAATAATGGATTCACTGCTAAACTGATCTGAACTGAGAGAGTGAAGAGTGTGTCATTGTTCTCTACAGGTTGAGGAATTGTGGAGTCACAGATGAAGGTTGTTCTGCTCTGGCTTCAGCTCTGAGATCAAACCCCTCACACCTGAGAGATCTGAATCTGTCTGAGAATAAACTAGGAGAATCAGCCGTGAAGCTTCTCTCTGATCTGAAGAATGATCCACATTATAAACTGGAGACACTATATTGTAAGTAGATTATTTACTAAAGATTACAAAATACAGTAATTTGTAACATATTTCGTTAGATTACACAAGCTTTGTAACCTAATCTAAATAATTTAGAATACTTTGGAATATTAATAAGGTTTGTAACACAAAGGGTCCACCAAACATAGGACTTGGTTTTCCCCTGCATATTATTTTAATAACATCAGTTTTACACAGTATTTCTTGAAGAAAAAAATGTTTTTTTAGTTTTTAGTAAACATTTAGTTTAATATTTTAGTAAAATATTTGTTATATATATATATATATATATATATATATATATATATATATAATTTTTTTTTTTTTACTGATGCAACACAATGCATTAAAAGCTGGGGTGTGTAAACTTTTTAAATTGCATGAACAGGATAAATTGTAATTATTTTGTCTTCTGTGAAACCGGGAAGTATTCGCTTCTGAAGGGCAGTACTGGATGAAAAAAAAAGATGATCTTTGAACAAAATGTACACATCATCATAATCCTGTTTAAAGTTTACACCCCCTGCTCTTAATGCATCGTTTCCTCCTTAAGCATCAGTAAATGTTTTTACCTTTTGTAATAGTTGTGTATGAGTCACTCAATTGTCCTTAATGTAAAAATATGGATCTCAAAATCATACAGTCATTGTTGGAAAGGTGTCAAATATGCAGAAGATTCTGGAAAACCTAAAAATGTGCAAAACCTGGAGGATTTTTCTGGAGAACAGCGAGTTTAACTGCTCATGATTCTTACTAGGACTGTAAGTTTCACTCTCGGTCCCATCACCGATCAGTAAAAAAAAAAAAAAACTGTTTTTTGTACAGTGTATTTACATAATAATTTGAATGTAATAAGATAACGTTCATTTTGGATGAAGACCTATTTAGCCTGCACAAAATGATCATATTCATCTGAAATGATGGGTCAATCTGATGATCATCATGTTCACAAGAAAGCAAACAGAAGACAGAGCATAAAAGATTATTGAATTTACAGTTTGCTTGTTTTTGTGTGTAACATGATGTTTATTCATTTATTCTTATTATAGAAGGTATAATATCTCACCACTGTAATAGAGGAAATGCAAACTGTCAAAAGTAGCTCTCATTTGTCCACTGGCCAAAGTGTTTTAAAGACACAGCTGTGCAGTGTTGAGCTCACTGCTGTCCTGGGACACTGAAACCATTGTGGAACATTACCTTGAATATGTGCAGGAAGAGCTTCTCTGATCTGATCAAACTCTGTTTCTGTGCAAATCAATCCATGCATTATAACTGTAACCATAATAATACCAGGCATGTGTGACAGTGAGTATCTGTTGTCTCATTTCACTGGCCAGCTCTGTGTAATTCTCTCTGCAGTGGCTCTGAGCTCCAGTCCAGGGCTGCGTTTCCCAGAAGCATTGTGAAGTTGATCGTGAAGACCATTTGCCACCAATGTCCTCTACGATCAACTTATCTCACAATGCTTTGGGAAACGCAGCCCAGGTTTTTCTCTCAGATACCCAGACATTGGCCTATTGTGAGAGGAGATTTCTTTGTACCGCATATATCCAGAGTCTTTATTGCGCAACCACAAACTCTAAAATACAAATCTGGCAATCCCCATTCCCCAGGTTTAACAGTTTCATTTTCAATACTCTCTACCCCAGGCTCTGGGCAGACTTGTCTTAATATTTTCACACATTGAGTCCACTTTTGACATTTCGATTACATCATCCCACTCCGAAACACAATCATATAAGGCTCTATTAGGTAAGAACCCTCTTACATCATATGCTATATCCTTAACTTGTCTCACTCCTGCTTTCATATACAATTTGTCATAAAACACTCTCTCTTTCATTCTAAAATTTGGATATAAAAATATCGGTTGTTTTAAAACTTGATTTATATTTTCACACTCATACTGTATATTTCTGTATATGACCTCTGCCCACACACTTAGCACTTCCTGATAAAACAGCGGCATTTTGTCATACATCGGCTTTTTCAATCCCATAAAAAGCCCTTCTTCCCCACATCCACTACATTTGTCCAGCACATCCTTCATATAACCTTTCCATCCATACTCCACTTTATCACATAAATACTTTTTCATCGTTTTTACCCTTATGGCCTTCTTTTTAACTTCTAAGTCAATCAATCCTAATCCTCCTTCTTTATAACTTGCAATGAATGTTTCCTTGCTATTTTAACTCCTTTCCCTCCCCACATAAAATCATTTGTTATCTCAGTCATCTCATTAAGAAAGCATGACAAATCATCAAGGGTGTTTCAGGCTATGATTAGGTTAGGGTGGGCTGTGTTTTATGTTTGTCAAGCAATTGGGAAATAAAACGCAAAAAATTCAATAAATGTAATACATGCACAATTAAACCCCGACTCCGACAGAAAAGGGACATACATTCTTTGTATGTATGAAATAATTCAAAATTATAAAGCACAATATTTTTGTGGTTCATTTTAGCAATATTTAGGACTAATCCTAAAGTGTGGCATGAGGGGCACTGGCAATCAAATTGTGATTTTAGTGTGTCATCCACTGTCTCTGCTATGCAACTGCAGCTCAATAACATATGTAATCAAAACAATGTTAATATCACCAACTGTCCATTTGGAGAAAAATGAATATTAGCAAAGCATGAACTAATACTGAAAACCCTAGTAAGTTGTTTACCCAACCCTTTGTTGTTTTGAGAACAAAAAAACATTGATTAAAGATTCAATCCCTGAAAAATGAATGGTTCCACAAATCTGTAGAGAATGACAGGGAAACAATAGCGGATACAACTAAATGAAGTGTTATTATCTTGGCCTTCTCAGGTGTGTATATCAGGTGTGTGTCATGTTCATATGGTCACTGTGATCTGCTTTCTTCATCCTCAAATTCAAAAAGAATCCCAATACATCAAGTATCTGAGTTGTGATGATGAGTTGACCATGACTCTGTGGGTGACTGGGATACGTATTGCAAAGGTGAGCAGAAACCAGGCCACACACCAAAAACCAAAATAGATAATGATGATAAATGCAAGAAGACACTAAGTTGAACTTTATGCAGCAAATTAAATTATAAATTATAGTTTACAATGTAAAAACATACTGTAAATTGTAGCTGTATTGTGTTGGGTCCTATTGTGAGCTGTCTACTTTGTCAAAAAAAAAAGTTCTTCTACTTTATTAACGGTCTTGTTTTGTCATGATTTTGTCACAGTATGGTAAGCAGTTATATGAAAACTACAAAGCCGCTGTGAGGAAAGCAGCCGGCACTGGAAGCTGGGCTAACCGCACTATCCAGGCCTCCTCCAGTGCATCCACACCCTCCCCTACACCTAAAGGTAGAGATAATGAGCTAAATAGATTGTTATAAAATGTATCATAGATCTTGATATATTAAAGGATTTTGATGACATTTTTGTGTTTATCTTTCAGCCAAAGCTGCGAATGGACACGCTCCTCAGCTTCCAAAGGACACCAAGGTACCTCTAAATCTATCAGTTAGTAATGAAGAACACCATAATATAATACCATAAATAATATAAGTTCATGGACCATACTGAAGTGTGAACTATTATGTTTTCAGACACTTAACTGCATGTTAATTGCAATTAAACAAAATATAGTTTAAATTTATTAACACACTTAAGTACATAATTTTATAACATTTCATAATTACTTCTACTTTCAATGAAATATGAAGTTTACTGCCGAATGTACTGAGAAGCATTTATAGTAAACTAAAATATACATATTTTATTTCTATTGAAACTTGACATGTTTTCAATATTTAATTACACATTTGTCATGATGAAGTTGCCAATTGGTAAATTTGAAATATATTAACATTAAATGTATTAACGAATAACACACTACAGTTGAAATTATAATCAAATTTGCATGTGCTCTAGTATGTTTGTCAATATCAAAATAAATGTACTGCAAAAGATTACTAAACCATAATTTAAAAAGTATAACTGTTAATTTGTCATGATTGCAAAGTACACTTTTTAAAATTGCACTAAACTCTGTTAAGAAACAGTCATGAAAGTGCAGTGTCTTTAAATACACATATAGTGGCCTTTTATTTAATGAACAATATATTATCTGAAAATATATATTTTTAAATATACTTCAAAGATTTAAAGTATACTTCAAGAGCAGTAAAATTAAGCACACTACTTTTCCACAAAGGGTGACGGTTCCTTTAGAGTTGTTTTAATCCCCTTGTAATTTCATCATTTATCTGAAATGCTCCTGAATGCTACTTTTGGTTTGTTTTTGAAGGGTCCTGGCAACCAAACATCTTTCCCACCACCTCCGCCTTCAATGGAAACCCTGCCTCCTCCACCACCCGACCCCATGTTGCCTCCTCCTCCCCCTGCTCCTCCTGCCAGCACAACCAAAGTCAACAAGTTTCCTCCTCCACCTCGATTCCCACAATCCTCCTTCCCACCTCCACCCATGGATGACCTGCCTCCACCACCACCTCCTCCAGAAGATGCCGAGCTGCCCCCTGACTTTCTTCCTCCACCGCCTCCTAGTTTTGCACCTTACGGGGGAGACTCGCTCCCCCCAAAACCTCCAGACCCCATTACCTCCCTTCCACCTCCTCCTCCTCCTGGTCCCCAAAACTTTGCATCTGCAGGTGGAGCTCCACCACCACCACCTCCACCCCCGCCTCCACCACCAGCTCCTGCACCGGCTGCCAACCCATCCGCCGGCTCCGTCAGAAAAATGCCTCCAGCTCCACCAAAGAGAACGACACCTCTACACACAGCGCCCCCAGGTGGCGAACTCATGTCAGAACTGATGACAGCAATGCTGAAAAAGCGCAGTCAACAATGATCTTGAAGACAGATAGAGCTAATTGACATGTTTTTGTAGTTGGACTGAGGAACTGACCGCCAAACAAGTTCTCGGCGTGACATTAGGACATACATCTTTAATTATTTTGTTGTTTAATATTCTTGCATTACACCACCAGACTAAAATATGTAAATACTTTGTACTTACGCACCTAATCAGTTTATTTGTATTACAAATATGCTATATCATCATTGCTAATGGAATGTCATAATAAATAAGGTCTTGCAAAGTTAACTGTTTAACAGATTTTGACATGCCTAATTGTTAAACAGGAGTAAACGAGATGCATGATGCAAAGATTTTTGCACTTTTGTAGAAATGCAGAAACAGCAATATTACAAAAGACATCCATGTCCATTGTCCATATATAACGTGCATATGTACATATATAACGTCGAACATGACTCATCCTCCAATCAGATCATCCATTAGGAAGTGTGATTACAATGTCATAAACAATATTTTTGGTTCAAATGATGCTGAAATTTGCGATTTTTTCCTGAGTTAGGAAGAACAGCTGACCCTCAGCTGCTGAGCCCAGGATGGAGGTTTACTGGCATATCCGGCTCTCTCAGCCTCTTCCTGCTCCATAAATGGCTCCATTAAAGTCTTCTGCAACAGTGTCACCTAGAAATACATCAAACATACTGTCAACAAGCCATAATGGTCTGTCTGAAGATGTTACATTGTATGTATAATTGTCAAGTCTTCATTTCACAGTAATATATTAAAGCAAAAACTCTAAGATATATGATAAGCATGATCATGACAGTATATTAGTTTGACATCACATGTAATAATACCTCTGAAAAGTCATTTTTCTCTGCTTTTCTGATAGCAGATTCAGCCATCCAGTTCCTCAACACATAGCGTGGGTTTACTCCTGAACAATAGAAAAATTACTAATTACATTAAATACAACATAACACATCGTAAAAAAACACACACTACCGTTTAAACATTTACGGTCAGTAAGGCTTTTAAAAAAAAAAGAAATTAAGAATATTATTCAGCAAGGATGCATAAAAAGGGACAATAAAGACATTTATAATATTACAAAAGATTCAAATAAACGCTGTTCTTTTGAACTTTATATTAATCAAAACATGTATCAGGGTTTCCTCAGAAATATTAAGCAGCTCAACTGTTTTCAAATGTTTCTTGAGCAGCAAATCATCATATTAGAATGATTTCTGAAGGATCATGTGACACTGAAGACTGGAGAAATGATCACAGGAATAAATTACATTCAACTGAACAAATATATTAATTACACAAATACTGTATATTCAAATAGAATAATTTATTTTATATTGTAATAATATCTCATAGTATAATAATATATTATAGTATTAAAAAATTACAGTTTTTATTGTATTTTTGATTAAATAAATGCAGCCTTCGTGAGCATAAGAAACTTCTTTCAAAAACAAATCTTACCAATCATGAACATTTCAGCGGTAGTGTTACTGTAACAATATATAAACACATAATATATAACACTGCATCATATAACATATACAAAAACACACCTTGCATTCTGTGCTGCCGTTCTTCATCTGAGTCACTCATTATCCTGAAGAAGACGATTAACACATCAAGTGATGTTCATTTTTAATCCTCTAAAGAGTTCGAGTTTACATTACAGCAACATTACCTTGACAGACGCTGTAAATACAGCTGAACCCAGTCTCTGAAATGCTTGTGTGATGAGAGGTCTGAAAGAGCCCACAAAGACTGTCAAGAGAGACACAGTCACAGTTAATGGACTGAAATCATGATTATGGATATTGCGGCTGCTGTGGGAGTGAATGGAGAGGAAACGTACCGGAGCAAAGGATCCCTTCTGAAGCCGGGACAGGGTCACTTCACTAAGCTGTCTGAAAGTCATAGTGAAGTCTGCTCCAGTGTCCTCCATTAGCTCAACACATCACACATCATACAACATTATATGGGTCATTCTCAGGAAATGCTGCCATTTGTGTGATCTACTACTGATTTAACTCCATACTGGACTTAACTATTTCTGACAGTTTGGCCGTTAAATATATAATTCTAAAAAAAACAACTATCTAATTAAAAAAAGTTTATAATGAAATTGTGTGTATGTATGTATATATATATATATATATACATACCCTTTTTGTCACAAATGACACCATTTCCTGAGAATGGCCAAATAACTTTATCACATTAATTAATTATAGTACAATTAGAGAAAAAAACAATCCAGCTAATATTTACCTTTAGAAGAAATGCAATCACATATGAATCCTTTTCTTCATTTCCCAGAAAGCCCAACTTTGCTTTGAACATCTCATGAAATCTACAACAGAAACAGTAAAGTGAGATCAGGAACGACTCAGAGAGGAATACAGTGATCTATATTGTCTAATGACAGGCTCACCTTTGATGGTAGATTTGTGGATACTCTCTCAATATTTGCTGAGATCTGAAGTAAATGAATTGACACGAATCACCCTTATTTATTCCAGACCAATACCAACAGAAAATAAAAGGATCTCTTACTGTGAAAGCTGATCTGAGGTCAGCAGTGGTTTCAGAGCTTCTAGAAGTTTCTGTAGATTGAACAGGCCAACATTAGCCTGAGCTCCTATACTGTACCGGCCCTCGTCATCAGACGTGTTGGGGACAAAATCTATACAGAGGAAACAATGCTGTAGCAATAACACACATTTAACAATACAAATATTATATGTTATTATTATGGCTGTCTGTTTCACTTTAACTTATTAGAATATAATGAAGTAAAATAAAACAAGTAATGGATTAAAAAAAGTATGCAATTAATCATGCCCCTCAACCCATGTATATTATACTGTAAGTATATACAAAATTTATAGTAGATCTAAAGTAGCTTACTATTCATACAATTTTCCTCCACTTTTGCAGTATTGTATATATATGTGTGTGTGTGTGTGTGTGTGTGTGTGTGTGTGTGTGTGTGTGTGTGTGTGTGTGTGTGTGTGTGTGTGTGTGTGTGTGTGTGTGTAATGTCAAAATGACAAAAAGCTTAAAAACTAAATTTATAGGAAGATGATTGCTAATATTATGAAAGTTTAAGTTAGACAAAGAAACATACTTGGGTCATATGATTCCATAAATCCAAATGGGCCATAATCAAAAGTGATAGAAAGCAGACTGAAGTTATCTGTGTTACAGACTCCTGTGTGAAGATGCAGATCATGATGTTGTGCATTTTGTGTATTAAGCTCGATCTATAATGATAAATCTATGTGATAACTAAACAAGTAAAGCAGAGTGAACTAACCATGAGCAAAACCAACCGACATCCAGTGGGCGATTAAATGTGCCGTTTCATTCAGCACTCGAGAGAAAAACACCTTCACACAACATGAAAACCATTCAAATATAGTGAGACTGATCAGACAATATAAAATAATCTTGTATTACAGCTAAACAGCAGAGAGACACAGATACTCACCACATACTTGTCAGGGTCATTTGTTGCTATAGATTTAAAATGCTCTTTAATTACAAAGTCCAACAATGTCCTGAAAATAAAAGATAAAAAGAAATTAAAAAGCAAATAAGAGTGAGAAAAAAAATATTATCTCCCAAGTAAAAGTTAATATACCGTAGGACATCTAACTCTCCAGTTCTAGTTAATATCTCCAGTGAACCGATACGAAACCAGGACTTGGCCAGACGCAGAACAACCGCTCCTGATAGATACAGAGAACAATCACATAAAGCTGAGGAGGATAAAGAACTTAGTTACTCGATTTTTCCAAATCTGATCGTATTTTACCTCTTTCTTTTATGACACTGCCATTATAAAACGGATCCCTCCAAACAGGTTCCTCACTCACAACCAGACTGACAAACAATAAAGGCAAAAAAATGGAAAAAGTATAAATAAAAATAAAAATAATATTCAACACCAAGCATTTGAATGTGATAAATCCATATATTACTCTTCTTGTGCATGTCCATTCATATATATTGTGCATTTATATGTATGTGTATGTGTGTGTGTGTGTGTGTGTGTGTGTGTGTGTGTGTGTGTGTGTGTGTGTGTGTGTGTGTGTGTGTGTGTGTGTGTGTGTGTGTGTGTGTGTGTGTGTGTGTGTGTGTGTGTGTGTGTACCTGAGGGCTTCACTGCACAGGAACTCCCTCACAGAGGAGCGAATCACAGCCCGTCCATCACCAGACCTGCACACAAAACATCATGTACAGTAAACAGCATAACCATTACACTCCTGCCAGACAGAGAATCACACACTATGAGTCATAATGTAAGATCATTTACAACTAAATATATCTCAGAATTACTTAAAAAGCATATCAAAAATATTGAGCAGCAGAAACTGATATTCACCTTGAGTACGGTGTCTTTCCAGAGCCTTTCAACTGGACTTCCCATCTTTCACCCTTTCTGGATAAAAGAGAGATTGTATACCGCTCTAACGGTTAACACTTGTCAGTTCTAAACTGAGAGATGTCATTGTTCAGACGCATGTTTAAGCATTAAGTGAGAATTAGATTTAAAAAATGCCAGAATCATCTATTTGCTGAAAAACCAGTAAGTATAGATCACACTTTCCATTCTTTAATCTTAAACAACATTATGGGAAAGTTGACATGCATTACAACAGAAAAGTCACATCTGACAATAACAACTGATGATTTGTGTTGAACGCTGATGGAAAAGGATGATTTTACCTGTTTGTGTATTCACCCAACAAATGTGCTCTTCCATCCCCCAGCTGTCCGGCCCAATAACCAAACTATAATAATAATAACACATGGTTGACATGTTTGCTCTGGTTGTCTTACGCCATCGCTGTCGGGTTTGAAGTGACGGTCAGTTTTACCTGATGGCCCCCGTATCTGTGTGCCAGTGGAACAGAGCCAGGAAACAGTTTCCCACCACTGACACAACGGACAAACTCTTCATTCTGAATCACAGACTCATTCAGATCCAAAATATTCCTCAACACATCCTGAAATACACAAAAGAGCCTGAATATATGCAGAAACAACATTTACACAAAAGTACTGTGGTGGTACCATGGTCCAGTTTGGTTTTAAAGCAGTTTTCTCAGACTGTGATCCTCAGACCACTGGTGGTTCTGTAAAGAGTCCAAGTGGCCCACGAGTTCATTAGCTGATTAAAAGCTTTATGACTGAATCAATTAATAAAAGTATAACTGACAAAAAAAAACAAAAAAAAATGAATTAACTGAATTTATTAACTCAATACAATAAATGAACTGTTTGTGACTAAATAAATGTATGAAAAAGTGTTTCTATTGGTATGTAAGTGTTTGGTCCAATTTTGAAGCTAGCATTATATAATATCTATATATATATAATAGAGTATAATAGCTCAAAAATAATTTGCCCACAACCTAAAGTAGACATTTATTTGAGGAGTTGGGTGGTTCAAATTTATTTATTTTTTTAAGTGATCTGCTTCACCCTTGTAAAAAATAAGTGTTAAAAATAAAAATGGAAAACTATGTTTCTTTTAAAAAACAGTTATTGCAGATAATACAAAATTAATTAAATAAAAAGCCACTTAACGAGTATACTTTCATGACCGTTTCTTAACAAACTATAATAAATGTTCATTTAATTTCAGTTAACATGATGCAATTAAGTGTCCGAAACATTATATTCAGTTTGCACCAAAGTATATTCTTTTAAAGTAGCCTATATTATTTTCATATAATTTCTCTTTTTAAAAGTATGATGAAGTGTACTTCTTTGTAACAACAGCCTGAATAAGTTCAAAATTATGCTGACGACGACAATGTTATTGGTAGTGATGATGATGATTAATTTATTACTATTTTAAAATGTGGACAAGAAAAATGATAAAGAATGGGTGGGTGTGACCAAACTTTTGACTGGTGGTTAGATGGCACTAGCTCCATTGTATTTTTCTGTTTCATAAATTATACACAGTTACTGCAACAATATCCCCAGGTTTGACTGCAGTGAAGCACAAGTTCTCTGTAAATGATGATGAGTGGATGGGTTTATTGACCTGTGACACAGCAGCCAGTGTCAGGGGCTCTTTCAGAGGAGAGGGCTGAGACTCTGAAAACACACTTCTCTTCACAGTACGAATAACATTACCATCAACCTCATCAAGAGGCAGAGCATCTGTAAAACACACAGAAGTTATTAAAACAGAGTCAACGTGTACAATAGCATGTTGGCACTCGTATCTGTATCTTACCTAGTAGTTTATGTGATAATGCCAGTGGTATTTCTCCACAGTGTTTCACATTGCTATAAAAGTGACTCTTATCGAACTCTCTTTCATTACAACTTTCATTCTCACAGAATTCTTGTTCGTCCCTAAATGTAGCGATGGCGACGGCCGATAAAAATAAAAATAATGTGAAACCATGTTTTGTCATTACATCAAACTCACAGGCATATATTTTTTTAGTTTATATGCCCTGTACTTCCTTACATCACGTAACTAGAGGAAAACATCAGAACTGTCACACAAACAATCCTTCAATGTTCCACCAGAGGGCGCTCATCGGCTCAAAAACACGAATGCTCCATTTATGCAATATTCGGGACTTTTTTGTCTTTTTGGAAATGTATGCGAGTTATAAAGTATAACCGATTAAATCTATTAGTTGTATGGGTTCAGAAGCTGTCGTACAAATGGAAACTCTCGGAACTTTCTCACTATAATGATTAAATAAGCGTCTCTAGCCAATGATCAGAGACGACTGTGATTGGTCAACCTCAAATCTGTATAGTAAAAAGTAACAGGTGCCATGTGACCAGCCGTTTTAAAAAAATACTGAATACTTAAAAATTATAAATATTACTGGAGAAGATTGAAATCTCTATGATTGAAATGAATGTAATGAAAATGTAATTTTTTTAATGTAAAAATGTAAACATGTTTTAAGCCCACCCACACCCCATAAATAACCTATTTAACTCACTTTTATATTTATATAACTATTTATATTTATCGAAATATAATAATAATAATATCTGTTATTATTACAATTATTATTAATAACATGAACAAAATACATGAATTAGATTAAATTGTCATTGTTAACATTTATTCATTTTATTTATTTACTATTTATAATATTTAAATAATAATAATAATAATAACAATTTATATATATATATATATATATAGTTATTTTTGGAGACTTATTAGAACTACCGTACTTGACCAATTGGAGACAAGTTATGGGACACTATGGAACGTCCATTTTATATCAATTTTATGTTAACTGCCAATCTTTCCCCTATTAATTGTATTCCTAAAAGGGCAATCTTCTCCAGTAGCACATCACGTGACAGTATCTTATGGTATATTTTGGTTTCAGAGGGCGGACTCGGAGCACATAAATATTCATGAGTTTCCAGGGCATGCATGTGGAACTGATAATTTTAGTTCATGCTTTTTTTTTTTTTTTTTTTTTTTTTTTTTTTATTGCAGAGAAGGTAACATACAGAAAATAACACAAAAATAAATAAATACATAAAACAAAATAAAAGAAAAGAAAAAAAGAAAAAGGATATCTCACATTCAATTTTAACGAATAAAGATATTACAGAATATCAGGGGTATTAAAGAGTGTATCATAGCATTTTAAATATTTCACAGACTTTTTGTTTTTTAACAGTCTTATAGAAGAAATATAAAAATCAAAGTCAGAGCAAAACAAATTTAACATAGGAGATGAATTAAGACATTTTTGTTTATGTATGTGAAATTTTGCTAATAAAATAAAAAGGTTAACAATAAATTCCAGATCCTTATTGCTTTTGTTTCCATAATACAAGGTAACATCCTTTAAGCTAAAGCAGTAATTAATATTCATCAGATTAAATATGAATTCTGCCAAATCAGTCCAAAACTTGTTCACGACATTACAGTCAAAAAATAAGTGAGTCAGTATCTCTTTCTCATTATTACAAAAACAACACATATCATCAATATCAGAGAATCTTGATATTAAAGATTTAGAAGGATAAATGGTATGCAGAATTTTGAAGTGTATTTCTTTAATTTTATTATTAATACAGTATTTGAAAGGATTTAACCAAGCTCTTCTCCAATCAATATTTTCAATCTTAGAGTTCCAGAAAAATTTCCCTCTAGGAGATATTTTGTTTTGTTTTTGGAAAATATTACAAATATGCTTGTTATTGCATTTTTTCTCAATTAACTCAACACCTTCTAAAATTAAATTTGGGTTTGTCACAGATAAGGAATTGTAACAAATATGACATTTGATAAGTTGACGAAGTGTTACAGGAATAGCTTTATTAACTAAATTAAATTCCCTAAACAGTACGGGAAAATTGTAAGTTGACATGAATTGTTCGTAAGTTAAAAGATTCCCAGAGCTGTCAAACAGTTTTATAAGATGATTAATGCCTCTGTTGAACCAATTTGTTAAAAACAAAGATTTATTTGAAACAGTTATATTTCCATTATTCCAAATGAAAGAGGTGTGAGGAGAGAAATTGTGACAGTAGCAAATTTTCCAAGCGAGAAGAGCTTGCTTTTAGTTCATGCTGCTTGAGTTTCAGCAGGTGTAATGATGTAATGGATTATTTCAAAAAAGGTAAATATGACAGTTTCAGTTTATAATGTTTTCATTCGTTTGCATGTTTTGTGGTCCCTGACTTAATGCAGGCATTTACTTTGTGTAATGTTAGGATAAAGCACAGAAAACTTCAACTAGTCGTATACATTCATTTCATTTCGTTGTGCTTTTCCTTTGTACCTTACCATGCTTTATAACCAGCAGGTCTGGCGCAGAGAATGTCTAATAAGGGGAGAAGTTCCACTCTCAGTAAACTTCCGGCTTCTGAACTGGTTGCAGTTCCACTCTGGTTCCATATGGGGGCGCTCACAGGACGAGTGCAGAATGAATGGAGGTCTATGGAGCTATAGCCATCAAAATCCACTTTTCTCTGGATATAATTTTTTGTCTAGTAATTTGAATGTTGTATTCGAAAGGAGATGCAAAGAAATTACACATTGCTGGGTGTTAGATTTTTTAGAGTCACTTATTTGCTTTAAAAAGTATTTTAAAATGTCAATGACATCATACATCGTACGACCAGAGATACTGCTTTACGGCAATCCTTCAGTCACTTTGGTGCTTTCGCACTTTCTTTTCTCTCGAGGCATCGACAACACAGCTGACACAGGTAAACACACAACACAGCTGACACAGGTAAACACACAACACAGCTGTCACAGGTAAACACACAACACAGCTGACACAGGTAAACACACAACACAGCTGTCACAGGTAAACACACAACACAGCTGACACAGGTAAACACACAACACAGCTGTCACAGGTAAACACACAACACAGCTGACACAGGTAAACACACAACACAGCTGACACAGGTAAACACACAACACAGCTGACACAGGTAAACACACAACACAGCTGACACAGGTAAACACACAACACAGCTGTCACAGGTAAACACACAACACAGCTGACACAGGTAAACACACAACACAGCTGTCACAGGTAAACACACAACACAGCTGACACAGGTAAACACACAACACAGCTGTCACAGGTAAACACACAACACAGCTGACACAGGTAAACACACAACACAGCTGACACAGGTAAACACACAACACAGCTGACACAGGTAAACACACAACACAGCTGACACAGGTAAACACACAACACAGCTGTCACAGGTAAACACACAACACAGCTGACACAGGTAAACACACAACACAGCTGACACAGGTAAACACACAACACAGCTGACACAGGTAAACACACAACACAGCTGTCACAGGTAAACACACAACACAGCTGTCACAGGTAAACACACAACACAGCTGACACAGGTAAACACACAACACAGCTGACACAGGTATACACAACACAGCTGACACAGGTAAACACACAACACAGCTGTCACAGGTAAACACACAACACAGCTGACACAGGTAAACACACAACACAGCTGACACAGGTAAACACACAACACAGCTGACACAGGTAAACACACAACACAGCTGTCACAGGTAAACACACAACACAGCTGTCACAGGTAAACACACAACACAGCTGACACAGGTAAACACACAACACAGCTGACACAGGTATACACAACACAGCTGACACAGGTAAACACACAACACAGCTGTCACAGGTAAACACACAACACAGCTGTCACAGGTAAACACACAACACAGCTGACACAGGTAAACACACAACACAGCTGACACAGGTAAACACACAACACAGCTGACACAGGTAAACACACAACACAGCTGACACAGGTAAACACAACACAGCTGACACAGGTAAACACACAACACAGCTGTCACAGGTAAACACACAACACAGCTGTCACAGGTTAATACACGTGCTAGAAGAGTTTTTGTTGTGTTTGATTCTGGTCCCGCTTCGGATGCCACGATGCCATCAAGCGGTATTTCTGGTCGTAATCAGTCCTTCACTGACCAATCAGTTCATTAGCAGAATGCTAGCGTGTTATGGGCAACAACAACTCAACCTGTAAGAAATCGAAAGGACATAAGTACTTGTTCATTCAACTTTCGACCTATAACCCATGTTGAACTTGCAAATCAATCAAATCTGAGATTTCTCAACAGCAATCGGGTGAAAGAGACAAATTTAGGCATCTAGCTCCATAGACTCCCATTCATTTTGCACTCATGGGCGATCGCCCCCAGTGGAACTCTGGTGGAACTACAACCAAAATTCGGTACAATAGGACTTAATAGGGAGTGGCCAGGCTGGCAGGTTCTCCGTAGACGGGCTCTGTCTGGCGCAAAATGTGGCAGCGGCACTTCCGGTGGCATCTCCAGCTGCCAGGGATTTTCTCAGGCAGCTGCGCTGTTTGCACCTGCCGCTGACGAGTTATGATTCACTATAAAAAGTATATTTTTACTACAAAAAGTGCATTTGAAAAACAAAACAAACGTTCAATAAACATTCAATTCAATTAAATCGTCCAATTACGTCTCCATATCAACTGCATACAACTAAAACAAACCATTACAGCTCACCAAAAAGCCAACAAAACGTGTGGAACCAATGTTTTCTGAAATCACGCCTTATGTAAATTTGGATAGTGGCTCTTAAAGGGGAAATGCACAATAAATAATAAAGTGGCATAGCTATATATAGCCTAGACATTTTTTTCCAAGCGCCACCTACTGACAGAAAGTGAATTTGCGTTTTCATTCAGTCCGTCTGCTGTTTTTGTTTTGTGCAGGTGTCTTCTAGCATAATTTCACAAAACAAAAGTCAGACCATTTTGTTTTTGCTTTAAATCTTGAAATTATACAATCTAATTTAAATTTAAAAAAAAAATTATCATGCTACATGTGTGTAGCCTCTTTGTTTGCATCATGATTACATTTCAAATGGCTGGAGACAGATGTTATAGAGCAAATAAACAACAAATACATTTGCTTAAAGGAAAAAAGGTCAGCTATTGGAATTGGCCAATTTGCTTGAAAAAAATTGGAACCCGCAATAGAAAATCATAATCGGGCCACCCTTATAAAAAATATTAAATAAAACATTATTAACAGTCTTTTCACAGTTTTATTTTTCTAGTTTTATTAATTTGTAGTTTGTATGGTTAATATTAATGTAGGTTTATTGTCAGGCTCTGGTTGAGCTCAGCTTGGGAGCTCAAGTTGAGATTTCTTACCTCAAGGCGACTCTCAGGCCCGACGGACTGGCCAAATCCAGCTATTGAGCTGTGGAGGTACACAACATCATGCATCATGTTACCTTATTATTCCCTAATTGATCTGTCTTCATCTTCCTACTCTTGTAAGTGTACCAAGTGAATGTACGTTTCTGAACTTTTTGTACTGTACATTCATTGGTACATTTCAAATATTGGTCACACTTTAGAATAAGACCCTATTAGTTAATGTCAATGCATACATATGAATCTTTGTTATAGAAAATAAAATACAACAGTTCCACAACGAGGCAAGGCAGCGAATGATCCATCTGTTGTATTCTTCATTTCACAGGAAACGAAGGACACTTTTGGAGGCTGCATGTGAAGGAGGCTTAGAATTGGATCAGCCTTCGTCGTGCCACGGTGACTCAGTCGGATGCAGCCTCTGAATTGGGAAGCAGCAATGGATCCTTCACAAATTACACTTTTAAACGCAAGTACTGGGTTTCAGCTTACTCAAATATCTAATGATATGAATATTAAAGTCCGGCCTTCGAAGGATGCAGCCTTTGAATTGGGACGCAGCCCCAGAGTCGGGGTCGACTCCAGCACAGGAATCTACTCTCATACTGACTCTGTTTCTGTGTCCGAAATCTATCACTTGTTTACTGATTCTCTAACCCCTATATAGTGCATGGCAGTTGAGTGCCTATGAAAGTTAGATAAGCAAGGAGTGAAAGAAATGAAGCGAGGAATGCGGACACTGACGTATTACACCTCGTCAAAGTGCTGTCGCAGAAACTTTGCCACATACATTTACATTTACATTTATTCATTTAGCTGACGCTTATATCCGAAACGACTTACAATTGCTATATATGTCAGAGGTCGCACGCCTCTGGAGCAACTAGGGGTTAAGTGGCTTGCTCAGGGACACATTGGTGTCTCACAGTGGATTCGAACCCGGGTCTCTCACACCAAAGGCATGTGTCTTATCCATTGCGCCACAACCACCCATACATTTATCCTACATGTAGCTTACTTTAAAAATAGATAAAAGTCATATTGGCTTTAGTTTGTAATTATACATTCCTCCGTGCCAGCTTTAGTTTAACTGATGTTATATTAACCCTCTGATGGTCTTCGTTTAGCAGTCACAGTGGGGGCCTTCCCGGTCATAAATGACCGGACACCTAAAAATGAAACTTCCTCCATCCCAGTAAAAACCAATGCAATTTATTTTTGTTCTATAATATTTATTCTTTTTAATTTAGAATTTTGAGACAATTTGATTGAACTTATTAATATTTATGCAATATTTATAGTCCATTTTTTGCCATTGGAAATAATGTTTATTTTTATTTATTTTTTTTATTTTTTTTTATTTCTATGCAGTATTTTCGGGTAAAATAGAGACTAGGCTTTCAGAAAAAAAATTAAATAAAAAAAAATTAATCAATTTATTAAACATAAAATTAAATAAAACATGTTATTGCATGGGTTTACCACTAGATGCCTGTATAGCTCTAAATGGAGATGTTTGTGAATTCTAGTTGTTTTTGGACCAAATTACTTACTTTTAAGATGTGGATTGAATGTATTTTTTTAGAAATTCTCGAATAATACTTTTTGCCAAGGTTTATAACATTTTATTAATTATTATTTTAATCATTTTAATAATTATTATATTAATTATATATACATATATTAATTATAATTATTAATTATGTTATGTTTTTCACTCTTGATGTTTTAGAGCTTCACCCCTTCATAGCTGAGCACTTTTTTTCTGCATCGTGGCTGATTTGTAGAGAATTTTTGTGTTTTTGTAAATTTCCCATTCATTTCCTATGGGGGTAATTTTGACCGAAGACCAAAATCATGACTAATTTTTTACGACCACTTAGCATGCTCGGATCATGAACTTAATTTTTTTGTGTGTTCACATACCTAATGCCAGAAAAGTCACCAAGTTTCGTAACATTCTGATGAAGCTGTGATTTTTAAAAATTCAAAACAGATTTTTGTAATGTGTGTTTGTATGTGTGTGTGTGTGGGTGGGTGTGAATTTTTTGCACTCTTGATGTTGTAGAGTGTCACCCCTTTACTACGGTGTACTTTTTTTTAGAATCGTGTCCGATTTGTAGATTGTACAAATCGGTGTTTTTGTAAATTTCCCATTCATTTCCTATGGGTCGGTCATTTTTGACCGAAGACCACGAGTGTGACTATTTTTTTTAAGACCACTTAGCATGCTCGTACGGAAGCGTATTGCATTCACTTGAGGAAAAAAAATCTACTCTGTTTTTCTGAATTAATGAGTTAATTATCTCAGAATTACGAGATAATTTTTCATGAATAAAAAGTTTTTGCTCTGTTTTTCTGAATTAATTACTTAATTATCTCAAAATTATGAGATAATTTTTTCTTTAAATAAAAATATTTGCTGTTTTTCTGAATTAATGACTTAATTATCTCAGAATTATGAGATAATTTTTCATTAAAAAAATTGCTCTGTTTTTCTGAATTAATGACTTAATTATCTCAGAATTCTGAGATAATTAACTCGTTAATTCAGAAAAACAGAGCAAAAACTTTTTTTTCATGAAAAATGATCTCGTAATTCTGAGATAATTAACTCGTTAATTCAGAAAAACAGAGCAAAAACTTTTTTTTTCATGAAAAATTATCTCGTAATTCTGAGATAATTAACTCGTTAATTCAGAAAAACAGAATAAAAAAATTTTTTATGAAAAATTATCTAGTAATTCTGAGATAATTAACTCGTTAATTCAGAAAAACAGAGTAGATTTTTTTTTTCTCAAGTGAATGCAATACACTTCCGTATGCTCGGATCATGACCTCAATTTTTTTTTGTATTCACATACCTAATCCCAGAAAAGTCACCAAGTATCATAACCTTCCGATGAAGCTGTGATTTTTAGAAATTCAAAACAGAAAATTATTCGGTCAGAAATGACCGAGGACCATCAGAGGGTTAATGAATGAGGGAGTGTATGTGGTTTTAACTGTAGTCGGAGTCTACTCCAAAAAACCTGTATTGAACAGCACTAGTTCTACGCACATGTCCGGGAAACTCATGAATATTAATATGAGCTCTGCCCACTGAAACAGAACATTTCAGAAATAAAAATCTCATAACACCAGTCGACGTTATTTTCCATGTCGGTTCACAGTTTAAAGCTGCAGTCCGTAACTTTTTGGGGTTAAAAATTATCCAAAATAATTTTTTGAGCAAGTACATAACCAGCCAGTGTTCAAAACTGCTTGCCTTAGCTCGATTCAAAACGGTAAGCTTGTAATAATGTTTTTAATCCCAGTGGCACTGGTGGATTTCTGCGGGAAATTCAAGTACGTCTTTGCGTCATTACATCACATCTGTACACATGAAGAAGAGTCTCGGCTAGTAGGCAATATTGCGTGAGGATGTTGGAGGTGGAGATTTATAGCCTTTTCTCACAGCACTTGATATAATTAAACTTATCAGTTTGATGGCGGATCCAGAAAGGTTCAAACGACAAACGATAACTGGAGATTCACCCGCTGTAAAATGGACTTCGGACTTCGGAGTGGCTACAGAAAAAAAGAGACTGCACCCGGCCCATGCGAAAACAAGGATAAATATCGGAAGGGCATTAAATGTAGTCACGCAATGCTGATGTTGTTAACATTAACAATTTGAGAACAAAGTATAATTTGCACGGTTTGGCGTGATATGATAAGCGATCGTTAGATTTTATCAGCGCGATTTACTGCAATGCTTTTTTCCCCTTAGTTGGTCAGAACAAAACTGGATGTTACTTTCTTGTTCAGATACATTTTCCGAAACTGAAATTTCTTATGTTGGTCATACTTCCAAAAAGTAGTATCTGTGATTGCGAATGACAGTATCCACACCGGCGGCGACTGACAGCCACATATTCTCCTCAAAACATTGGATTCATCAGCGCTGTGCCGTGCCGAGGCAAAACCCACGCAAAGTTGATCATTCTGCGAATAACTGCAATTGCAGATTTCGAACAGAGATGGCGACAAAGAGGAAAAACTACGGACTGCAGCTTTAACTGTAATGTTAATATTTAAAACAAGACCAATTGTACGTCTATACTCCAAAGCATTCTTTAATCACAACCATTTAAGTTCAAAATGTGCATTTTCATGTCTACTCAAAGGGGGGGGGGGGGGGGGGGGGGTTCATCATATAAAGTGATTTGGATTAAACAGCTCGATTCATTTTACGACGCCTTTAAGACCGTTTTGGATCTTTAAAGTTTTGGTTAAATTGACTTTCTCAATGGAGAGACAGAAACTTATCAGGTTCCATTATAAATGGAAAAAGGGATAGTTCACCTAAAAATGAACATTTGCTGTTAATTTACTTAAAAGTTTGTTAGATTATTACTATAAATGGAACAAATAAACATAAGAAACAAAATTATGAATTTTTACAAAAAACATATCAGTGACAAACTAGCATTCACTAAAAGCAACATGCTACTGTTAAAGGGATGGTTCGGAGTAAAATCAACCTAGGGTCCTTTGCACCATGACCTCGAGCCAAACACCCCCTGAGAAGGGGTCATGCTACTGCTAACCCGGACGTCGACGTCACTTCAGTGGTTTGGGAAAAGCACGTAAAAGTCCTGGCAGAAAGCAATGCATAAGGATGCCTTAAACCACTTAAGTTTTTACACAAGGGGAAACTAAAGAGATCAAGCATAACACATTAAGTGGATGCAGTAGACAAATCAAGTTTACATTAGTAGTCTTTACTTAAAATCATTAGTTCACATATTTATTTTTATTTGGAGTGTATGCTGTATAAGTTTATAACTACTGTATAAGTTTGGTACAATTCTGAGCATTATTAGTGGGGTAATTTACGAGATACATCATAGGATCCATTAGCGCTTGCACTACGCCATCCGGCTGATTTCTCTAAATAAGCTCTAACTTTAATAATATTCAACCAAGGGAAAAAAAGCTTCTGGGGGGTGTTTGGCTCGAGGTCATGGTGTAAAGGACCCTAGGTTGATTTTACTCCGAACCATCCCTTTAACCGCCTGAAACACTTCTTTGTTGGTAAACCAGCTAATGGTGCATATCCTGACACCTACTGGAATGGAGTGTGAGGCGTTAATATCAAGGGAAAATGTAAAAAAATAAAATAAATTACCTATATTTTATTATTTTGTATAATCATGTAACTGTTATATTCAGGAAATTAATAAGAGTTTTATGACCTTTATAAGAACTATTTAGCACATTCTCTAATGTCAGAGAGCCAGAAACACTAACGAAATGCTAACGTTATAGCTAAACTGTGAACATACAGAAACACACTTGCTAAAGTTATCGTAACTGTGAACTGACAGAAACACCTATTTAAAGAAGACATTTGGCAGATTTTTGTAGAAGTTAAATAAATTAAGAAAGTGAAACAGAAAAAAAGTTATAGAAGTTTGAGTTTATGGAAATGTACAATGTAAAAAATTTAATTATTCATATTTTATATAAAATATATATTTTTAAAACCTGGGCGACTCTAAAACTGCAAAAAAAATCAAAGTAAAAAATCTGAACAAGTTGTTTTTCAAAATTTAGGTTGATATCTCAAAAAATTAGCTTCAGTAAGATGTTGTTTGGGCGCAGTACCACATTTTTTTACTAGGTGACAACCTGACTCCATTTCTGCCCATATAAGGGCGCCTCCATTTCCATATGTGGTTTGAGTGATCTGAACCATTATTTCCACAATTTTAATACAATTTATGAAGTAGACATTCTATTCAGAAGTAATATGGGAAGTTTCTACCATTCTTTCATGATTTTTCATGTTCATTGCTATTTCAAAATAAAGGTCTGAACACACCTTAGGAATATGAAAATATTCTTGTTGCAAATTGATAAATTACGGCTCCTCTGTAATTTATTTTGAAAATCTGAAATCTGAAATATGAAAACTAGAGATTGTAAACTTTCAAATGATATATAGTTTGTCAAGATTAGTTTAGGTTTAGTATAGGATATTACTGTTTTAAATATGTAATGGCTTTGGGCCCACCACGATCATTGTGATGACGGAATTGTTATTTTTGGGTAGACTATCTCTTTAATATACTCCAGCAGTCATAACCAGTTCACACATTCCCTCATGTGTTTGATTGTCTCATGACTAGACTCTATTGCTTAACATTATTGATGGTTATTTAATGAGAAATGTCATGATTGTGCTCTTATGTTACACTGTAAAAACTAAAGGAGCCTCAAATATCCTGTCGGATACTCAAGGAACTTCAAAATGTAATTTAAGTGCCTCAAAGCTCTTTCTCCTATAGTAGGGTTACTGGAGGAGCATTGACATTCTTTGAGGTTCTTGCTGGAACTTATGGGATCCTTTAAGCACTTTGTATTTAGTTCAGAGGTTCTGGAGTCACCTTTTCATTACCATGAGACCTTGAAGTGCTTTGGGGGAAAATAGAGGAACTTGAATGCGATAAAAGGGTTATTGGAAGATCTTTTAACATTTAAGTGGTTCCTGGAAGATCTCTTATGTTAAAGCCAGCATCTGGAGGAACCCAATGGTTCTGTGAGGCCAGAATGAGAATATTATTATCCTATTATTATTATAGGCTACTTAAGTTTGATTCAGTATAGCCTACATACCCAGGTGAAAAAAGACGTACTATTAAAAATGTACTTGAGTGTGTTTTAGTAGGCCTACAATACAAATATACTTAAATGCATTTTTAATACATTTAACAGTAGCCTACGTCTTTTTCACCTGGGTAGCTTACATTTATTTAGTATCTATAGGCCTATTTTGTTGATTAATTTAAACCTTAAACAACAACACTAAATTATAATAATATTAATAAGAAGAATTCATTAATTATTATTGAATAAATAATAGTAATAAAATAAAAAATTTTACCTACTTCATAAATTATTATTTGAAGAAGAAGAACTAGGAGGAGAAAAGTTTTATTCTGTCACGAAACTGCTGCTATTCCTCTGCTGTCGTCGCTTCAGTGATGCTCGCGCGCAACAAAGCTCAGCTGATCGACGTCATCGGGTAACGGCTCCTCTCATCAAAGCTTCCGCCGTTTGATCGGCTCTCCGTTACAAGGTTTGTAAACTCGCCAAATACATATAAATACAGAGTCTACTCACTATATAATATATTCAAACACACATATATATAAACTAAATTGATTATACATTACTACTTTTTTACAGTGTTTACCACTCGTTTATTGCACAGTATCTGTTATGAAGGTTTTAGCCGCGATGCTAACTACGTTGATCTAACGTAAGTTAATGAACAAATGGAAATTATTGACTTATTGTCTTAGATTGATTTAGTCATTCAATTCAAAATATTCTGTAAAACTGTGTCTTCAAATTGCTGAGATAGCCTAACTAATGTAGCTGATTCCTGCTGTCCTCATTGGCGTTTGTTATGAATAACAAAAGCAGGTTAATATAGTTTGGTCTGTTTTTGTTTAGCCTAACTTTACTTACTACATGTGCCCTCATTCTCTCAAATACCATTTTAAAGCCATTTACTGGTCAATAAATATTATGTTGTGAATAATCAGCTTTGTTCTTTTGTTTCCCCAGAACAACCAGTACATTTCTAAAATAATCTGAACATTTCAGAGGCAACATTGAATTACAGTAAGTTACCTATACACCACATGCAAGTACTTTATTACTATGAACTTTCTCTGTGTGAAATTGTACTGTTTGACTGTGTACTTTTTTAATAAGTTATTCTCTGAAAATCTTCCCTCATGCTCTCAAATCTCATTCATGTTACTCAGAAAAATTATATCACAGGTTTGGAGCTAATAATGCTATGCATTTTTTATAGGCTATACCTTAATCATATGCATTTGAATATAAGACATTTGAACCCTGAATTATAACTTAAAGTTTAGTTTTTTTCGACAAAAAAAAGGAAAAAGCTATTATATGACTTCAGAAGACTTACA
The DNA here is from genome assembly GCF_965113295.1 of Leuciscus leuciscus. Classification (NCBI taxonomy): domain Eukaryota; kingdom Metazoa; phylum Chordata; class Actinopteri; order Cypriniformes; family Leuciscidae; genus Leuciscus; species Leuciscus leuciscus. Next base: position 83,716 of record NW_028118534.1, read on the forward strand.
ACACAACCCATAACACATGAGTTGTGAACTCATTGACTATTTTTAGGATCTTTTCTGGGACATTTTTGGAGCTTAACTATTTTTTACATAAATTGTTGCATTGAATTGAACTAGACAAGTGTACATAAGAATAGTTTGAATGAATTACAAAAAAAAAAATGTATGCTTGTGTTTCATGCAGTGATATTGAATGGTGACGGGTTGCATTATGCCTGAGATCTGCTTTCGGGTTCCACAGACAGAAAGTCAAACAGGTTTGGAACGTCACAATGCTGAGGAAATTATTTAATAACTTTAATAACCTTACTAACAGTAAATTTTGTACTTTGCAGGGATCTCGGTAAGCTGAAATACAAGTTTGATCAAGAATAAAAATCCTCCTGTAGACCTGAAAATCACTGAAGTGCCTGGACCATCCACCAGAAAAGAGGAAAAGCAAACAGAAAATGAAGCTGATGCACCTTTTCACTTTTCTAACTCGTTAAGTACCTCACGTGTCCCTTGTGAAGATTTTATAATTGATTGCATTTTATGTTGCAGCGAGTAAAGGTGCATCACATTTGTGAATTTCGTGAAATTACACAGGCAAAAAGACAAAATTGCTGATCGTGTGGATTCTTATTGAAATGACTGAATTCACCAGTGAACATTCACAGAACAACAGATCATTTTACTGCACCTTAACTCTGTTAAAATGGAAAATGTTTTCTGCTTGCTGTGACATAAGGAATACTGTTTCCGGGTCGAAGCCTCTACTTCTACTTTCTCTATCTTGTTTCTAGATATTGAGAATACTCAACAACCATTTATGGGAACTGTTGATTCAAGTCACACATTTAAGCTTTTCAAAAGGCATAGTGTACATTTCAGTCTCCAGTCTCACGGCATCCCAGACTTCAACATTTTATGATTCAAAATAGCTGAATAACTAACCATCTGAGATTTCGGAATAGAGATAAAGGTTAGGATCCTAATTTTCAGGAATATTACAGCACAATGAGTGTATATTAGCACTGTTTGTTGTTTGTTTTTGGCATCTGATAGAGCTTTTGGACTTGGAAACAGTGACGTCAGACTTAACAAGCGGACTGAAACACATGTTTTAAAATTAAGTGAAGATGGACATTTTTAATTAGTCAAAATTGTAATTTTTTACATTGATTTATTACATGGAACATGTGTTTTCCATGCATTTTGTTGAGATGTCTTTTCTTGTGTAGCCTATTGTATACACATGGTTGATTATTCATGTTACTTATGTATTATACTATTTTTTGTGTGTGTGTGTATTCATTGATATTAATCTATTACTAGCTTTTTTTTTTCAAGTGCATGGAAGTGTATGTATAAAATGGATCTAAAATATGTAATAAACAATTCTTATTTTGTATTTGGTTCAGTTTGTTTATTATAATAGAAGTTAATGGTGGTAACCATAGTAACAACATGAAATTAATTTAATACAAATAAAATAAAATTGAAATTTGGTTCCTGGAGGCACCCACAGTGGTTCCACACAGTGCCTTATATAAGAGTTCCTCAGGAAACCTGTGTGGTTCCTCAGAGAACCGCCCCTTTTTAAAGGGTGCCTAGAGGATCTACAGACGGTTCCGCCGGTGTGGCAAAGTGAAGAACCCCAAAAGGTTCCTCCAGGCACCTTTTATTTTTACAGTGTAGGACTCTAATGACGATGACTCATTCTGCCATCTGGACATTAGAATCCTCCTCATTGAGCATGAAGGTGTTGTGCTCTCGTCTTCTCTCCGTCTCAATCAAGCGTCATTGAACATCATCATTGAGGAAGAAGTTATGATGGACAACATTGAAACTGTGCTAAAAGCTATGTGCATTCTGATTGGACTTGCAAGCAGTTTCAATGCTTATTTTTACTTATCTTTTGGTTGACAAGTTTATTACATTGAAGTGTTTCCTGTTTTTTGTTTTGTTTTTGTCGTCAACAATTAATAAAAAAAACATTGGAACATTGAAATTAATGGTTTAATTTTCTTCCCCTCCAATTTATGTGACAGAATGTATTTATTACAATAAATCTCAAAATAGTATAAGACATTACATAAATATAACATTTGTGTAACATAAAATAGTTATTTTATACAACGTACACTCCAAATAAAAATAAATATGTGAACTAATGATTTTAAGTAAAGACTACTAATGTAAACTTGATTTGTCTACTGCATCCACTTAATGTGTTATGCTTGATCTCTAGTTTCACCTTGTGTAAAAACTTAAATGGTTTAAGACAACAGGTTTCCGTGCAATTTTCTAGTAAAGTCAAGTAATTCGGGTTAAGAGTGGGATATAGATGCATGCATCTGACTTGACTTTGTCCATTGTAGTGATCAGAAATAGGAAGAAACCAAACACGGCACACAATGCTTTTTTAAACAAACAAACAAAAAAATATTTTTGGCTAAAGACAGTTTCAAAAGAAAGTATGTAATAAAGCATCAGTTGTACATAAAAAAAAAAAGTATAATGATTAAATTACACTTAATTTTACACTATTGGTTCTTTTCGGTCTCTATCCTCTGTGAGTTCATGGAGTTATGGAGTGTTTGAGAATAGATTTGTTAAATACATGGACAGACGATAGGTTTAGAATACTTAGAGATAATGAATTATGTTTTCCTTCGAGAAACCTATAGAAATAGAAAACAGAGTATTGATAACAGAGTTTGGGGTAAACATGTAGGTCCTATTTGAAACTATACACACACAAAAAAAAATTGTGTATAGAAGAAGACTGGAGCTAAACAAGAAGGATCCTTCCTCATGGTCAATGTTGTGAGGTCTATATAGTCAAGTCAAGTATATTTGTATAGCGCTTTTCACAATACAGATTGTATCAAAGCAGCTTCACAGTATTAAATTAAAATAATACAACAAAGTTTGTTTCAAGAGGAATTTATTGATTGATAAAATTAAATTAAATATCCCCAAAATATCCCCAAATGAGCAAGCCAAAGGCAACGTTATATAGTTAAGTTTATTTAGTGAATGTGAAGAAGAGGATGAGTGTAGAAGTGGTTTAGAGTTGCCTATTAAATAAGAAGAAAGTAGTGCCAGATAGATTCTATTTAAGTGAGATGTGGAATAATAGGCTAATGAACGCTTAAATGTTTTATTACTGACTGATATAGACAGGTGACCTGATCTGCACGCCTGTCTCGCACACCCGCTTTCACTACACAGCGCACACCGCCCTCTACTGGCGAACACAGGTATGAATAATCTGCTGTGGCTCCTACAAATGCATTAATAATCCTCCGTGTAATAAATATGTTTGTTTTGAGTTTGTCAGCACACAAAACTGACTGGAGTTATTAACTGTAAACCTTACTGGTGATTAAACTCAAGTCATTTGCCAATAAGGGCAACCATTAAAACACTAACTTACTAACCAACATTATAGTGACATCAGCAGTTTAATCACGTGTGCCTTTCGTCACAGATAATAGCGAAAGTAAAAGAAAGCTGATGTTTCGCCATTTTAATAAAATAGTCGATTCCTTTCTTATGTGTAGCTAGCCTACTCGATGGAACAGATGGAGGAGTTTGTGAATCGGTTGGCTATGTAGATACATTTTGATAAAGGTTAGTCGCGCACTCGAGGTGACTTCCACATTAATATTTTCTCTGAAAGGAAATGAACGAGGTTTATTTTGTGTATCGTGTATATGATGATTTATCAAAATATCTCTATCTATTTCTCCAACTCTCGCGATCTAGTCAGATCAATTATAAAGATGTTTAACAATGTTTAATTACATTAGTTTTGTGTTTGTTTGTCATTTCCACCCAGAGTCAGTGGAGATCAGACTGTTACTGTTCAGCTTCATCATGGATGACAGACAAACATCCAGAGATGAAGATTTTTCTAAAGGATGCAGGTACTAATAAATAAACACATTAATTAACCTTTTATATAATAAAAAAGATGTCTCCTGAAGAAAATAATGTGACATTCATTTTTTTTAATATACATTATTTTAAAGGACATTTCTTGAAAACAATGTCTAAACCCTCCTCAAGTGCTTTCCATTAAAACGTTTTGTTTTTACGTTTCGTTGTTCTGTTATAGTTCAGTTCAGCAGGAGAGATCAGAACCAGCGCCCAGCTGTGTGTCTTTGAGGAGTGACTGGTCTATGGGTCAGCCAGTAAATTTTAAGAATGACAATACACAGGCTGATCTCAGGTAGGCTATAACATTTTTATTAATACATGATTGGCATTTTTATATTATGGTGTTTTTGTATTTTGCGTTTATGATATTCATACTAGACATTGTTGTCTTCAACTGATGCGAGACAGACATATATTCAGAGCTCAAATAATGCCCTATATATTCTGACCTCAAACCCATCATAACCTCCTCCAAAATGAGTCCTCCAAAAATTACCAACAAATGGTATCAATGTAATACAATTAAACTTAATGAAATGAATCATGTTGTTGGTAGAAAACATTGTTTCTACTCAGATAATCACTGGGACCAAATCATCTGCACATATTGCCAAATAGGCACAAGGTTTTGTTATCAGTTGAAGATCCTCCTTTATGCCTCTTATGACAGAGTCCACGATCTTTAAAGCATATTTTAAGGAAATGCGATGGTTTTAACTATTTTAGGACTCTGTTGATTCTTATGAAAAGAATAGTGAGGCCGATTTAGTTAAAAAACTTTTGTAATTGTAGTTTTTTGTTTATTTCTCTTTTTATATTTTGCTACCGGTACTTTTATTCTCACCATTAAAATATCTCTGACAACTGGCATGAAGTTAAATTATAAGCAATCAATAAACAATGTATTATTTTAATTTAATATGTACAATATTTAATACAACATATTGTCAAACTTACAGTTTTTGTTTTTAGTATTATTACAGTTGTGCCCTTTAGGAGTTGATTTATTAATGTGCATTTACTTATTAACTGTTAGAATTATTCAGGTGATGTAAAATAAATCCACCAATATCACAGTGTCTGATTCTTGATTCTCTTCATGATGTTTCAGTTCAATCCCACCACAAAGATCAGCAGTAACAAAACCCGCCTGTAAGAAGAATGACCAATCTATGAATCAACTACAGGACTTTAATGAAAGCAGGGATGCTGGTGTCAGGTAAAGTGTGGAATTTTAGATTGAGATCAAAATTAATACACATTAATAATTAACACATTTCCTAAATATTATGATATGTTCTTGGTCATGATACAGAGAATAAATAAGACATTTTACTCTATATATTTATCTCTATATTTAACTTATGTAATACATGTAACATGGAATTTGAATTTTGCAGCCATGAAGTCCTCAACACATTTAGATCAAATCTGATGAAGAAGTTTAAGCGTCTGAATGAGGGAACAGCAAAGCAGGGAAACCCAACACTCCTGAATGAGATCTACACAGAGCTCTACATCACAGAGGGTGACAGTGGAGAGATCTGTAATGAACATGAGGTGAGACAGATTGAGACACAATCCAGGAGAGCAGCAACAGAGGACAAACCCATCAAATGCAATGACATCTTTAAACCTTTACCTGGACAAAACAAACCCATCACAACTGTGCTGACAAAGGGAGTCGCTGGCATTGGAAAAACAGTCTCTGTGCAGAAGTTCATCCTAGACTGGGCTGAAGGCAAAGTGAATCAGGACGTCCAGCTCATATTTCCACTACCTTTCAGAGAGATCAATTTGATGAAGGGTGAAACATTCAGCCTTTCAGATCTTCTTCATGTGTTTTTTCCTGAAACAAAAGAAATGGAAATATCCAGTGACAAATATAAAGTGTTGTTCATCTTTGATGGTCTGGATGAGTGTCGTCTTCCCTTACATTTTCAAAGGAATGAGACTCTACGAGATGTAAACAAAAAGAAATCAGTGGACGTACTGCTGACGAACCTCATTGCGGGGAATCTGCTTCCCTCTGCTCTGATCTGGATCACCTCTAGACCAGCAGCAGCCGATCTCGTCCCCTCTGAGTGTGTCCATCGAGTGACAGAGGTACGAGGCTTCAATGAGCCACAGAAGGAGGAATACTTCAGGAAGAGAATCAGTGATCAGAATCTGGCCAATACAATCATCTCACACCTGAAGTCATCAAGGAGCCTCTACATCATGTGCCACATCCCAGTGTTCTGCTGGATCTCAGCCACTGTTCTAGAGAAGATGTTGAGTGAAGCAGAGAGTGGAGAGATTCCCAAGACTCTCACTCAAATGTACACACACTTCCTGATCCTTCAGTCCAACATAAAACATGAGAAGAACTATAAGAAGAACCTGACAGATGAAGACATGATCCTCAAACTGGGGAAAGTGGCTTTTCAGCAGCTTGTGAAAGGCAATGTGATCTTCTATGAGAAAGACCTGAGAGAGTGTGACATTGATGTGACAGAAGCATCAGTGTACTCAGGATTGTGCACTCAGATCTTCAGAGAGGAGTCAGGCCTGTATCAGGCGAAAGTCTTCTGCTTTGTTCACCTGAGTGTTCAGGAACATCTAGCAGCTTTATATGTGCATCTCTGCTTCACAAACAACAACAGAAATGTATTTGACCCAGTCTCTGAACCAGGTGTGTTGTCTATGTTTAAGAACTGGTTTAAACTTGATTTACCAGAACATGTTTCATTTTCTGAGCTCCATGAGAGAGCCGTGAATGAGGCTCTACAGAGTAAAAATGGACATCTGGACCTTTTCCTGCGCTTCCTTCTGGGTTTGTCAGTGGAGTCTCATCAGATTCTCCTTCAGGGACTAATGACACTGAGAAGAAGAAGGTCTGACAGCAATGAGAAAACAGTTGAGTACATCAAGGAGAAGATCAGGACCATTGACTCTCCAGAGAAATCCATCAATCTGTTCCACTGTCTGAATGAACTGGGTGACCAGTCACTAGTGGAGGAAATACAACAGTATCTGAAATCTGGAACAATAAGTGAAGCCAGACTCTCTTCATCTCAGTGGTCAGCTGTAGTTTTTGTGTTGTTGACATCAGAGAAGAGTCTGGAGAAGTTTGATATTAATACATTTGTTGGAGAAAACAATAAAGCTGAAAAACTGAAGGTTCTTCAGAAGCTGCTGCCCGTGATTCAAGTTCAGTAAGTATCAGTGAAAACTATCACTTTACTGTTAAAACAAAAGAAAATCAAAAGATCATAAATCTAAGAAACATACGAACATTTATTGTATCAGTAATAGGAGCAATATGGCAGCATACTTGTTTTTATTTCTGATTTTTTAAAATTTGAATTTATCTATTTTATTGACGGGAATAATGACGGGGAGATGTGATTGGGAAACAATACAAGCTGACTCAAACTTGTGTTAAAGCACCTGACAGCCAATGTCTTCAACATGAGGATTCATTTAAAATAAACAAGTTTAATGTTACAAATGAATTAGTACTTAAACCATTTATATGGATTTGATCCACGTTAAAAGTTAATTCTTTATTGTTGCAAATTTGACAATGAAACTTGACTACTTAGTTGAGGTTTTCATTAAAGGGTTAGTTCATCCAAAAATTAAAATTATGTAATTAATGACTCACCCGCATGTCATTCCAAGCCCGTAAGACCTCCGTTCATCTTCGGAACAGTTTAAGATATTTTAGATTTAGTCCGAGAGCTTTCTGTCCCTCCATTGAAAATGTATGTACGGTATACTGTCCATGTCCAGAAAGGTAATAAAAACATCATCAAAGTAGTCCATGTGACATCAGTGGGTTAGTTAGAAGTTTGACCACACACATGACCAGCGTCGGCCAATAGTGAGCTTACGTGTGACGTATAACACAGAAGCGCTACGCTGTTACACTACGTGAACTAACTCGAGGCCCAGAGAGAAGGAAATTAATAGTGGAATAAAGTCGTTTTTTGGGGGGTTTTTTTTCACAAAAAGTGTTTTCGATGCTTCAAAAACTTATAACTAACCCACTGATGCCCCATGGACTACTTTGATGATGTTTTTATTACCTTTCTGGACATGGACAGTATACCGTACATACATTTTCAATGGAGGGACAGAAAGCTCTCGGACTAAATCTAAAATATCTTAAACTGTGTTCCGAAGATGAACGGAGGTCTTACGGGCTTGGAACGACATGAGGGTGAGTCATTAATGACATCATTTTCCTTTTTGGGTGAACTAATCCTTTAACATTTTAAGTATTACATTTTAAACAGACAAACAAAGCCCAACTCTTATAATAGAGGTAAACAACATCAACTGGATAGAGCCAAAGACTGGACTAAAAAGGCAAAGGTCAAAATCTATAAATATGACATCATAATATATATAATAAAGCATGTATAATATGACATAATAAAGCACAAATGTTATTTAAAAAAAAAGGCTATCATGGTTGAGATATCAGTTGATGGTTGTAAAATTCTTGTCATGGGAATAATTTTTCTTAATTATATGCTAGACAAAGAGAGTGATTTATCACTGATCCAGTTTTATAAAGTAGTTTTCCTGGCAACAACGGACAAAAAATAAAATATTCATATAGCATGTTTATTGGTTATTCACCTGCAAGGGAGGCCAAGAATTCTAGCCCAAGAATGCGGTCTTACATTTAGAGCAAAGCGTGGAGTTAGTTGGTTTAATTTTATGTTGTATATGTCGTGTCTGTTCAGAATCTTGTTCTTTTGCACACTGAGAGTTTGTTATCCTGAGTCCACACCATGTCCCATTTGTCTTTTATTCACACTTAACTCTCTCCAATTGTAATCTGTGACACCATTACCTCAAGGTTCCTGAGTAATTTTGAGACAATGCCATCCATTGGTGACCAAGTGCAGTGTTTTCTTTACTCAATCTACAAATTGTCTATTTTTTCTCAATTTTCTATTGCTTTTTGTTTTCAGTTCATAGTGTTTACCAAGTATGATTTTCATCTCTCTACAGTTTGAGTGATTGTGGAGTCACAGAGAAAGATTCTGCTGCTCTGACTTCAGTTCTGATATCAAACCCCTCACAACTGAGAGAACTGGATCTGGATAATAGAAACCTACGAGATCCGGGTGTGAAGCTTCTCTCTGTTGTACTGGAGGATCCTGACTGTAAACTGGAGAAACTCTGGTAAGATCATCTACGGTATATCATAGTCAGACATGTTAATGTCTTCTGTAAGACTAAATCAGGGTTCCACAAATCTGGCACTGGAGGGCCACTGCCTTACTGAGTTACTTACCTTACTAAACTCTGCAGGACAGCGGCACTTCAAAACCGGATTTGAGGAACCCTGGACTAAATTCTTTGATGTCAATTTTAGGACTACCCCGCAGAAAATAAATTTCTTTCTCCGTATTTTTGTCTTCTTTTCTTTTTTGTATTCTTAATTTAAGATAAATTTAGCACAATAACTTAAAATGTTAAGTCTTGTATACTGAAAAATTGCTTATGTATCTTGATTTAAGAATTTTTAGATATTAGATATTCAGACTACGTCTGGATCGGATTCAGAAGTTCAAGTCCAACAACACCCCCAAAGCTTCACAGTCCTATACCTCGTCCTGCGTCGACATTTCATCAAGTAACATTAGGCAGTTTTGATTTTACATATGCGTCTGCTGACATACGTGACCCGTTCTGGCAAAATGAGTCGCAATGAGCAAATGTTCATGACTGAGCTACACCTGTTTGACTTTAATTGTCAAAGTCAATTTTGAGAAAAATCGAGTTAAACGTTTTCTGAAGGTTCCAAAACAAAATCATCTACCAACCATACCTTAAAATCTCTGGTAATAACACCAAATTTTTAATTTTTCCCCCATGGTGCCACAATTGTTTGATTAACATTAATGAAAAAGACTATATATTCAGACCTACTGTACTGCATGGGTCTAATATAATGTTACACATCAGATGTTTTTCCCCAACAGTTAAAAAACGTTCACTTAAGACATAGCAGATTATGTTTGCTTGAATACTCGCCAAGACAGATATTTTGAAATGCTGTAATTCTGTGTAGGTATAAGAGTATATCGGGATCACGCGCTGTCTGAGGCGTCTTTGAGGCACACTTCGGATGTGTCAGTCAGTGTGGGTAAAATCATTTTGTTTAAATCAGTATGAGTTTGAAAATCACATTTCATTGGTTCTAGAGGTGGGAATTGGCAAAAATTTGACAATCCGATAGTATTGTGATATTTGGGCCATGATTCAATATTATTGCGATTCTTAACATATTGCGATACAGCAAGTATTGCGTTTCGATTCTGCGATATATTGCGATTCATGTCCCCCATATTATTCAAAGGCATTACAAAAAATGTGGATAATAAGACTGCTCAACTCACTTCAAATGTCACATTAAATCTGTGAACATCTTCTACACATTTACTGAAGTGCAACTTAGGAGGGAAGTGCAAAAACTTTGTCCTTGAACATTCAGGACACAGGACCTTATTACAGAACGTAATTATATGAACGCGTCACCACCGCATTAGCACCAAAAACATGGATATTTTATTTTAGAGAATAATTACACAACCTATTCGATATTCTATAATTCATTAATTAAATAAACTAATCGAATATTCCAAAATCGTGACTCATCCCTGCATGTAATCTCTTGTTTTTTCCCCTCAAATCTTCAGTCACGTCTCGATTTTCTAAGGGGATTATAAACGTTTCTTCCTTGGTTCGCTTTTAATTAGGCCTATTATATTCAGATTCTTTACTGTGGTAAAGTAGAAAAACGTTGTTGGACAGATAGCCTACATTTTTACTTGCACGTCAGATTCATTTTAACACAGTTTTTGCTTGTTATTAGACATGTAAGGCGCGTCAAGTTTATTTGTAAAGCGCGTTTCACACGCGCGGGTGATTTTTAGTCTCGCTCTCTCTGGCAGCGCAATTTCAAACATAGCTTAAATGTCTTGCCCTTAAGATTAAATTCGCTTTTCATACCTTATACAACAAGTAGCCTAGAAAACATGAAGATATCAGAAAATAGATTGATGGTCTCTGACTCTTTCCTCCTCGTGTCCCACATCCCTCTCAAAGCGCAGAACTGTAGGCTTCATGTGGAATCACGCGTCTTTGTGTGGAAGTAGGCTATTAAACGAAAGTTTTTTGTTGTTTTTTTAATAGATTTAACTTTATATTATTTAAGTTTCCAATATTTACTGATATTTATTTCAATGCTTTACAGGCTTTGTGTTGCTTCTTTGACGGAATTGCTCAAATTAACACTTTTTTGCTCGAATAAACCATAGACTGTAAAAAATATGGACAAAGCGTCTGTGACGTCACCCATAGACTTTCTGAAGAACGGGTTTGGAGCCGTTTATGGGGGGTATGGGCGGCGCCATCTTGGAAAATCTCGGGAAATCCTAACCCCGCCCACCTTCTGGCCAATCCATATATGGGTAAAAGGGCGGGCTTTGTGTGAGACTGGAACGATGTCATTTTCGCGTGAAGAAAGCAAAATAAACAACAATGGATGACATACAGCAGATCTTGTTCTTGCTTCCCGGCGTGTTTGTCACAAGAAGCCAAGCGCCGACATTAGGCGTTTCTCGATAGCAAGTACACAAAGTTCGGATTGCCAAGTTAATTGCCAAGTCCGACTCAGGAGAATGACTCCCGAGGACGCGAGTCCGGTTTATGGGATCAAATTCCCGCCAAATATATAGCGGTCACGTATAAAAAAATAATAAGCGTGAATCAAAATTTTTAAAACACATGTAAAAATATATTGCACAAACTGAAAAAAAAGAATGCAAAATGATCAGAATAGCAAACAACGTGGTCATGGATCAAAATATAATAAGCGTGAATCAAGAAATAACAAGCATGAATAAAAACTTTAAACACATTAAAAGTTATTTTGCAGAAAACTTAAACTTATGGTCATGCTTTCTTAAAAAGTATGTTTTCCTTGGTTTTATTACTGTGTACTTTGTGCTTTCTTGCATTTTCTGCTCATATTTTACTCTTTTGTACGCTTGTGCTGTTTTTCTCTTCGCTCTTCTTTCTATGTTCTGCGCTTGCTTTCCCAAATGTTGCAGTTCTAGTTTCATGTAAATTAGGGCAGGCTTAAGTGTCACCATTGGTCCACTAGTTCTAGATTGACAGCTACTCCTCTAGCCAATCAATCGAAGAGGGGAGTTGACGTCACACCAATGCGACTCGTGGCTACTGATGCTTATGTAGGAGTACAAGTTGTTTTTGTTTGTACAATTTCTTCAATGCCATTATAATATACTAAAATGTTATTTTTCTAATACTTTTATATACTGTTCAATTTCTTATTTGTGCTTTATGTGCATTTATTAAATTAATTATTTTCGCTTGGCATACCAGCGTGATTACGTCACCGCACACTTCAGTGGGTGGTGCGCGCCCGTGATGCACTTCATTCTGAGTAAATATAACAACAAAGAAGCACTGCTGCGCTCTCTTTTATTTCATTTTTCTTTAATCCTTACTCTTTTTCAGGAGTGCTGCACTTACTTATACAGGGGAAGACGGCAGTTCAATTTAACTTTACAAAGACTTTCAAGCAGTAAAGCTATCTGAACTCTGGACAAAAATAATTAAATTCATATTTTTTGAGATACATGAGAATGTTAATGTGCACACTGGTAATTGGTGTTAAACAATATTACTTGGCTCATGATGTCAATATGCTAAGGCTGCTGTAAGTAAAACATCCTGCAGTTATGAAACGCTGATTGTCACACATGTCTTTGTCCTCAGTAAGACGAATCATTTGATGTAAATTTTAGGACTAAAATTAGCTTGTAAAAGTTTCTGTAAACACTGAATCTCAGCACAGAAATCACAGGTGTACACAAATGTCTAATCTCATGATCTGGTACCAGTGTTCATTTAAAAAAAAAATCCTTTAAATTTGATCAATATTTCATTATATTCAATAATTTTAGTCTGTTTCACTCTGACTACAATGACATTCCTGTTCCCCCATGTTATTCAACAGTGTTTTCCCCAATGATGTTCCTGTATAATAATTCAGTGGTTTTCAACCCTGATCCTGGAGTTTCACCAGCACTGCACAGTTTTAGATGTCTCTCTAATCAAACACAGCTGACTCAACTCATCAGCTCGTTAGTAAAGACTCCAAGATCTCAGGTGTGTTTGTCAGAGAAGAGAGACATCCAAAATGTGCAGTGATGGGGTTCTCCTGGGTGGTTTCTCAGATCTAAGAACGGACTTGTGTTCTTGTGGAGAAAGAATGTACGTGCCCGAATGAATAGTTCAGTATTATGTATGATTTTGATGCACAGAATCAGGAAACGTAAATCATGTGTCTATCTCGTTAATCTAAATCTGGAGCGCCCAAAACTGTTCCTGGAGATCTACCTATCAGCAGAGTTCAGATCCAACACACTAAACCAGCTCATTAAGCTCTTCAGGAGCACTTCAGAATGACAGTGAGTGGTGTTTGTTACTGCAGTGTTTCCCACTGTTTCTGTGTCCTGTTGCATGAAGCCAGTTTCAGTTGCTCCCCTTGTAAATTTGAGATTATTTTGAGCAAACTCTATTTTTTCGGGCTCAAGAAGGTGGATTGGTTTTGAACGGGTTCGATCACCATGGTAACTTGTGCTGCAGGATGACCTTGAATAAAATTAATGTATTCTGTGTTAGAGATCACAAACCAAAACTGGACCAATCAGCTGTGAGTAAAGTGACATGTATCTGATGCAATAAAGCCACTCCCCCTGTATCTCTCACTCCAAATTAAAGCAGTTTAGAGTGAAATAATTTTATATTTATATTAAATGAATTGTAATTATTTATAATTAATATAGTATATTCATATAATTATTCTCTTAATTTAAAATTAACCCTAAAAGGGGCGATGTATCCTGAGATAAGCAGGGAAAGTGTTGGTTTAATTTCTCAGTTTTCATGTTGAAAGGGTGTTTGTTGTGAATATTTAGATCTGGGGCCTGTTTCAATAAAGAGGTTCAACCAACTCTGAGTTAAAACTTGAACTCTGAGTTGACTTACCCTGAGATGGGAAACTCTGAGTTTTTGGTTTCAGAACAGCTGAAATGAGTTAGTTCAATCAACTCTGAGTTGACTGACTCTGAGTTAAGCGCGTGCGCCACAACTATAAAAAGCCATTATCAATGGAGCACAGATATTATGAGTCACCATGGCAACAGCGCCAGACAAAAAGAGGTCTGCATATTTCTTCACATTTTAATTACTGTTATACAGTGTTGGGTGTAATTAATTACCAAGTAATCTAAATACTGTAATTTAATTAAAGGGATTACTCTTAATTCTTCTGTAATTTAAAGTTAAATCTGATGTAATTGTATTAGACTATAGAGCAATTCTGTATAGGCTATTTAACATACATTTTTAAAAGTTATATTTTTAATGTAACCTTCTCCCTCTACACACTTTGGTCAATTCAAGAATAATTCATGCAATTGTATATTGTTTATTTGAAAGCATTAAAAGTGCTGTTTCTTGTCTCTCCTTGTATTGTTCAAGTGTTTAAGGTTGACATGGGATTTAGTAATTAGTAATAAGTAGACCAATAATTTCTAAAGATAGTCATTATTACATTAATCTAATTACAATGTTGAAGATGTCATTTGTAGTTAGTAATACAAGTAACTTGCCCAACTGTTATAATATCAGAGGTGAAACTGGAAGAACAGTATGTTATTCAACCTAATTTTAATTTTCATGTAGGGGCAATCCTGCAGGTATTAAAAGAACATGGCAGCAGCTGAAATTTAAATATAAAAACATAATTCAGTCAAGTAAGGCCTACTGCAGTGTAGGCTACCTGGCTTTACAAACATGTGACATATTAAATAACTAAAGCATCCAGTGTCTAGCAGTGCAGCAGCATTTTTGGCTGAGGGAATTCCTGGACGGACTTCAGAGCCAGTCACTCCCAAAGATCCAAGGGCCTTCATAAAATGTAAGAGGTTTACATATGTGTTATTTTTGATATAGGCTATTTTTGATATTTCCATTTATTTTACTTTGGGTTAGGATTTTTGTTGGTCCCAATAGATTCTGATGGTAATATCTGTCTTTTGGAGCCTCCTGTCCCAACAGAAACCCAGGTAGTTGTAAGTTGCCTACTCAATACACCAGAAATTATGACAAATAGTGTTATAAAGTGTACTCAACCAAATGCTCATCACATGGGGATAAAGAGTTTCTGCTGCTACAGAGATTAACATTATGTGTCTACACATTCTTTCACATTTTTATGTGGAGTAGCCTATAGAATCTACATTTACGCATTTGGCAGATGCTTTTATCCAAAGCGACTTACATTGCATTATCCTATACATTTATACATAGGTATGTGCAATCCCCTGGGATCAAACCCACAACCTTGCATTGTTAACGCAGTGCTCTTACCACTGAGCTACAGGAAAGCTACTTTTCAATCTAAGTCTAAATCTAAGTTTAAATCTAAGTATAAACGGGTATTCTTATCTCTCCCCGCGCCCCCAGAGTGTGGAAGGTGGAGGACGGTCCATCAACTTCTGTTGCACAGATGAACAGTTCAGTGATTTCCAGTAAATGCCACAGTTTAATTCTGTAGAATTTGTTTAGAACTACATTATGTAACTCTAATATACTACTGTGTTTTCAGTTGCCAGTTAAGGAGTTATATAGACTTTATCTTATAAAAAAATAAAAAAAAGCAATATTTTATTTATTAATAAAAGATTAATTTTATTAATAAAAATGTACTGAAAGAATGAATGAGGTGTTTAAACACCACTTCCTCTTTAAAAAGGGGAGGAGACCGAAAGAAACTCTGGGTTTACTGAAGAAAACCTGCTCCCGACCAGGTTAGGTTCACAGAGTAAGTTACCATGGTAACTGACTCTGAGTATAAGTTACCTCTCTTTCTGAAACAGGCTTGACTTACTCTGCTTTCTCAGGTTTAACATACCTCCCATTCTGAAACAGAAAACTCAGAGTTTCCCTCATTTCAGGGTTAACATACTCAGAGTTTTCACTTAACCTCCTTTCTGAAACAGGCCCCTGGTGACTTCATTCATACATTCTCTGTTTAGCTCATGGGCAGCATTTAAAAACAACATGACCTGTAGTGGGAAATCTACTCGCCTTCAGTGATACATTTCACATATTTACAATATTTGAGGAGACTTGCATGTTTGAAGAGTTGTTGTTAAGTGTTAGCTTATTATGTTTATGTTGAAATTTTATGGATTTAATTTTTCCATTTTCCATAATCTGCCTGTAAATGTTTGTATCTCCCAGGATACGTTTCCCCTTTGGGAGTTTAAATTAATTGGAAAAAAAGAATGCTTGTTTGGCAATGCGTGTTACAACATTTTAATACGAATTTTAAAACATTTATTCTCTCATAACTTTAACTAAACATTCTTTGTAAAATTCGGTTGAACAATAAGTAAATGCCTATTTATGAATATATTAGCCTACTTTATCAAATTTAAAATGCAAATTTCTAGGGCCTATAAATTATCAATATGACCAACACTTTGCTGAGAAACATCGTGTACACAATCTTCTTCATACCTTCTGTCCTCTGATTAATTGTTTATATATATATATATATATATATATATATATAATTTTTTTTTTTTTTTTTTTTTTCAAGTAAGGTCCCTTTGCTCAGAAAATCTTTAATTATTTTTATAAAGTAAATGTAAGAAACATTTACTAGACTGAAGCAACTGGGGTTTGATTATTAATACATTTAATTTATGTTAAAAATTGCATATATGATCCATAAAAGCTGTTTGTGTGTGTGTGTGTGTGTGTGTGTGTGTGTGTGTGTGTGTGTGTAATATGATACTCAACAAAAAACAGATACAAACTTGTATATGCATGTATGTGTGGTTTTTTTGTTGAGTATCATATTTATACATCGCTTTTATGGCTCATATGCAATTCAGTGCAAATCAATGATAATTAAGAGATGGAAAATGTTCCCCAAAAGTCTGTTGCGTCATATTTGACATTTATATTAACATGAAAAAATGTCTGAAGAATTACATTTTTAACATTAACAAATGGTGGATTAATATCAATAAACCCAGTTGCTTCAGTCCAGTAAATGTTTCTTACATTAATTTATAATAATCATGAATCATTAATAAATCATTTCTCAGCAAAAAATACTTTATTTGATTTTTTTTTTTTTTTTTTTTTTGTATAAACTATCAATCAGAGGACAGAAGGCATGAAGTAGATTGTGTGCAAGAGCAAAACAGAGAGGCAGAAGGTAGCATTAGGAAGACAGAAACAATCACTGCATATCCAGTAAAACCTCATGGTATGTTCACTGTCAGCAACAGTGTTGTCATAATTATCAGTTTAGGTTTGACCATATTGGTTTTCACTTTATTTTAATGGTCCCTTGAACACATTCTGTTGACTATAAGTACAGTTGCACATGTCTACTAACTCCCATTGGAGTGTTAATAGATTTATTAGTAGACTGGTAGGGTTAGGGTTAGAATAAGTTGGCATGTAGTTGCAAAGTTACTTATAGTCAGTAGTTAACCTACCATACTCTTGTGTGCTTTCATCTTCACGATGAGTCTGTCACAGAGAAGAGGTGTAGTTGTGTTTGAGCTCATTTAGAACTGTTGGGTTTATGAAGCACATGTGTTGAAAGCTTTTTGAATTTCTTTATTTTTTTTATGACTGATAAATCTCCAATTGAAATTTAGACATATTTAATAGTCTGTGTAGAATTGTGGCTTGTACGTGTTGATCTGAACTGAGAGAGTGAAGAGTGTGTCATTGTTCTCTACAGGTTGAGGGATTGTGGAGTCACAGATGAAGGTTGTTCTGCTCTGGCTTCAGCTCTGAGATCAAACCCCTCACACCTGAGATATCTGGATCTGTCTGTGAATAAACTAGGAGATTCAGTTCATCTGCTCTCTGCTGTACTGGAGGATCCTCACTGTAAACTGAAGACACTGTGGTAAGATTGTCTCTCTGATTGTCACACATGTCTTTGTCCTCAGTAAGACGAATCATTTGATGTACATTTTAGGACTAAAATTAGCTTGTAAAATGTTCTGTAAACACTAAATCTCAGCACAGAAATCACAGGTGTACACAAATGTCTAATCTCATGATCTGGTATTAGTGACTACGTTTACATGCAGCCAATAACCCGTTCAAAACCGGGATATTAGCAATAACCCGGTCGCGCACGGCCATGTAAACACCGGCAAAAACCCGGATATGCTCATATCCCGGTTTTTAAAAACCCGGATATTATCCCTGGGGTACCCCTTTTCTAACCCGAATATTTGGTCATGTAAACGCGTATCGGCATATCCCCATCAAAAGGAACATTGATTTGTGTTCTGCGCATGTTCTATTCGCAAGGAATCTTGGTCTTTTGAGTAGAGACGGCGCATACAAAAACCCGCGTGCAGTATACCGGAAGTAAACAAGAAGTAGAGGTAAACATGGCGAGATGCAGCACAGCACCACACTTTTGGAGCGAGGAGGAAGGCGCAAACAAAGGCGATCGCTATCTGCCCCGAACTATTCATTATCCGCGTGCTGCTGCTGTTGTTGTTGCCTTTGGATACAGGAAGAAGAATCGGAAATGACGCACATTGCGTCTTAACGTTGTCCGTGCGTCCAGACGCTAACCGTGCGTCGCCGTTTACATCGGGATATTGCCAATTGATTACAAATTCCATGTATACAGGAGTAACTCTCTCTACTCACGCATGTAAACGGGTTATTCCGAATGTTTCAGAAACCCAAATAGTGACTCTAACCCGACCATAACCCGAATATTGGCTGCATGTAAACGTAGTCAGTGTTCATTTTTACATTCTTTTTAAAATATATCCTTTAAATGTAGTCAGTATTTCATTATATTCATTATGTTCAATAATTTTAGTCTGTTTCACTCTGACTACAATGACAACTCTTTTCCCCCACGTTTACTCAACAGTGTTTTCCCTAATGATGTTTCTGTGCAATAATAGTGTTTCCCAACCCTGATCCTATAGTTCCCCCGGCACTGCACAGTCCTTAATCGTTGAAGTTTCTGCTTTGAACGGCTCTTTCCATGGCTACAAAAATACAATTCTTCAAAGTAGCTTTTCAAAAACTACTAATGTACTAATATGAAAGATAATAAGCAAAAGAAATGTAATAACTTCATGCTGATCTTCATTATCTTATATGCAGGGAAAACACCTGAACTTCTGCAGAGCAGTAATGAATAAAGTAACATGGTCAGCGCCGCGCTGGTGAGATTAGTTTGCGCTGTCCATTCGGTTTCGCTAGCAAACACGTCCTCCCTGCGATGTCGAGTCGGTCACACAGCTCGGTCCATTGAGCCGCACCGATGATGTCAGCACGGCACGAGCTCTGTAACACCGCTCCGTTTCGTCCCACTATTGGTGTGTTTGGCTTCCCATACAACTCGTTACAACTAACCGACATTGCTTAAAAGAGTTTGTGAGACGCGCCAAATTAAACAGAAGTGCGGACACACAACTTCCTTTTCAAGGGAAATTAGCCATCATCAACTACCGAAATCTCTTCTTATTTCAGTAATGCGTATGAATGAATTTCACCAAGGTTGATCAATGTTTTTCATTTCACTAGTGTTGAGGCTTTTCAATAATTGTTGCCTAATGGCCCTTCATACTGGAGATCTCATATTTGTCTCCTCTAAAGTTTAGAAGAAATCTCAGCAACATCACACACTGTGCTCAGATTTCTCTCTGTAGAAACTCTGGATCGCTCACATTTGTCTATTTTGGAGTTTAGAAGTGATCTCAACAACATCACACACTGTGCTCAGAGTTTTTCCCTGAACTAAAGACCCTGGTGGTCTCATATTTGTCTCCTCCAAAGTTTCAGACAAGAATGAACATTGATCTAGTTCATTTGTACAGTATGGTGCACTGGCAGAATAGTTTTGTATAATTAGTGTAGAAATATGTGAAATGCTTATAAATCATTAAATGTTTAAGTTTTATAGACCCCATTATTACACATTTTTCAAGTGTGTAATAATGATGAAGTTAATAAATAATAATGAAGTAAATAAATACTTATGTGTTAAACTGCAAGCATGAAGTTATAAGGCAACGCAAATAATAGAAATAAATGATATACATATATTGTTATCCATTTAATATGAAGAGACAATTTTATTAGTCTTTTTCATTATAAAATATATTATAAGTAAGTAAGTAAAATGTATTTATACAGCGCCTTTCACAGACTAGGTCACAAAGCGCTTTACAATAGACAATAAAACATAATAAAGAACAAACTAAAATAAAACAGATAAAATTTTCAATATATAAAAGGACAGAGATTACCCAAAAGCTAACCTGAACAAATGAGTCTTCACTTGTCCCCTAAAACTGTCCACATTCTCAGCAAACCTAAAACTGGTTGGCAAAGCATTCCATAGTCTGGGTGCCATAGCGGCGAAGGCTCTATCCCCACCTGTCTTTAAACGAGTGCGTAGCGTAGATAGCAGATTATTAGACCTGAGAGACCGGAGAGGGGTATGAAGATGAATTATGTCAGCAAGATAAGCAGGGGCCTGACCATGTAAAGCCCTATAGGTTATGGTTAAAATTTTGAATTGGATCCTGTAAATTACAGGAAGCTAGTGAAGGGAGCAAAGTATCGGGGTGATATGGGTGCGCCTATTTGATCTAGTGAGTAACCTAGCAGCAGAATTTGGAATAGATTGCAGTCGATGAAGAACAGATTTGTTAAGTGAGGAGAAAAGTGAGTTATAATAATCAAATATATTATAACATTTCTAAAGACACTTATTTACTGTTGTGGTAATAAACACTTATGTGTTAAACTGCAAGCATGAAGTTATAAGGCAACGCAAATAATAGAAATAAATGATAAACATGAAAATGGTCTTGATATAAAAGCTTCAGGTCAGGGGCATTCAGTCCGTATACTGTACGCTGTGAATGCTCTGCAGACCCAAGCCATTTAAGAGAATGAGTTTGTGGACTCGCAAATTAATATTAACACTATAAATATGACTATAAATTCCCTTGTCGTTTGAGGTGTAAAATAAAGCTTACATAATACAATTATGGTAATACTGTACATATGTTACTGTCCATCATTTATTTATTTGCCATTCGACTTTTTTTTCCAAATAAGTGCCAGTTATTAATAAAATAAAATTAATACATTATTAGCTAACTGTGTGATTTGTATGTACATTTCTGAAATGCATAACTTGGACACAGTCACCTCTGATAACAGATCACTCTAAATTGTAATGTAGATGTGCATTTTCTGTAAAGCTGCTTTGAAACAATATGTATTGTGAAAAGCACTATACAAATAAAATGTGAAATTAATTGAAAAGTTATGGAGGGTTTTGGGTAAGTGTATCCACAACGCTGGCGTTATTATGCATCATCATCATTTCGCGTTCTATGGAAGCATGTGGGTAGCAATATTCAATTTGAAATGTAATATGCAAAATGATAATGTAATATGTAAAATGGCAATGCATTTCTGTATTTAAATTTACGTTTTCCATTACATTTGTACAACGTTTGGTGCAAAATTAAATTATAATATGCACATACACTAGTTTTAATATGTAAATTGAATACATATTTTAACATTTTAAGTTTGCAGTGGCTTCATAAATTATTAAAAAAACAAAGTACACTTGATGCACATTTCTTTGTTCTTCATTTTCTAGAACTAGTTTAAGAACCTTGCTGTATTTATGTTACGAACCGCTCTGAGACACGAGGGTAGAGGATCCAAATGCAGCTTTATTTGAGGGCAATCCAGAGGCGTAATCCAATGTACAGGCAAGGGTCATACACAGATAGGCAGTCCAAACAAAGAAACAAAGAAACAAAACCGGCAGGGACCAGAGGCAAGAGAGTAATCCAGGGAACAGGGCAAGATATCCAAAAACCAAGAGACAAGAAAACCAAGAGAATGCTCAGAAATGCAGTGTAACACTAAAACAAGACTTTGCGGTGAGTGAATGAATGAACATGGTATAAATAGACTGAGACTAAGGGCGCTTTCACACTGGCAGTTTAGTGCGGACCGGGGCACGGTTCGCATGAAAAATCGCTAATGTGAACGCTGTCATCGGACCCGGGTGCGCACTAGAGTACCGAACCCGAGACTACCTGGAGGAGATGGTCTGAGCTCGGTTGCTCCCGAACCGTGGCGCGGTTCGCGTTAATGTGCAAGCAACACAGACTCGGGTGCGCGCTTGTTCAGGAAGTATAGTATCCCGCGCATGCGTATCACTGTCGATATCATTGTTTCCTCACACACGACAACTATGAGTGGCAGGGGAACGTTGTGGGACACTGAAGAGGTGATGTCTCTCACTATGTTGTGCATAATAGCACCAAAAAAACAGACAAATTACAGCTATGCTCAGTCGAGTTGTATTATCCATGCATTTTCCGTGTGCGTTTGCGATGACGTAAGATCACTGCAAACGCACCTGGGTTCGATACAACTAATTGAGTGTGAAACCAGACCAATGCTGCGGGGGGCGCCGGGAACGAGCGCACTCGGGTTCGGACCGCAGCAAACGAACCCAGTGGAAAAACGCCCTAACAGGGTGATGGGACACAGGCGAATGCAATCAGTGATAATGAGGTACAGGTGACTGTAGCCGCGTTTCCATTACCCTTCAAATTGCGCAAATTGAAATTGCGAATTGAAAATACGCTTAATGGAAACACGTCAATTTCGCAAAAACTCCCATTTATCGCAAAAAAGTTTTTACGCTCTCATGAGGTGGTTTTTCAGGCAATTCGAAAAATGAATATTTCGCAAAACTGCAATGGAAACAGTTTTTGCGCATTTACAGTCACCTGACTTAGAAGACGCAGTGTGTTTGAAGTCCATGTATAGCTACGCAAATAATAATAATTTTATATTATTTTATTATAACATTTAATAGGCTATATTTAGAAGAGGCTTTTATGCAAAAAAGGAACAAAGCTGAGCGTGGAGCGCGCACTGCATGACACGGAGGCGCGGCCGCAAACACTTGCATTTTCCTATTAACAGTGGAAACAACTTATACTCTATCATTTCTGGTCAGACAGAAAATAATAATACATTATTCTCAACCACTTTTATTTGTGTAAACTCACAATAACAAGAAAATGCTGTGCTTTTGTAAAATAAAAGAAACAATCAGACGCACATGATCTCCGTAAACTGGGGCGCGAGAACTGAAACAAAATATAGCCTGTGTAGGCTAAAGCTTGAAATGTCCACTTTAAAACGAACAAATTCGAATCGAAAGCTAATACCTTCTGATTATGTAGGCTAATCCGTATGAAAGTTGCATTTCTCTCTAAAAGCGCATCTGATAACAGCGGAGATGGAGATGTGATTTTAGCCGACACTTAGAAAACAATAGTTTATTAATTATATTAATGGCTCTTCTCATTCAGCACTGCGGGAAATACATCAATTCCAGTTTCTAATTTGGCCTTAGAAAACCAGTAAAATCGACATGTTTTCCATATTAATTTGTGAATATTTTAAATGTTTAATGAAGGGGCAAAAAGTCATAAATAAAGCACAGCAGTTGTGTGTAGCCAGTTCAAATTAAAATTTTGGTGTTCAACTTGTTTTAAGAAGACAACAACCGTTCATTTTTCGTTTTTCAATTAGGGGTTAAAAAAGGAAAAACAAATAGACACAAAAGTTGCCTACATGGATCATTTGGACAGAACACGAGACAGAATTATTTATTAAATTCATAAAAGAAACAATAATTAGCCTATAGGAATACTGGATTCTAAATCTCAAAGAAATGCCACAATCGGAGCAGAAATGAGGGCGAAACACCCAGAAACTCCTTATATGTGTCGTTCGGGGGTCTTTCCCTGCCATTAATGCTTGGATAACACGCCACGTCTCCTTCCATTAATAATAATAATAATGTCTAATGCGGTGGCTGTGATATTATAACCAACGTCCGTTGCCGTGATTTTTGGAATGACTTATCGCGAGAGAAAAAAAGACGTTTTAGTCGCATAACATCGGTTAATGGAAACGCCGTCATTTCGCAATAGTTTTTTATCGATATTTAGATAATAGCGCAAAACATTTGCGCAAATCTGTAATGGAAACGCGGCTTGTGATGAGTGATCAGAGATGAGTCCGGGCAGTGAGTATGGGAAATGTAGTCTGAGAGTGAACGTGAGTGTCTGATGTGGAGTGCCCTCTGGTGGCTCTCAAGGGCACTCCAGCTGGTGACCGTTACAATTTATATATAGTTAATTAAGAGAAAGTACACTGCCATCTTATTCTGACGAAAGTGACTTGACCGCACTGCCGTCGTAAACACGACTTCCCAGGAGGACTTATAGATGATGTCACCAGGGGGGCCAACTTCACACAGTGATTGACAGGGAGGGGGCGGGGCCAACTTCACACAGTGATTGACAGGGTGGGAGGGGGCAGGGCCAACTTCACACAGTGATTGACAGGGTGGGTGGGGACGGGGCCAACTTCACGCAGTGATTGACAAGGAGGGAGGGTGCTGGGCCAACTTCACGCAGTGATTGACAGGGTGGGAGGGGGCGGGGCCAACTTCACACAAGGCTTGTTCGACTTCATACAGCTCTGCGCAGACCGATCGGCGGCTGACTTGAAGCAGTGCATGCCGGTTAGAAATTTTGTCCGACTTCATACAGCGCCGACGCCATGTGACTGTGACATATGCCATCAAAGTACCGCGAGAGCGATTGGAGAGTAGCCGGAGAACTCAGCCAGCGCAGCTTCTCAAGAGCGGCTGCACGAGCTCTGATGACGACACAGCTGTTCCACGATTGGCCGGATTCACCGCATGACAACGATCACGTGTGTTTCGTGTTTATTCGAACACCTTTAGTTCCTCTAAAGCTCACAAATCAGTTTTTTATAACAGTAAATACTCTTTTCATGTAGTTGCGATGTTATATTGTGTCATGTTTATCAAATTAAAACTGATTAAAAAACGTAGACTCCACTTCATTGATAGAAGTTTATGTTGAACACTTGAACTTTATTCTTGTTCAAACAGACGCTGTATGAAGCAGTACCAGGGGCGTCACTAGGCCCTTTTTAGGGGGGCTTCAGGGGCTTTATCGCTTCAGTCCCCTTTAAAAAAACTCATTTGAAACGGCGGCAAGCTGCGTCAAGTTTCGGCTCCTCCCCTTATCTGAGTCTGCTTGGATTTAGCGCATTTTTCAATCTGCAGGGGCGCCGAGCAGAGCGAGGTGTGTCGTGAGTGCATTTATTGATAGATTGCTATGATATTACATCTGCATCGGTGCAGTTCTTTGTCATTTATGCATTGCAGTTTACATAATGTAATGTTACTGGAGCATTGGGAGCAACACGGGACGGTTCGGTTTCTCTTCCAATACCAATACGTTTCGCTGCGTTCACCTTCAGCCCTTATCAGTGTGATAGTTGTTTTTTTCTACAAAACAAAAATGAAGCGATTAACACCCATGAAAACATACTTTAGAAAACGATCATGATTTATTTTAATTTACTTTTTAAACTTTAAAACATATTATTTTGTATTTCGTTATTACATTATGCTGCCATGCACAGAAATGATTAAAGACACACATCATTGTCTGAAAGCACTAGATGGCCTTGAGAGAGAAACATCATGTGGAGTTATTTGGTTTTGTATAAATAAATATAGTTTTGTATTAAGTAATAATGAATCAGTAGAAGTGTATAGCCTACATATATTAGAGTAAGAGTAGAGTAAAGGGATTTGTGCTTTTCTTTTAAGCACTTGATTTATAGAAGTGGCAAATTGATAATTCATGTTGTTATTTTTAATAAATAGAAATAAATATAGAACAGATTAATCATATTGCCAATAGACAGTTACATTAATACACGTTTAGCTGGTTAGTTAAATGATTTGAAATTAAATAGATTTTCACGGGGTGACTTGATGAATAACCAACCGTATTGTTGATTACAAAGGCTAAAAAGCTTAAAAAATAAAATAAATAATTTATACTTCATTGTAGATGGACTTAGTTACCTAGCTTTCCTGGTAGCTTTGTCTGAGAAAATGATTCATAAATCAACCTATCAGTTGACCCTATGTTTACTTTCTTCACTGACAGACAAAAATTAAAAGCCTGTATCAGTCAAAGCTCAGCTTTAGGAGGGGAAAAGACAGAGCAAGATAAAAACAAAGAGAAAAAGAGTGTGATGCTGATGAGGTGAGAAAAAAAACAGCTGCCCGCACATGGTTTTAAAGCTATTGTCATCCAATTTTTTTGGCCTTCAAAACATCTTAAAATGCACATATGTAGATCAGAGAAATCAAAATTTTCTTAAAGGTCTTAAAATGAAAGGTCTTAAATTTTAGATGACACTTTGACTTAGACTTATCTAAATGCTTTCGAAATTAAAACTATCTAATTAGCGTAGCCCTACGTATTATTATTTTTTATTCTATCTTGGTGGATTTGCTTGTTCACGTGACAATTCGCGTCACTTACGGCAGTATATCAGCCTACGTCTGTCTCCTACTGCACGCGAGAGGAGAGAAGAAAACGAGTAAATGTCAGTTCAGTTGTAAGTTCATTCTTTATGTGCTTAGGAGTGTGCGATATTGTCTATGAACTATGATGATATTGTAATCATTGTTTTAACTATGTATGAGGCACTGCGAGTGCGAGCTGACATCGCGTTTCTCTCATGCTTACTTTCATTGCGTGATGTGTCAGTGCAGTTATAGATGTCCCCAAATGAGTTTTTGTCTTATATTTATATCATATTATGTTGTTGTTATATTAGAATATCACATGAGCAAGAGTGCCGTTTTCCTTTGCACAATTGCAAATGTGCTATTTATTTTAGTGAGTTACTTTTTGGACACAATATTGTCAATTTTCACTTTATATCGCCGACGAGAATTTCATAATGAAGCCGTGGTCCAACAGAACCACGTTCTGTTTTTTTTTTTACTGAAATCCGCGTTTTGAACGAATCATTTTAACGATTCAATGAACAATCACTTGTTTTTCTGAATGAATCAGCCGTTTGAACAAATCGGTTGAATAAATGACTCCAACAACTCGCTTATTCTTGCCGCCACCTACTGGTGGTTTTAGTTTCAT
This sequence comes from Leuciscus leuciscus, assembly GCF_965113295.1. Taxonomy (NCBI): domain Eukaryota; kingdom Metazoa; phylum Chordata; class Actinopteri; order Cypriniformes; family Leuciscidae; genus Leuciscus; species Leuciscus leuciscus. Next base: position 110,883 of record NW_028118534.1, read on the forward strand.
ATTTAAAGTATCCTTTAATTAAAGGTGCTCTAAGTGATGCCGGGAGTGTTGACATTCGAATTGTTGTCAAACAAAACGGAGGCTAGCTAGACCCTCCCTCCTCCTCATCCCGTCTCCTCCCTCCTCCCCTCCCTTCCGCCATAAAGGAAAGTCAAAGTAGTCACTAAAAACAAAGTTAAGTTTTACTGATACTTCATTCAATGTGTTATCACCAAGTTAGATAAATGCTTTTATATATTGCAGAACAGAATGCAGAAAAAGAGAAACATTGTCTTAAAATCGTTTTGCCACCTGAGGTTATAAATATAACTATAGCTCCCAAGGACGCAATAATAGCAAGATAACGTTAGCTTCGCGTTTCCCAGTGAGCATAAACAACGGCGGCGTCGTAAACAAATTTAGTCAAAGTTGTCAATAGCCTATAAATGAACATTCAAATCCATAACAAACAGAGGGTGAAAACAGTCATTCACACAAATTGTCGCCCTACTGTGAATTTGCTTGACCATTTACAATAGAGATTGATCGCTAGCTGAAACATATATGTTGTATTCACCAAAGCTAACGCTGACTGCATAGTTCTAGCTAATTACATCCTTGTGTTGGTTTGGCGAACATGAACGTCTATTTAGAAAGAAAAATGGATTAACCTGTTCTGCAAAAACAGAGCAACTGAATGTCGGATTGGAAGCCCTTCTGCCGGCGGAGTTCTCGCCACCTTTCGAGGGTTTTTCCGATGTAAATTCGGGACTTCGCGCGTTCCTTATCCTTGTCCCTCTTCTTTACAATTTGTTCATCGGAACGTCGTCTCTTTAGTCGTGTGTCGGCCATAATTCAAACTTCCCTCTTCATGCTTCTCTCTCTCTCGTCTCTCCTCCACACCCCCTTCATGTCCACGCGCACTAACCCCCAAACCACACCCCTCAAATACTTCTTGCCAGTGATTGGCTGGAGCACTGTTTGTTGTGTTTCGTGGTGCAGATGAGCCCAGTTTGTTTTTGTTGCCGTTCGTTTTTTTACAGTGTGTTCAGGGGACAGGCAGCTAGCGGATAGTGAGGAGATGTTTGCTGTATGTGACAAAAAATGTTTTGGCCTAAAAAACGCATGACATCACTTAGAGCACCTTTAAAACGTTAAAATTATAAATCATTTCATATTTAAATATTGAATAGCTTTATTTATGCAATTGTAAATGAAGTGTAAATATAGTAGGCTAATGCCAGTTTTGATGCCGCTTCTGTGTCACCTCTGCACTGCAAGGATGAATTTTAATTTAATGATTTATTTTGACATTGGTACTGTGTTATTCTAATATAATTTAATTTGAATGTTAGAATTTGACATAAAAGGTGATGCATACCTCTAAATACGTTTAGAAACAATGTCCATATGTAGGTGAAAATGCCCCTGGAAATCAATTTAAGGTGTCAAATATTGCCCCTTAATTAAAATGTTAATTTCGGTCACTACTGTGAACTGATCACTGCATAGAATATAAAAAATATGAATATCTTTGTGGGTCTGCTGTCAACAACAGGCCTAAACCAGCCAGGCTACCAGTACAAAAACACAATCAGTAAAATATCATCTAATTATTATCAACAAAACTTTGAAAATATCGAGACATATTTTTGTCAATATTGCGCACCCCTAATGTACGGTATTAATTTTGATTTCTTCAGGTCTTAAAAAGCCTTAAATTTGACTTTAAAAATTGTGCAGATACCCTGTCTGTGTATTATTTGGCAAATATTGAATTTATTTCACTTCAGCTGTGGTAAAGTATGCAAACACCACGTGAGCGGTCACTACGGGAACCAGAAAGTGTCCGACTTCACGTGTCCATTTGCAGCTCCTCCCCGCCTGCACTCGACTACTCTCAAGAAGTCCTCTCTGCAGCCTGTACAGTTTTTGTACTGGTATGTTAAGTTGTTTACTGACCATATTGTATTGTAGCTTTAGGATTAACATTACAGAGACAATTACTTGACTCATTTTTGCTTCCACTCAACAGCAAATATGACCTGAATAAAACTAAATGGCTTAATTTTAAAATGTTCTGTATACACGCATTAAAAAAATAATAATACTTGCGGTGACCACATGCTATTAATCCATCAAATTTAGGTTTAAAATTATGTGATTTAAAATGTTGTAAAATTAACTATTTTGCATGTATGTAGAGAGAAACTAGGATAACTTAAGCATCACATTTATGTAAATAATTATTCATCAATAATTACTTATTACTATTTATCAGTACTACTACTACACAGGTTAGAACATCATCTCAATACAATATTGAGCATACTAATACCCTCAAAATTAATTGGTTAAAATTTTGTTTGAAAAAAACCTTCTTTGTGGAATTTTATTCCTAATTTTATTTTTGACCGACTTGGGGGTCTTTCTTTTTTACTAATGTGTGATTATAAAATTGACAAATTGCCAGTGAAACTTTCTGCCTTTCATGCTCAAGCTTTATTGGCTTGGAAACTGATCTACAAGCACAACTTCTCTCTGCACCGTTTTCTTATTTGGAATAACTGTTGTATTTTGTATAAACACAAAAGTATTTTTTTTTTAAACTGGCTTGAAAAGAGTATTGTTTTAGTTTGTCATTTGTTTAACTCTCAAGGATACCTTATGATGTATGACGAGTTTCTTCTGCACTTTAATTTTCCTGACTCCCAAGGAATTTGCTCTTGTATTTTCTACAATCAATTCTGGTATAATTTCCTTATGTAGAAGTGTGTTGTCATCAGTTGATATGCTCACAATTAACCCAGCTGACACAGTATGTGGCAAAATTAGTTTTTTACAGTACAAAAACAATAACCAATCTATTCGTTCTCTATTTTTAAAGGAGGTTGTCACCAAATCTTGCTCTATTGCTTATTGGACTAAATGTGTTAATGACCTTGATTGGGAAAGTGTCTGGTTATTACCTCATACGTTTTTTGTTACAAACAAGGTGAAAGAAATCTCTTTCAAGATATTGCACAAATTCTACCCTGTCAAACATTTTCTTAGTAAGTTTAAGACATTGATGTAAGTTACTCGTTTTGCTCTTTGCACTTGGAAACAGTTCCCCACATTTTCTGGCATTGTAGTCGTGTGAAAAAGTTATGGTATGAAGTGTCTGTTTATTAAGGAAAAGGTACTCTCTAAGTTTTGCATTTTGAAAATGTAATTTTTGGATATTCAAAGTATGATAACAGTGTGATTAAGGAGGCTTTTGTAATTAATCTGTTAATTTTATTAGTCAAATTTCACATCCATAAGTGTAAGTTTTCTAACAAAAAGCCCCTTTTCTCTAGCCTGGCAAGCCAGACCTACATCAAGATGTTTAGTCTGGCAACTCACCATAGACACGGCTCAATCCGATGGGCGGGATAAACGGCTGTCTTTCAAATTCCCTCTGCACGCAATAGGACAGCGCTTCATCCAACCAGAGCGTTTTCCCAACAGCGGAGCTAACGTTAGTTGATAGATTCAACTTTTGCCATATCTGGCCGGCAAAACGACGAACACATCTTCCTTTTTTTAAGAATGACTTAAGTGCCGTTCTTTGCTCTTTTCTCAAAGAAAAGCTTAACTCCAAGTCCTCCAGAGTCGCGGACAAAGCCGATTCGAAAGATGTTCTCCAGCAGCAGCCGTCATTCTTTGTTTTCAAGGTAATCGTAGCAACTCTGTCGTCATTATGTTAAGCCCGCCCCACCTACTCTATACACGACGTGATTGGCCTGACCCAATTTAGGTTTTTGCAGCTCCAAAGTCTATGGAGAGTTGCTAGACTGCCCTGGCTGCAAAATACATTTTGCTGCCGCTAGGGTGCGTCTAGATTTCTAGGCTACCCTTTCTCAGTATTCCTTAAAGAATTTGAAAATTACTTTTCTACTATTTATTCTAGTACTAATGGAAAAGCTATTAAGACTGTTAATTTGTGTACTGTCTTCAAAATCGTTGATTGATACAAAGGTCTTGTATTCTTGTGATTTATTATTATTTATTTAGATTTGTGTGTGTGTTTGTGTGTGTGTGTTTGTGTGTGTGTGTGTGTTTGTGTGTTTGTGTGTGTGTTTGTGTGTGTGTGTGTGTGTGTGTGTGTGTGTGTGTGTGTGTGTGTGTGTGTGTGTGTGTGTGTGTGTGTGTGTGTGTGTGTGTGTGTGTGTGTGTGTGTGTGTGTGTGTGTGTGTGTGTGTGTGTGTGTGTGTGTGTGTGTGTGTGTGTGTTCTTTGCTCCCCTGGCTCTAAAATTGTATATTGTTTTGTTGTTTAAAAAAAAGTATTATATTGAGTATACATGTCACTTAAGACCAGCGCATTATAACCCAGAGATCGGTACTGCGCATGCGTCTATGACGTCGCCAAAACACACCACCATCCAGTATGTACTGGATCTGATCCAGCATCGTGCTACAGGCTGCAGTGCCGGCCCGAACCTTTTGGGGGCCCTAAGCAGAATTTGATTTGGGGGCCCCCTCCCACCACGCGGAGTCACCTGTTTGATGATTATTGACACAAATGTCACGATATAATGTTACATTATAAATTAATACAATGAGGTTATGTATTAATACAAAATAAATACTTAATAAAAAGTAGATACTTAAAAAGTTTTAACTCTTTGAAACTTCTGAAAACAAACTGTCACAAAACACATTAAATAAATTATTTACAAAATATCCTCCAACGTTTTGCAACACTTTGCAGTTTGAATGATGTCTTGTATGAACATGACGGAGTATGTTTTTATGTTTCCACTTTTCGATCGCGCCCGCGCCTCACACACACACATACAACATATTCCAGCATTGTAATCTTGCAGCCTGTTCATTATAGCCGTAATAAAAAATTATAATAAAATAGTCAACCTAACATATAAAAAATTGCACTGCTCTGTTTAAATAGTCAGCAGTATAATTCGTACATTCACAGTAAGCACCGCTCCACAGTCATAGTCATTGACAGGGAGGGAGGGAGGGAGGGAGGGGGCGGGGCCAACTTCACACAATTTGCACATTGAATTTTGCTTCATTCATTGCGGGACATTTAATGAAAATGCAATCGCAAGTGTCTTAACTGTGGGTGTAAATGCAATTAAGAAAAATAACATTTGAATGATCATTTTGCTACATTATTTGTTTGAACATGTTAAACATATCTAATCATTTCTGTAATACATTTTAATTTTACTTTTGCAACTTATAAAGCGTTAATATGTTCAATTTACATATTAAAACTAGTGTATGAAATGGCAAATGTAAATTATATAATTGAATTTTCACTTTCATTTTGCACCAAAAGTTGCACAAATGTAATGGAAAATGTCAATTTAAATACAGAAATGCATTGCCATTTTACATATTGCATTGTCATTTTGCATATTACATTTCAAATTGAATATTGCTACCCATAAGCTTCCATAGCATTCTCATTGGTTTGCTGGCATTTGGGGGGTTTCATGCGAAAGGAAAGCTGACTGTGAATAGAGCTACAGGGATGACATCAAACCTGGAAGACTAATTCGCCACTGGTTGCCTCTAATTTATGGAAGCTTGTTTCCGCCACGAAATAAAACAATTTAAAAGATAATTGTGACTTTTTATCTCACAATTCTGACTGTTTTTCACCTCAGAATTGCAAGGTACAAACTCGCAATTCTGACTTTTTCTTGCAATTGCTATTTATGTCACGCAATTGTGAGTTTGGCCCTGTCACAAACGGCACCCTAAACACTCGCGGTCTTCCTCTGAGTCCGCACTTTCCTGACGTAACGCCGCTTTGACTGTCGGGAACAAGTCAGCTGTGGAGCTCGATCGCTTCAGTGCGCATTTAGAGCACATATCGACCGCAGAGGGGCGCTCGTGAGTACCCTTCTGAAACCTAAAACTACTAAATGGGACACCCTACGGTTTCATGGACTTAAAGGGCACGCAGAAGCCATTGTAAGTCTACAAGACTGAAAGTGCATATGAAGTGTGCCATTTAGGACAGGGCCCTTATATCTCGGTGAGTGGACTCTGACAAAATGAAACACCTCTGATTGGCCACTGCGTTCAATAGACCAACAAACATGACTGTGATTGGCTACATTTCTCACCGCTGTAAAAACATTTGACGTTCTCCAGAGCTCAAACACAAAAACACACTTGAGAGTTTGCCAGTATGATATTATTACAGCATCAACTGAGGAAGATCTTCCATTCGCTTGAGAGTGCTTATATTTAAATTTGACTTTGTGATGTTTTTTACCATTTTTTTATTTAACAAACTATTTGTGATCAAGCATTAATTGACGAACCCCCTGCAGTACGGCTGCGGACCCTTGTGTTAAACTGATCTGATCTGAACTGAGAGAGTGAAGAGTGTGTCATTGTTCTCTACAGGTTGAGGGATTGTGGAGTCTCAGATGAAGGTTGTTCTGCTCTGGCTTCAGCTCTGAGATCAAACCCCTCACACCTGAGAGATCTGGATCTGTCTCGGAATAAACTAGGAGAATCAGCCGTGAAGCTTCTCTCTGATCTGAAGAATGATCCACATTATAAACTGGAGACACTATCTTGTAAGTAGATTATTTACTACAGATTACAAAATACAGTAATTTGTAACATATTTCGTTAGATTACACAAGCTTTGTAACCTAATCTAAATAATTTAGAATACTTTGGAATACTAATAAGGTTTGTAACACAAAGGGTCCACCAAACATAGGACTTGGTTTTCCCCTGCATATTATTTTAATAACATCAGTTTTACACAGTATTTCTTGAAGAAAAATTATTTTTTTTAGTTTTTAGTATACATTTAGTTTAATATTTTAGTAAAATATTTGTTATATATATATAAAAAAATTATTTTTTTTTTTTTTTTTTTTTTTTTACTGATGCAACAATGCATTAAAAGCTGGGGTGTGTAAACTTTTTAAATTGCATGAACAGGATAAATTGTAATTATTTCGTCTTCTGTGAAACCGGGAAGTATTCGCTTCTGAAGGGCAGTACTGGATGAAAAAAAAAAGATGATCTTTAAACAAAATGTACACATCATCATAATCCTGTTTAAAGTTTACACCCCCTGCTCTTAATGCATCGTTTCCTTCTTAAGCATCAGTAAACGTTTTCACCTTTTGTAATAGTTGTGTACGAGTCACTCAATTGTCCTTAATGTAAAAATATGGATCTCAAAATCATACAGTCATTGTTGGAAAGGTGTCAAATATGCAGAAGATTCTGGAAAACCTAAAAATGTGCAAAACCTGGAGGATTTTTCTGGAGAACAGCGAGTTTAACTGCTCAGTTATTTAGATCCTGTAATAAACATTATTTGTTCTCATTATTCTGAGAACACACACAGTCTCTATGGAATGGACTACATATGCCGTATTATCATTTAATCAGTTAGTACATAGATGTTGTCCGACAGGAGGTCCGCTCTGACTCTCGGCTGCAGGACATTGTCACAGAAGAATCTAGATCACTCCCAGAAAAGATTACAATTAATTGAGAGAGTAGTTTCTGTTCATCACATCATTCATATAATGCGAATAATCGACTGAACCTTTCGTTTCCACGACGGTAAGTGGGAAGTGGTCCTGACACGATGATCTGTTCACAATGGTCTTGATCAGGATCTTCCTCATCTTGTCGTTCTCCTGCGTGCAGAACAACAGCTCTGATGTTCTCCTCACCTTTATATCTCTGGCTGTAATATTAATGTACTCTGTATGAAGGAACTGTACTATAATGGGAATGGTTCAGGTGAAGTGAGGGTTTGGTGAGCAAACAGAGTCTCGGTCAGAAGACGTCAGATGATATAGAGTGATGATGGAAGCAAGGAGAAGGCAAGGTTTATTGCAACACCAGTAGTAGTTTATTTATTGTTACGGTTGTCTTTGGTTGAGATGCATGGTTTGTGTGCTGCAAAATTAAATATAAGGAGAGATAACAATTAATTGACAGTTGTCAATCCACATAAATTAAACAATACAAATAAACAAAAGAGATATGAGTTTACTAATCACAACTAAACAGGCTGTTAAAACATGAATCAAACAAACAATCGTCCCACATGGTTCATGGCACATGTCTGGCAAACAAAGAAATCAACCAACAGTGCACATGTTAACAGTTGACAGTAAATCATAAAAAGAAGACAGTCAAATGGAAACAAATTAACTCACGTTAACTGATGAAGACACACACAGTATACATCAGAGTGCCAGGAGAAAGTGCAAAGAGTGAGCCAAGAGGTGTAGAAGCAATTTATAGACAACAGGTGAGGCGGGCGTGGTCAGGTGGCGAGTGGGAAAGTATCTTGGAAAGAGCGAAATGGAGTAGAAAGGGAATGGAATGGCCGGAGTCTTTTCATAGCCGCCCCGGAATTGAGATCAATTCCTCCTGATAAAAAGACTCACTCGTCTACCAGCTCAGGAAGCACCATCAAACGTGACACTGGTCTTGTGTAAATCCGACCGCCAACTTGGACGTCCACTGACCGGACACGACCATCCCTCCCGGTCGTGACGGTGGTGACACGCCCGGTTGGCCAAGAAGCCCGAGGCAGTTGTGGGTCAAAGATTAGAACAGTCTTCCCTACTTCGAGATTCTGGACCTCCCTCAGCCACTTTCCTCTAGGTTGCAGGTTAGGCAAATAGTCACGAATGAATCGTGTCCAGAAGTGGTCAGCTAAAATCTGGCTATGACGCCACTTCCTTCGCCCAAGGAGCTTACTGCTGACAAACATGGCTTGTGGCAGAGAGGCATCACGCCGCCCCATCAGGAGCAAATTGGGAGTGACCGGATCAGGATCCGCAACATTGGAGGAAAGATAACCTAAAGGCTTGGAATTCATGATGCCTTCTACCTCGATCAGGACAGTTTGAAGGACAACTTCAGAGATGGTTTGCTTTCCAAGAATCACTCGCAGGGCATTCTTAACTGATCTGATTTCACGCTCCCAGACTCCACCGAAGTGTGGAGCCCCTGGTGGATTGAAGTTAAATGAAATCTGCTGATCGGCTAAGTGTTCCTGGAGCTTGGGTTCCATCTCCTGGAAGCATTTACTCAGTTCTCTGTCTCCAGCACGGAAGTTTGTTCCTCTGTCTGCCCAGATCTCCAAGGGCTTGCCACGACGGGATATAAAGCGACGGAGAGCTAGAAGAAAGGCATCAACATCCAAACTTCCGAGCAAGTCGAGATGTAAACAACGAGTAGTCAAGCACTTAAAGATGATTCCCCATCGCTTTTCTGTTCTACGGCCCTGGTGGATAACAAAGGGTCCAAAGCAATCTACCCCGGTGGACCAGAATGGTGGTTTAAAGAGACGCAGCCTCGCTGGGGGCAGATCAGCCATCTTCGGTACTTCAGGAGAGGATTTCCATCTCTGACACTCCCGACAGCTGTGCTGATGTTTACGGATAGCTGGTCTTCCTCCCATGATCCAATACTTGCGTCTCAATTCTCCAAAGACCCTCTCTGGGCCCGGATGCAGCAGGGACTCATCATAGTCCTTAATGATGAGCTGCGTAGTAGGATGCTTCGGGTCTAGAATAATTGGGTGAATGATGTCGGGGTCCAAGTCCTGGGATCGACGGAGTCTTCCTCCTACTCTCATCAGCCCCACATCTGGATCCAGTTCAGGAGACAATGAGAGGAGACGACTCTGCCTAGGGAGAGGTTTCCCTTTCTGGAGAGCGTCAAGTTCTTCAGGGAAACATGACGCCTGAGCTTGCCGTAAGATTAAGGTTTCGGCTGCTGCTCCTTTAGAGACTTGGTCTGACTGAGTTCGTGCCTGCTCAGTGGCGACGATTAAGTCACTCCAGTTTTGATACTGGGAGACATCTGGTAAGATACAGGTAGCAGAAACATTCAGACACAGAACAGCTTTCTTCAATTCAGTACTGTCTGCGAGTGGTGATGGTTGGGCAACAGTAGGGGCAACTGGCCAGCAATTTTCAGACTTCTGCAAGAAGAACGGCCCGGCCATCCAGCAGTTGGGTTGAGCCAAATCACTCAGTTTCTTGCCTCGGGTCAGGGCATCCGCTGGGTTGTTTGAGCTGTCGACATATCTCCAGTCATCACTGTCGGTAAGTTCCTGTATTTCTGCGATCCGGGTGCCAACGAAGACCTTATAGTGGCACGACTCGGATTTCAACCAGGTCAGCACCGTTGTGGAGTCACTCCAGAGGATAGTTTGAGCTAACGACAAGGTAAGTTCCGACCTCAAGGTCGTGGCTAACTGTGACCCTAATAAGGCAGCACTCAGTTCAAGTCGGGGTATTGACAACTGTCTCTTCGGTGACACTCTGGAACGGGCCATGATGAAGGCCACATGAATGTGATTTTGATTGTCCTGGACACGCAGATAAGCCACAGCACCATAGGCCCGTTCCGCGGCATCACAGAAGACATGAAGCTCTCGGTATATACCTGACTGGTCCGCACAAGGGGGCACATAACAGCGGGGCAGTCTGATGCTGGGGAGCTCCGACAGTTCCTGTTCCCACTTTAGCCATTGATCTGCTAGTTCGGACGGAGTGATGGGGTCATCCCAACCTTGTTTGAGTTTCCACAAGTCCTGCACCAGCACTTTAGCCCGGGTGGTATAAGGTAAGATGTACCCTAATGGGTCATATTGACTGGCAAGAGTGCGGTAGATGAGACGGAGTGTGGGAATCCTGATTGGCGTCACCCTGTGTTTGTATCCCAGGCTATCAGGAAGGCAGCGCCAACACAAGCCTAGGGTGGATTCTTGAGGATCAACACCCAATTGAGAGAGCCACAAGTCAGTGCTCACAGATCTTGCCTCAGGGGGAAGATGTTCTACCACACTGGAGTCATTACTTGCCCACTGACGGATTTCGAATCCTCCTCGAGACAGTGTGGCGCGAAGTTTGTCCAACAGAGCTTTGGCGGTGGCTGATGTATCAAAGCTCTGCAGACAATTGTCAACATAGAAAGCTCTTAGCACTGAGTTCAACACTTCATGGTCACTCTCAGGGTGCTCCTTCACGTGACGTTGCAGGGCGTAAATGGCGCAGCAAGGACTGCAAGCTGTGCCAAAAGGTAACACTTGCCACTCATAGGTTTTTGGGGGAGTTGTCTTAGCCATAGCTCGCCAGAGAAACCTGAGTAATGGCCGGTCAGCAGGGAGTAGATGCACTTGGTGGAACATAGATTTTATATCACCACTGATGGCCACACTATGCTCACGGAAACGGAGGAGCACACCAAGAAGAGAGGGACCGAGAGTTGGACCAGGAAGAAGACTACAATTCAGGCTGGGACTATGAAGCTGGAAAGAGCAGTTGAACACCAGTCGGTGTTTCCCACTGGCCTGTTTGATAACATGATGTGGGACTAGCCAAGATTCTGACCCTGGCTGGTCATCTTTGGGATCCACCTCCTTCACATACTCCAAATCAACGAGCTTCTGAATCTCCTGGTGGTAAATCTCAATTAGATCTGGGTCCTTATTCAATCTGCGCTCGGTTCCCCGGAGCCATGGCAACAAAGTATGGGCTGAGGAGGATAACCTAGGACTGTTGGGTGCTCTTAGCAGTGGGGTAGCATACCGCAAGACCTCACCTACTTCTTTGATGGCAGTCTTAGTCTCAAGCAGTTCCAGGCAATAATGGTCTTGTTTAGATCGGGTTACATCCTTCTCCTTACGATGTGGGAAGGAATCCAGTCTCCACAGTCTCTCCACATTCTCCATCAACTCCGCAGTAGCTGGGCAGGATACACGATCACAAATAGTAAACAAAGCTTGTGCATCTGAAGGAGGAGATCGAGGTAAGGCATTGGATGGGCCTTGAACAGCCCATCCCAGGGCAGTATGAATGGCGATAGGTCCCCCATAAAGTCCAATGCGGACAGGCTCTTTGGGCACCAACAAGTGGGAATGATCTGAGCCTATTAGGATTAATGGCCGAGCATGGACAAAGTCCGGTAAGGGTAAGCCTCGCAAGTGGGAATATTCCCTCTGCAGGTCAGAGGCACAACAAGAATGCTCAGCCAAATTGAGGACTGGGGCAGTAAAGGCATTGGCTATATGAAACCTAATCTTCTTCCTCTGGCTCACAGGGGAGATATAACAGGAGATGGTCTCACCACTCATGGGAATTACTTCATGTCGCACGGTTCTGAGATTAAGGGTCTCTTTTGGCCCTGTAAGTTGTAGCTGGGACGCTGCTGAGGTCAGAATGATTGTTCTTTCTGAGCCATCATCGAGTATGGCATACGTCTGCAGCCTCTTCCGGCCATTGATTAATAAGACCGGAACTACCTTCAACATCACCCGAGGAGATCGGTTTTGCTGATCGATGTACAGTGTGTCGTCAATGCAGGGTGCACGGACGAGCACATTGAGAATGTCTGCCGTAGCCAATTTCTCTGGGCTTTGTGGGTGTGTGGCCAGTTGACGTGCAATGCTATGCAGGATGGTGAGATGCAGTTCGTTACAAATGTTGCAAGGCTTTTTTAGGGTGCATTTATCCGGCTTATGGCAGCGGGCACATCTGTAACAACGATCATTCTTCTCTATCCAAGTTTTCAGTTCTGATGGACTGAACTCCTTCACCTTTGGACAGGTTCCCAAGAAGTGGTTGTTATTGTTACAGTATGGACAAAAAGGTTGGAATTTGGGTTTACCAAGGATGGTCATCCCTTTTCCACGGCCTCCTTGGACACTAGGCTGTCTTTCCACAGTGGCTGTGTTGCTTAGGTACATAGTGGTAGGCATCACCTTTCTCACTTGGCTCTTTTGAACTGGTTCTCTTCTCTCAATTGAGGCAGGGACAAAGACTTGTTGGGCAAGACTCTTGGCCCTGGCTTTCACCTGGAGCCAGTCAGAAAAGTCTTCCAAGGTATATGTTTGTTCTGCACCATCTCTAAGGATGCCACGATTCAAACAGTGCTCAACGAAACTGTCCCGATAATTAAGAGGGAGCTTGGTTAATAGCTTATCGACATGAGAACCACACCGCAATTCACTTCCACCTGCACCGTCCACCGATCGCAGCATGCCAATCAATGACTGTACAGAAAGAGCAAATTCCTGGAATGCATTGCTATCTCCGAATCTGACAGGTGGTGAATGAAGGATGCTGGCTAGTTCACTTTGGACCAACTGCCGTGGCTGGCCATACTTTGTCTTAAGGGCAGCAAGAGCAGATGTGTAGGGAGTTGAGGCATGCATATAAGACTTGGCTAGTTTGTACGCAGTAGGCAGCCTCAAGTGGTCCATTAGAACCTGGAACTTATATTGTTCAGAAAGGTGAGCATGGATATCTAACAGGTTTTCCAACGCCATCTTAAGCAAAACAAAGTCACTTTCTCTTCCACTCTCAAAATAAGGCAGTCTTGGCTTGGGGATGCCAAAAGCAGTGGCTACTAACAGCTCCATGATACTGGCTCCCTCTGATGTCCTGTCACTGGACTTGTGTAATGAAAGAGGTGCAGACGTATCAGGAACTGGATCTGAGGGTCTTTGACTCTGGGAAGGACGAGGTGCGGTCCGCACTAAATGGATGAACGAAGGAGGTGAGGGAGTTGCCTGCTCTGGACTGGACATCTGAACTGCTGGGTGGCTTCCTTGAACAGGATGGAGACTCACAGCATCAACAGGCTGAGGTAAGGATTGGAACGACGAAGTGGTTGGCTGATTCACTGGAACGGGATCAGAGACAGATGTTGGATGACCAACACTACAAGCTTGTTGCTCTGAGTACAGATCGACAGGTTCACCTGAATCCAAAACTCTGGAGCTCATTGAAAAATGAGCCAGCTCTTGAGGTGGCGGAGCAGGTGAATGTTCTGTGGTCACTTCTCCAGTGAATGAGGTTATTAGCCGAGCCTCTTCTAATTCTCGTTGAACTTTCCGCAGTCGTCGCTGTAGAGTCAGAGATCGGGACATCCTTTCTCGCTCTGTTAAAGCTGCTTGTGCTTGCCTGTCCAGTTCTCGAGCCCGGCTATCCAGGGCTTGTTCCTCTTGGATTTGATTTTGGATCTCTTGCAGTTCTCCAAGTTTCCTCCTCTCCTCAATCATGGCTGCTTGTCGAGAAGTGAGCTCCACACCATGGCTCTTGCGCGAGCTTCGGGAACTTCCACTGCCAGAAAAGTAAGTATAGGAGGTGGCCTTCGACCTGGGTGATGACTCCTGCTTATCCCTCTTGCTTCTAGATCTATTAGATCTCCCCTCTCCCTGTGAGGGTGGAGCTGGTTGTGGAGCTAGTTGTGGAAGTGAATGTTCCTCAGCCGATTCGGGCTGGACATAATCGTGGGTGATTTCTTCATCCTCCACTTCTCCATTTCCAGTTTCGATTGGGTTAGGAGATGGTTTGGCTGCTTGGCTGGGATAAAGTAGGCTCTCGGGCTTACTGGAGGCTTTCCTAGCAGGAACCGGGAAGCCATAGCGGTCAGGTTGATGCCTCTCTCGCCTGGATAAGGTGCTACTGGGTTTAACTGGGAGAGCCCTCTCCAACTCCAACTCTTCCTCATCTTTTCCATCCATACCAATGCCTGCCATGGTATCCCTCACTCAGTCTCCGGCTCGAAGGACCATTGAAGGAACTGTACTATAATGGGAATGGTTCAGGTGAAGTGAGGGTTTGGTGAGCAAACAGAGTCTCGGTCAGAAGACGTCAGATGATATAGAGTGATGATGGAAGCAAGGAGAAGGCAAGGTTTATTGCAACACCAGTAGTAGTTTATTTATTGTTACGGTTGTCTTTGGTTGAGATGCATGGTTTGTGTGCTGCAAAATTAAATATAAGGAGAGATAACAATTAATTGACAGTTGTCAATCCACATAAATTAAACAATACAAATAAACAAAAGAGATATGAGTTTACTAATCACAACTAAACAGGCTGTTAAAACATGAATCAAACAAACAATCGTCCCACATGGTTCATGGCACATGTCTGGCAAACAAAGAAATCAACCAACAGTGCACATGTTAACAGTTGACAGTAAATCATAAAAAGAAGACAGTCAAATGGAAACAAATTAACTCACGTTAACTGATGAAGACACACACAGTATACATCAGAGTGCCAGGAGAAAGTGCAAAGAGTGAGCCAAGAGGTGTAGAAGCAATTTATAGACAACAGGTGAGGCGGGCGTGGTCAGGTGGCGAGTGGGAAAGTATCTTGGAAAGAGCGAAATGGAGTAGAAAGGGAATGGAATGGCCGGAGTCTTTTCACTGTATGTATCTCTGCCTGTGTTTGTTCTGAAATGAATCTACTGATGTGATGTGACCGCAGTAATGTCTCATACTCCATATGTGACTCTGTGTGTTTAATTGTAGTTTAAGGATCAGCTGATGGTGAATAAGGAGCCGCTACAGAGACCGAAGACGCAGAGACCGAAGACGCAGAGACCGAAGACACAGAGACCGAAGACACAGAGACTGTGACATTACTATTTTATTTTTTATTTTTTTCTGTATGTGCAGATCCAAAGACAGTTTGAAAAAGCATGAAACCTTAATACATTTTCTTTGTGTACAGGAATGCACCCTTATGTCTCTTATGAACTGGTTTTACATTTATCAATGGTGAAGTTGCTCGGAAGTCATCATCTAAGAAATTCTTCTTGAACTGAAAATTTGTTTTGTTACTTAATTATTTAAACTTTCATGATGGTTTCACATTGCGACATTGTTTTTCTTTAACCTATTCTACACTTGTAAGTTTCACTCTCGGTCCCATCACCGATCAGTAAAAAAAAAAAACTGTGAATAAAAGTGTTTTTTGTACAGTGTATTTACATAATAATTTCAATGTAATAAGATAACGTTCATTTTGGATGAAGACTTATTTAGCCTGCACAAAATGATCATATTCATCTGAAATGATGGGTCAATCTGATGATCATCATGTTCACAAGAAAGCAAACCGAAGACAGAGCATAAAAGATTATTGAATTTACAGTTTGCTTGTTTTTGTGTGTAACATGATGTTTATTCATTTATTCTTATTATAGAAGGTATAATATCTCACCACTGTAATAGAGGAACTGCAAACTGTCAAAAGTAGCTCTCATTTGTCCACTGGCCACAGCTGTGCAGTGTTGAGCTCACTGCTGTCCTGGGACACTGAAACCATTGTGGAACATTACCTTGAATATGTGCAGGAAGAGCTTCTCTGATCTGATCAAACTCTGTTTCTGTACAAATCAATCCATGCATTATAACTGTAACCATAATAATACCAGGCATGTGTGACAGTGAGTATCTGTTGTCTCATTTCACTGGCCAGCTCTGTGTAATTCTCTCTGCAGTGGCTCTGAGCTCCAGTCCAGGGCTGCGTTTCCCAGAAGCATTGTGAAGTTGATCGTGAAGACCATTTGCCACCAATGTCCTCTACGATCAACTTATCTCACAATGCTTTGGGAAACGCAGCCCAGGTTTTTCTCTCAGATACCCAGACATTGGCCTATTGTGAGAGATTTCTTTGTACCGCATATATCCAGAGTCTTTATTGCGCAACCACAAACTCTAATGATCACAGTACATCTATGTGTGTAAGTCGCATAGTTGTACTATGTTTTACTAGTTTTACGACGTAGGCAATTGCATAGATACAAATAGAAATCCTTTTCATTGCTGAATGTGTTCCTAACAATTCAACTATTAATTTTCCCACACAGGGCCTCTGACGTGAGTTCACGAGAGCGCCACGGCGCATGCGCGAGAACTGAGAAGTTTTCCCTTCATAAAACGCTTAGTTTCTCCTTGCCCATATCTTGCATGACTCAGTACATAATTGCAGAGATTCACTTTCATATCTTTATAGTCTACACAATCTCCAATTTTTTTCCATTCATCTTGTTTAACATTTCCCCCCCAGTTTTCTTTGATTAGCTCTTTTAGCTTTTCATGAAAACCATCAAGTTCTCTGCACTCTAAAAAAACATGCATCAACGTTTCTGGAGCAGATCTACACACATCACAATCCCTCTTTATGTTCTTGTTTATCTGGTGGAGGACCACTTTCCTGTAGATTCTGTTGTGTCTTAATTTAAAATCCAGGTTTTCACATTCTATTCCATTGTACTTTACACATAGATTTTCCCAAATTTCCTTAACCTTTAAGCCAGGGAGCACCTTAGGCCACACATTTTCTGATGCTGGTAATTTGATCTCTTTTTTCAAAATAAATGTGTACATCATATTAGTGGATACTCCTTCTAGTAGTCTTTTCCCATCACCTCCGTCAAAATACAAATCTGGCAATCCCCATTCCCCAGGTTTAAGTTTCATTTTCAATACTCTCTACCCAGGCTCTGGGCAGACTTGTCTTAATATTTTCACACATCGAGTCCACTTTTGACATTTCGATTTCATCATCCCACTCCGAAACACAATCATATAAGGCTCTATTAGGTAAGAACCCTCTTACATCATATGCTATATCCTTAACTTGTCTCACTCCTGCTTTCATATACAATTTGTCATAAAACACTCTCTCTTTCATTCTAATATTTGGATATAAAAATATCGGTTGTTTTAAAACTTGATTTATATTTTCACACTCATACTGTATATTTCTGTATATGACCTCTGCCCACACACTTAGCACTTCCTGATAAAACAGCGGCATTTTGTCATACATCGGCTTTTTCAATCCCATAAAAAGCCCTTCTTCCCCACATCCACTACATTTGTCCAGCACATCCTTCATATAACCTTTCCATCCATACTCCACTTTATCACATAAATACTGTTTCATCGTTTTTACCCTTATGGCCTTCTTTTTAACTTCTAAGTCAATCAATCCTAATCCTCCTTCTTTATAACTTGCAATTAATGTTTCCTTGCTATTTTAACTCCTTTCCCTCCCCACATAAAATCATTTGTTATCTCAGTCATCTCATTAAGAAAGCATGACAAATCATCAAGGGTGTTTCAGGCTATGATTAGGTTAGGGTGGGCTGTGTTTTATGTTTGTCAAGCAATTGGGAAATAAAACGCAAAAAATGCAATAAATGTAATACATGCACAATTAAACCCCGACTCCGACAGAAAAGGGACATACATTCTTTGTATGTATGAAATAATTCAAAATTATAAAGCAAAAGATTTTTGTGGTTCATTTTAGCAATATTTAGAGCTAATCCTAAAGTGTGGCATGAGGGGCACTGGCAATCAAATTGTGACTTTAGTGTGTCATCCACTGTCTCTGCTATGCAACTGCAGCTCAATAACATATGTAATCAAAACAATGTTAATATCACCAACTGTCCAATTTGAAGAAAAATGAATATTAGCAAAGCATGAACTAATACTGAAAACTCTAGTAAGTTGTTACCAAACCCTTTGTTGTTTTGAGAACAAAAAAAAACATTGATTAAAGATTCAACCCCTGAAAAATGAATGGTTCCACAAATCTGTAGAGAATGACAGGGAAACAATAGCGAAAACAACTAAATGAAGTGTTATTATCTTGGCCTTCTCAGGTGTGTATATCAGGTGTGTGTCATGTTCATATGGTCACTGTGATCTGCTTTCAGCATCCTCAAATTCAAAAAGAATCCCAATACATCAAGTATCTGTGTTGTGATGATGAGTTGACCATGACTCTGTGGGTGACTGGGATACGTATTGCAAAGGTGAGCAGAAACCAGGCCACACACCAAAAACCAAAATAGATAATGATTAATTATTGCATAAATGCAAGAAGACACTAAGTTGAACTTTATGCAGCAAATTAAATTATAAATTATAGTTTACAATGCAAAAATGTACTGTAAATTGTAGCTGTATTGTGTTGGGTCCTATTGTGAGCTGTCTACTTTGTCAAAAAAAATTATAATAATGAAAACCTACCTTATTAATGGTCTTGTTTTGTCATGATTTTGTCATAGTATGGTAAGCAGTTATATGAAAACTACAAAGCCGCTGTGAGGAAAGCAGCCGGCACTGGAAGCTGGGCTAACCGCACTATCCAGGCCTCCTCCAGCGCATCCACACCCTCTCCTACACCTAAAGGTAGAGATAATGAGCTAAATAGATTGTTATAAAATGTATCATAGATCTTGATATATTAAAGGATTTTGATGACATTTTTGTGCTTATCTTTCAGCCAAAGCTGTGAATGGACACGCTCCTCAGCTTCCAAAGGACACCAAGGTACCTCTAAATCTATCAGTTGCCTTAGTAATGAAGAACACCATAATATAATACCATAAATAATATAAGTTCATGGACCATACTGAAGTGTGAACTATAATGTTTTCAGACACTTAACTGCATGTTAATTGCAATTAAACAAAATATAGTTTAAATTTATTAACACACTTAAGTACATAATTTTATAACATTTCATAATTACTTCTACTTTCAATGAAATATGAAGTTTACTGCCGAATGTACTGAGAAGCATTTATAGTAAACTAAAATATACATATATCATTTCTATTGAAACTTGACATGTTTTCAATATTTAATTACACATTTGTCATGATGAAGTTGCCAATTGGTAAATTTAAAATATATTAACATTAAATGTATTAACGAATAACACACTACAGTTGAAATTATAATCAAATTTGCATGTGCTCTAGTATGTTTGTCAATATCAAAATAAATGTACTGCAAAAGATTACTAAACCATAATTTAAAAAGTATAACTGTTAATTTGTCATGATTGCAAAGTACACTTTTTAAAATTGCACTAAACTCTGTTAAGAAACAGTCATGAAAGTGCAGTGTCTTTAAATACACATATAGTGGCCTTTTATTTAATGAACAATATATTATCTGAAAATATATATTTTTAAATATACTTCAAAGATTTAAAGTATACTTCAAGAGCAGTAAAATTAAGCACACTACTTTTCCACAAAGGGTGACGGTTCCTTTAGAGTTGTTTTAATCCCCTTGTAATTTCATCATTTATCTGAAATGCTCCTGAATGCTACTTTTGGTTTGTTTTTGAAGGGTCCTGGCAACCAAACATCTTTCCCACCACCTCCGCCTTCAATGGAAACCCTGCCTCCTCCACCACCCGACCCCATGTTGCCTCCTCCTCCCCCTGCTCCTCCTGCCAGCACAACCAAAGTCAACAAGTTTCCTCCTCCACCTCGATTCCCACAATCCTCCTTCCCACCTCCACCCATGGATGACCTGCCTCCACCACCACCTCCTCCAGAAGATGCCGAGCTGCCCCCTGACTTTCTTCCTCCACCGCCTCCTAGTTTTGCACCTCACGGGGGAGACTCACTCCCCCCACCACCTCCAGACCCCATTACCTCCCTTCCACCTCCTCCTCCTCCTGGTCCCCAAAACTTTGCATCTGCAGGTGGAGCTCCACCACCACCGCCTCCACCACCAGCTCCTGCACCGGCTGCCAACCCATCCGCCGGCTCCATCAGAAAAATGCCTCCAGCTCCACCAAAGAGAACGACACCTCTACAAACAGCGCCGCCAGGTGGCGAACTCATGTCAGAACTGATGACAGCAATGCTGAAAAAGCGCAGTCAACAATGATCTTGAAGACAGATAGAGCTAATTGACATGTTTTTGTAGTTGGACTGAGGAACTGACCGCCAAACAAGTTCTCGGCGTGACATTAGGACATACATCTTTAATTATTTTGTTGTTTAATATTCTTGCATTACACCACCAGACTAAAATATGTAAATACTTTGTACTTACGCACCTAATCAGATTATTTGTATTACAAATATGCTATATCATCATTGCTAATGGAATGTCATAATAAATAAGGTCTTGCAAAGTTAACTGTTTAACAGATTTTGACATGCCTAATTGTTAAACAGGAGTAAACGAGATGCATGATGCAAAGATTTTTGCACTTTTGTAGAAATGCAGAAACAGCAATATTACAAAAGACATCCATGTCCATTGTCCATATATAACGTGCATATATGTACATATATAACATCAAACATGGCGCATCCTCCAATCAGATCATCCATTAGGAAGTGTGATTACAATGTCATAAACAATATTTTTGGTTCAAATGATGCTGAAATTTGTGATTTTTTTTTTTTTCATTCGACCCTGAGTTAGGAAGAACAGCTGACCCTCAGCTGCTGAGCCCAGGATGGAGGTTTACTGGCATATCCGGCTCTCTCAGCCTCTTCCTGCTCCATAAATGGCTCCATTAAAGTCTTCTGCAACAGTGTCACCTAGAAATACATCAAACATACTGTCAACAAGCCATAATGGTCTGTCTGAAGATGTTACATTGTATGTATAATTGTCAAGTCTTCATTTCACAGTAATATATTAAAGCAAACACTCTAAGATATATGATAAGCATGATCATGACAGCATATTAGTTTGACATCACATGTAATAATACCTCTGAAAAGTCATTTTTCTCTGCTTTTCTGATAGCAGATTCAGCCATCCAGTTCCTCAACACATAGCGTGGGTTTACTCCTGAACAATAGAAAAATTACAAATAACATTAAATACAACATAACACATCGTAAAAAAACACACACTACCGTTTAAACATTTACGGTCAGTAAGGCTTTTTAAAAAAAAAGAAATTAATAATATTATTCAGCAAGGATGCATAAAAAGGGACAATAAAGACATTTATAATATTACAAAAGATTCAAATAAACACTGTTCTTTTGAACTTTATATTAATCAAAACATGTATCAGGGTTTCCTCAGAAATATTAAGCAGCTCAACTGTTTTCAAATGTTTCTTGAGCAGCAAATCATCATATTAGAATGATTTCTGAAGGATCATGTGACACTGAAGACTGGAGAAATGATCACAGGAATAAATTACATTCAACTGAACAAATATATTAATTACACAAATACTGTATATTCAAATAGAATAATTTATTTTATATTGTAATAATATCTCATAGTATAATAATATATTATAGTATTACAAAATTACTGTTTTTATTGTATTTTTGATTAAATAAATGCAGCCTTCGTGAGCATAAGAAACTTCTTTCAAAAACAAATCTTACCAATCATGAACATTTCAGCGGTAGTGTTACTGTAACAATATATAAACACATAATATATAACACTGCATCATATAACATATACAAAAACACACCTTGCATTCTGTGCTGCCGTTCTTCATCTGAGTCACTCATTATTATCCTGAAGAAGACGATAAACACATCAAGTGATGTTCATTTTTAATCCTCTAAAGAGTTTGAGTTTACATTACAGCAACATTACCTTGACAGACGCTGTAAATACAGCTGAACCCAGTCTCTGAAATGCTTGTGTGATGAGAGGTCTGAAAGAGCCCACAAAGACTGTCAAGAGAGACACAGTCACAGTTAATGGACTGAAATCATGATTATGGATATTGCGGCTGCTGTGGGAGTGAATGGAGAGGAAACGTACCGGAGCAAAGGATCCCTTCTGAAGCCGGGACAGGGTCACTTCACTCAGCTGTCTGAAAGTCATAGTGAAGTCTGCTCCAGTGTCCTCCATTAGCTCAACACATCACACATCATACAACATTATATGGGTCATTCTCAGGAAATGCTGCCATTTGTGTGATCTACTACTGATTTAACTCCATACTGGACTTTTACTGGACTGGACTATTTCTGACAGTTTGGCCGTTAAATATATAATAAAAATAAAAAAACCTATCTAATTAAAAAAGTTTATAATGAAATTGTGTGTGTATATATATATATATATATATATATATCAGTGTGTGTGTGTGTGTCTTACTGATTCCTTACTTTTTTTTATTTCTTTTTTTTATTGTCACAAATGACACCATTTCCTGAGAATGGCCAAATAACTTTATCACATTAATTAATTATAGTACAATTAGAGAAAAAAACAATCCAGCTAATATTTACCTTTAGAAGAAATGCAATCACATATGAATCCTTTTCTTCATTTCCCAGAAAGCCCAACTTTGCTTTGAACATCTCATGAAATCTACAACAGAAACAGTAAAGTGAGATCAGGAACGACTCAGAGAGGAATACAGTGATCTATATTGTCTAATGACAGGCTCACCTTTGATGGTAGATTTGTGGATACTCTCTCAATATTTGCTGAGATCTGAAGTAAATGAATTGACATGAATCACCCTTATTTATTCCAGACCAATACCAACAGAAAATAAAAGGATCTCTTACTGTGAAAGCTGATCTGAGGTCAGCAGTGGTTTCAGAGCTTCTAGAAGTTTCTGTAGATTGAACAGGCCAACATTAGCCTGAGCTCCTATACTGTACCGGCCCTCGTCATCAGACGTGTTGGGGACAAAATCTATACAGAGGAAACAATGCTGTAGCAATAACACACATTTAACAATACAATTATTATATGTTATTATTATGGCTGTCTGTTTCACTTTAACTTATTAGAATATAATGAAGTAAAATAAAACAAGTAATGGATTAAAAAAATTATGCAATTAATCATGCCCCTCAACCCATGTATGTAAACTGTAAGTAGCCTATATACAAAATTTATAGTAGATCTAAAGTAGCTTACTATTCATACAATGTTCCACTTTTGCAGTATTGTATACATATATATATAATATATATATATATGTATGCGTGTGTGTGTGTGTTCTCGTATATGGTTTAGGAGGACACAAATGTGTATAATGACAACGTAAACATCTTCACACTTCCTGTGTCCTCATAGGTTTAGGGGTAGGGTTAATATACAGAGTCCCTGTGTGTGTGTGCGTGTGTGTGTGTGTGTGCGTGTGTGTGTGTGTGTATGTGTGTGCGTGTCTGTGTGTGTGTGTGTGTGTGTGTGTGTGTGTGCGTGCGTGCGTGCGTGCGTGCGTGTGTGTGAAATGTTATATGACAAAAAGCTTAAAAACTAAACGTATAGGAAGATGATTGCTAATATTATGAAAGTTTAAGTTAGACAAAGAAACATACTTGGGTCATATGATTCCATAAATCCAAATGGGCCATAATCAAAAGTGATAGAAAGCAGACTGAAGTTATCTGTGTTGCAGACTCCTGTGAGAAGATGCAGATCATGATGTTGTGCATGTTGCGTATTAAGCTTGATCTATAATGATAAATCTATATGATAACTAAACAAGTAAAGCAGAGTGAACTAACCATGAGCAAAACCAACCGACATCCAGTGGGCGATTAAATGTGCCGTTTCATTCAGCACTCGAGAGAAAAACACCTTCACACAACATGAAAACCATTCAAATATAGTGAGACTGATCAGACAATATAAAATAATCTTGTATTACAGCTAAACAGCAGAGAGACACAGATACTCACCACATACTTGTCAGGGTCATTTGTTGCTATAGATTTAAAATGCTCTTTAATTACAAAGTCCAACAATGTCCCTTAAAATAAAAGATAAAAAGAAATTAAAAAGCAAATAAGAGTGAGAAAAAAAATATTATCTCCCAAGTAAAAGTTAATATACCGTAGGACATCTAACTCTCCAGTTCTAGTTAATATCTCCAGTGAACCGATACGAAACCAGGACTTGGCCAGACGCAGAACAACCGCTCCTGATAGATACAGAGAACAATCACATAAAGCTGAGGAGGATAAAGAACTTAGTTACTCGATTTTTCCAAATCTGATCGTATTTTACCTCTTTCTTTTATGACACTGCCATTATAAAACGGATCCCTCCAAACAGGTTCCTCACTCACAACCAGACTGACAAACAATAAAGGCAAAAAAATGGAAAAGGTATAAATAAATAAAATTATAATATTCAACACCAAACATTTGAATGTGATAAACACATATATTACTCTTCTTGTGCATGTCCATTCATATATATTGTGCATTTATATGTGTGTGTGTGTGTGTGTGTGTGTGTGTGTGTGTGTGTGTGTGTGTGTGTGTGTGTGTGTGTGTGTGTGTGTGTGTGTGTACCTGAGGGCTCTGCTGGTAGGAACTCCCAGAAAGTGCATGGCTTCACTGCACAGGAACTCCCTCACAGAGGAGCGAATCACAGCCCGTCCATCACCAGACCTGCACACAAAACATCATGTACAGTAAACAGCATAACCATTACACTCCTGCCAGACAGAGAATCACACACTATGAGTCATAATGTAAGATCATTTACAACTAAATATATCTCAGAATTACTTAAAAAGCATATCAAAAATATTGAGCAGCAGAAACTGATATTCACCTTGAGTACGGTGTCTTTCCAGAGCCTTTCAACTGGACTTCCCATCTTTCACCTTTTCTGGATAAAAGAGAGATTGTATACCGCTCTAACGGTTAACACTTGTCAGTTCTAAACTGAGAGATGTCATTGTTCAGACGCATGTTTAAGCATTAAGTGAGAATTAGATTTTAAAAATGCCAGAATCATCTATTTGCTGAAAAACCAGTAAGTATAGATCACACTTTCCATTCTTTAATCTTAAACAACATTATGGGAAAGTTGACATGCATTACAACAGAAAAGTCACATCTGACAATAACAACTGATGATTTCTGTTGAACGCTGATGGAAAAGGATGATTTTACCTGTTTGTGTATTCACCCAACAAATGTGCTCTTCCATCCCCCAGCTGTCCGGCCCAATAACCAAACTATAATAATAATAACACATGGTTGACATGTTTGCTCTGGTTGTCTTACGCCATCGCTGTCGGGTTTGAAGTGACGGTCAGTTTTACCTGATGGCCCCCGTATCTGTGTGCCAGTGGAACAGAGCCAGGAAACAGTTTCCCACCACTGACACAACGGACAAACTCTTCATTCTGAATCACAGACTCATTCAGATCCAAAATATTCCTCAACACATCCTGAAATACACAAAAGAGCCTGAATATATGCAGAAACAACATTTACACAAAAGTACTGTGGTGGTACCATGGTCCAGTTTGGTTTTAAAGCAGTTTTCTCAGACTGTGATCCTCAGACCACTGGTGGTTCTGTAAAGAGTCCAAGTGGCCCACGAGTTCATTAGCTGATTAAAAGCTTTATGACTGAATAAATAAATAAAAGTATAACTGACAAAAAAAAAAAAAAAAAAATGAATTAACTGAATTAATTAACTCAATACAATAAATGAACTGTTTGTGACTAAATAAATGTATGATAAAGTGTTTCTATTGGTATGTAAGTGTTTGGTCCAATTTTGAAGCTAGCATCATATAGAGTATAATAGCTAAAAAATAATTTGCCCACAACCTAAAGTAGACATTTATCTGAGGAATTTTTTTAAGTGATCTGCTTCACCCTTGTAAAAAATAAGTGTTAAAAATAAAAATGGAAAACTATGTTTCTTTTAAAAAAGTTATTGCAGATAATACAAAATTAATGAAATAAAAAGCCACTTAACGAGTATACTTTCATGACCGTTTCTTAACAAACTATAATAAATGTTCATTTAATTTCAGTTAACATGATGCAATTAAGTGTCCGAAACATTATATTCAGTTTGCACCAAAGTATATTCTTTTAAAGTAGCCTATATTATTTTCATATAATTTCTCTTTTTAAAAGTATGATGAAGTGTACTTCTTTGTAACAACAGCCTGAATAAGTTCAAAATTATGCTGACGACGACAATGTTATTGGTGGTGATGATGATGATTAATTTATTACTATTTTAAAATGTGGACAAGAAAAATGATAAAGAATGGGTGGGTGTGACCAAACTTTTGACTGGTGGTTAGATGGCACTAGCTCCATTGTATTTTTCTGTTTCATAAATTACATATACACAGTTACTGCAACAATATCCCCAGGTTTGACTGCAGTGAAGCACAAGTTCTCTGTAAATGATGATGAGTGGATGGGTTTATTGACCTGTGACACAGCAGCCAGTGTCAGGGGCTCTTTCAGAGGAGAGGGCTGAGACTCTGAAAACACACTTCTCTTCACAGTACGAATAACATTACCATCAACCTCATCAAGAGGCAGAGCATCTGTAAAACACACAGAAGTTATTCAAACATAGTCAACGTGTAAAATAGCATGTTGGCACTCATATCTGTATCTTACCTAGTAGTTTACGTGATAATGCCAGTAGTATTTCTCCACAGTGTTTCACATTGCTATAAAAGTGACTCTTATCGAACTCTCTTTCATTACAACTTTCATTCTCACAGAATTCTTGTTCGTCCCTAAATGTAGCGATGGCGACGGCCGATAAAAATAAAAATAACGTGAAACCATGTTTTGTCATTACATCAAACTCACAGGCATATTTTTTTAGTTTATATGCCCTGTACTTCCTTACATCACGTAACTAGAGGAAAACATCAGAACTGTCACGCAAACAATCCTTCAATGTTCCACCAGAGGGCGCTCATCGGCTCAAAAACACGAATGCTCCATTTATGCAATATTCGGGACTTTTTTGTCTTTTTGGAAATGTATGCGAGTTATAAAGTATAACCGATTAAATCTATTAGTTGTATGGGTTCAGAAGCTGTCGTACAAATGGAAACTCTCGGAACTTTCTCACTATAATGATTAAATAAGCGTCTCTAGCCAATGATCAGAGACGACTGTGATTGGTCAACCTCAAATCTGTATTGTAAAAAGTAACAGATGCCATGTGACCAGCCGTCTATTAAAAATACTGAATACTTAAAAATGATAAATATTACTGGAGAAGATTGAAATCTCTATGATTGAAATGAATGTAATGAAAATGTAATTTTTTAAATGTAAAAATGTAAACATGTTTTAAGCCCACCCACACCCCTTAAATAACCTATTTAACTCACTTTTATATTTAAATATAACTATTTATATTTATCGAAATATAATAATATCTGTTATTATTACAATTATTATTAACATGAACAAAATACATGAATTAGATTAAATTGTCATTGTTAACATTTATTAATTTTATTTATTTATTATTTATAATATTTAAATAATAATAATAATAATAATAACAATTTATATATATATATAGTTATTTTTGGAGACTTATTAGAACTACCGTACTTGACCAATTGGAGACAAGTTATGGGCCACTATGGAACGTCCATTTTATATAAATTTTATGTTAACTGCCAATCTTTCCCCTATTAATTGTATTCCCAAAAGGGCAATCTTCTCCAGTAGCACATCACGTGACAGTATCTTATGGTATATTTTGGTTTCAGAGGGCGGACTCGGAGCACATACATATTCATGAGTTTCCAGGGCATGCATGTGGAACTGATAATTTTAGTTCATGCTTTTTATTTATTTTTATTTTCATTTTTATTTTTTTTATTTTTTATTGCAGAGAAGGTAACATACAGAAAATAACACAAAAATAAATAAATACATAAAATAAAATAAAAACAGAAAAAGGATATCTCACATTCAATTTTAACGAATAAAGATATTACAAAATATCAGGGGTATTAAAGAGTGTATCATAGCATTTTAAATATTTCACAGACTTTTTTTTTTTAACAGTCTTATAGAAGAAATATAAAAATCAAAGTCAGAGCAAAACAAATTTAACATAGGAGATGAATTAAGAAATTTTTGTTTATGTATGTGAAATTTTGCTAATAAAATAAAAAGGTTAACAATAAATTCCAGATCCTTATTGCTTTTGTTTCCATAATACAAGGTAACATCCTTTAAGGTAAAGCAGTAATTAATATTCATCAGATTAAATATGAATTCTGCCAAATCAGTCCAAAACTTGTTCACGACATTACAGTCAAAAAATAAGTGAGTCAGTATCTCTTTCTCATTATTACAAAAACAACACATATCATCAATATCAGAGAATCTTGATATTAAAGATTTAGAAGGATAAATGGTATGCAGAATTTTTAAGTGTATTTCTTTAATTGTATTATTAATACAGTATTTGAAAGGATTTAACCAAGCTCTTCTCCAATCAATATTTTCAATCTTAGAGTTCCAGAAAAATTTCCCTCTAGGAGATATTTTGTTTTGTTTTTGGAAAATATTACAAATATGCTTGTTATTGCATTTTTTCTCAATTAACTCAACACCTTCTAAAATTAAATTTGGGTTTGTCACAGATAAGGAATTGTAACAAATATGACATTTGATAAGTTGACGAAGTGTTACAGGAATAGCTTTATTAACTAAATTAAATTCCCTAAACAGTACGGGAAAATTGTAAGTTGACATGAATTGTTCGTAAGTTAAGAGATTCCCAGAGCTGTCAAACAGTTTTATAAGATGATTAATGCCTCTGTTGAACCAATTTGTTAAAAACAAAGATTTATTTGAAACAGTTATATTTCCATTATTCCAAATGAAAGAGGTGTGAGGAGAGAAATTGTGACAGTAGCAAATTTTCCAAGCGAGAAGAGCTTGCTTTTAGTTCATGCTGCTTGTGTTTCAGCAGGTGTAATGATGTAATGGATTATTTCAAAAAAGGTAAATATGACAGTGTCAGTTTATAATGTTTTTATTCGTTTGCATGTTTTGTGGTCCCTGACTTAATGCAGGCATTTACTTCGTGTAATGTTAGGATAAAGCACAGAAAACTTCAACTAGTCGTATACATTAATTTCATTTCGTTGTGCTTTTCCTTTGTACCTTACCATGCTTTATAACCAGCAGGTCTGGCGCAGAGAATGTCTAATAAGGGGAGAAGTTCCACTCTCAGTAAACTTCCGGCTTCTGAACTGGTTGCAGTTCCACTCTGGTTCCACATGAGGGCGCTCACAGGACGAGTGCAGAATGAATGGAGGTCTATGGAGCTATAGCCATCAAAATCCACTTTTCTTAGGATATCATTTTTTGTCTAGTAATTTGAATGTTGTATTCGAAAGGAGATGCAAAGAAATTACACATTGCTGGGTGTTAGATTTTTTAGAGTCACTTATTTGCTTTAAAAAGTATTTTAAAATGTCAATGACATCATACATCGTACGACCAGAGATACTGCTTTACGGCAATCCTTCAGTCACTTTGGTGCTTTCGCACTTTCTTTTCTCTCGAGGCATCGACAACACAGCTGACACAGGTAAACACACAACACAGCTGACACAGGTAAACACACAACACAGCTGTCACAGGTAAACACACAACACAGCTGACACAGGTAAACACACAACACAGCTGACACAGGTAAACACACAACACAGCTGTCACAGGTAAACACACAACACAGCTGACACAGGTAAACACACAACACAGCTGTCACAGGTAAACACAACACAGCTGACACAGGTAAACACAACACAGCTGACACAGGTAAACACACAACACAGCTGACACAGGTAAACACAACACAGCTGACACAGGTAAACACACAACACAGCTGACACAGGTAAACACAACACAGCTGACACAGGTAAACACAACACAGCTGACACAGGTAAACACAACACAGCTGACACAGGTAAACACAACACAGCTGACACAGGTAAACACACAACACAGCTGTCACAGGTAAACACACAACACAGCTGACACAGGTAAACACAACACAGCTGTCACAGGTAAACACACAACACAGCTGACACAGGTAAACACACAACACAGCTGACACAGGTAAACACACAACACAGCTGTCACAGGTAAACACACAACACAGCTGACACAGGTAAACACACAACACAGCTGACACAGGTAAACACACAACACAGCTGTCACAGGTAAACACACAACACAGCTGTCACAGGTAAACACAACACAGCTGACACAGGTAAACACAACACAGCTGACACAGGTAAACACACAACACAGCTGACACAGGTAAACACAACACAGCTGACACAGGTAAACACACAACACAGCTGACACAGGTAAACACAACACAGCTGACACAGGTAAACACAACACAGCTGACACAGGTAAACACAACACAGCTGACACAGGTAAACACAACACAGCTGACACAGGTAAACACACAACACAGCTGACACAGGTAAACACACAACACAGCTGTCACAGGTAAACACACAACACAGCTGACACAGGTAAACACAACACAGCTGACACAGGTAAACACACAACACAGCTGACACAGGTAAACACACAACACAGCTGTCACAGGTAAACACACAACACAGCTGACACAGGTAAACACACAACACAGCTGACACAGGTAAACACACAACACAGCTGACACAGGTAAACACACAACACAGCTGACACAGGTAAACACACAACACAGCTGACACAGGTAAACACACAACACAGCTGACACAGGTAAACACACAACACAGCTGACACAGGTAAACACACAACACAGCTGACACAGGTAAACACACAACACAGCTGACACAGGTAAACACACAACACAGCTGACACAGGTAAACACACAACACAGCTGACACAGGTAAACACACAACACAGCTGACACAGGTAAACACACAACACAGCTGTCACAGGTAAACACACAACACAGCTGACACAGGTAAACACACAACACAGCTGACACAGGTAAACACACAACACAGCTGACACAGGTAAACACACAACACAGCTGACACAGGTTTATACACGTGCTAGAAGAGTTTTTGTTGTGTTTGATTCTGGTCCCGCTTCGGATGCCACGATGCCATCAAGCGGTATCTCTGGTCGTAATCAGTCCTTCACTGACCAATCAACGTTCATTAGCAGAATGCTAGCGTGTTATGGGCAACAACAACTCAACCTGTAAGAAATCGAAAGGACATAAGTACTCGTTCATTCAACTTTCGACCTATAACCCATGTTGAACTTGCAAAACAATCAAATCTGAGATTTCTCAACAGCAATCGGGTGAAAGAGACAAATTTAGCCATCTAGCTCCATAGACTCCCATTCATTTTGCACTCATGGGCAATCGCCCCCAGTGGAACTCTGGTGGAACTACAACCAAAATTCGGTACAATAGGACTTAATAGGGAGTGGCCAGGATGGCAGGTTCTCCGTAGACGGGCTCTGTCTGGCGCAAAATGTGGCATTGGCACTTCCAGTGGCATCTCCAGCTGCCAGGGATTTTCTCAGGCAGCTGCGCTGTTTGCACCTGCCGCTGACGAGTTATGATTCACTATAAAAAGTATATTTTTACTACAAAAAGTGCATTTGAAAAACAAAACAAACGTTCAATAAACATTCAATTCAATTAAATCGTCCAATTACGTCTCCATATCAACTGCATACAACTAAAACAAACCATTACAGCTCACCAAAAAGCCAACAAAACGTGTGGAACCAATGTTTTCTGAAATCAGCCTTATGTAAATTTGGATAGTGGCTCTTAAAGGGGAAATGCACAATAAATAATAAAGTGGCATAGCTATATATAGCCTAGACATTTTTTTCCAAGCGCCACCTACTGACAGAAAGTGAATTTGCGTTTTCATTCAGTCCGTCTGCTGTTTTTGTTTTGTGCAGGTGTCTTCTAGCATAATTTCACAAAACAAAAGTCAGACCATTTTGTTTTTGCTTTAAATCTTGAAATTATACAATTTAATTTAAATTTAAAAAAATAATTATCATGCTACATGTGTGTAGCCTCTTTGTTTGCATCATGATTACATTTCAAATGGCTGGAGACAGATGTTATAGAGCAAATAAACAACAAATACATTTGCTTAAAGGAAAAAAGGTCAGCTATTGGAATTGGCCAATTTGCTTGAAAAAAAATTGGAATCCGCAATAGAAAATCATAATCGGGCCACCCTTATAAAAAATATTAAATAAAACATTATTAACAGTCTTTTCACAGTTTTATTTTTCTAGTTTTATTAATTTGTAGTTTGTATGGTTAATATTAATGTAGGTTTATTGTCAGGCTCTGGTTGAGCTCAGCTTGGGAGCTCAAGTTGAGATTTCTTACCTCAAGGCGACTCTCAGGCCCGACGGACTGGCCAAATCCAGCTATTGAGCTGTGGAGGTACACAACATCATGCATCATGTTACCTTATTATTCCCTAATTGATCTGTCTTCATCTTCCTACTCTTGTAAGTGTACCAAGTGGATGTACGTTTCTGAACTTTTTGTACTGTACATTCATTGGTACATTTCAAATATTGGTCACACTTTAGAATAAGACCCTATTAGTTAATGTCAATGCATACATATGAATCTTTGTTACAGAAAATAAAATACAACAGTTCCACAACGAGGCAAGGCAGCGAATGATCCATCTGTTGTATTCTTCATTTCACAGGAAACGAAGGACACTTTTGGAGGCTGCATGTGAAGGAGGCTTAGAATTGGATCAGCCTTCGTCGTGCCACGGTGACTCAGTCGGATGCAGCCTCTGAATTGGGAAGCAGCAATGGATCCTTCACGAATTACACTTTTAAACGCAAGTACTGGGTTTCAGCTTACTCAAATATCTAATGATATGAAGCCTTCGAAGGATGCAGCCTTTGAATTGGGACGCAGCCCCAGAGTCGGGGTCGACTCCAGCACAGGAATCTACTCTCATACTGACTCTGTTTCTGTGTCCGAAATCTATCACTTGTTTACTGATTCTCTAATCCCTATATAGTGCATGGCAGTTGAGTGCCTATGAAAGTTAGATAAGCAAGGAGTGAAAGAAATGAAGCGAGGAATGCGGACACTGACGTATTACACCTCGTCAAAGTGCTGTCGCAGAAACTTTGCCACATACATTTATCCTACATGTAGCTTACTTTAAAAATAGATAAAAGTCATATTGGCTTTAGTTTGTAATTATACATTCCTCCGTGCCAGCTTTAGTTTAACTGATGTTATATTAATGAATGAGGGAGTGTATGTGGTTTTAACTGTAGTCGGAGTCTACTCCAAAAAACCTGTATTGAACAGCACTAGTACATGTCCGGGAAACTCATGAATATTAATATGAGCTCTGCCCACTGAAACAGAACATTTCAGAAATAAAAATCTCATAACACCAGTCGACGTTATTTTCCATGTCGGTTCACAGTTTAAAGCTGCAGTCCGTAACTTTTTGGGGTTAAAAATTATCCAAACTAATTTTTTGAGCAAGTACATAACCAGCCAGTGTTCAAAACCGCTTGCCTTAGCTCGATTCAAAACGGTAAGCTTGTAATAATGTTTTTAATCCCAGTGGCACTGGTGGATTTCTGCGGGAAATTCAAGCACGTCTTTGCGTCATTACGTCACATCTGTACACATGAAGAAGGGTCTCGGCTAGTAGGCTATATTGTGTGAGGATGTTGGAGGTGGAGATTTATAGCCTTTTCTCACAGCACTTGATATAATTAAACTTATCAGTTTGACGGCGGATCCAGAAAGGTTCAAACGACAAACGACAACTGGAGATTCACCCGCTGTAAAATGGACTTCGGACTTCGGAGTGGCTACAGAAAAAAAGAGACTGCACCCGGCCCATGCGAAAACAAGGATAAATATCGGAAGGGCATTAAATGTAGTCACGCAATGCTGATGTTGTTAACATTAACAATTTGAGAACAAGGTATAATTTGCACGGTTTGACGTGATATGATAAGCGATCGTTAGATTTTATCAGCGCGATTTACTGCAATGCTTTTTTCCCCTTAGTTGGTCAGAACAAAACTGGATGTTACTTACTTGTTCAGATTACATTTTCCGAAACTGAAATTTCTTATGTTGGTCATACTTCCAAAAAGTAGTATCTGTGATTGCGAATGACAGTATATTCTCCTCAAAACATTGGATTCATCAGCGCTGTGCCGTGCCGAGGCAAAACCCACGTAAAGTTGATCATTCTGCGAATAACTGCAATTGCAGATTTCGAACAGAGATGGCGAACAAGAGGAAAAACTATGGACTGCAGCTTTAACTGTAATGTTAATATTTAAATAGGTGTTTCTGTCAGTTCACAGTTACGATAACTTTAGCAAGTGTGTTTCTGTATGTTCACAGTTTAGCTATAACGTTAGCATTTCGTTAGTGTTTCTGGCTCTCTGACATTAGAGAATGTGCTAAATAGTTCTTATAAAGGTCATAAAGCTCTTATTAATTTCCTGAATATAACAGTTACATGATTATACAAAATAATAAAATATAGGTAATTTATTTTATTTTTTTACATTTTCCCTTGATATTAACGCCTCACACTCCATTCCAGTTGGTGTCAGGATATGCACCATTAGCTGGTTTACCAACAAAGAAGTGTTTCAGGCGGTTAAAGGGATGGTTCGGAGTAAAATCAACCTAGGGTCCTTTACACCATGACCTCGAGCCAAACACCCCCCAGAAGCTTTTTTTCCCTTGGTTGAATATTATTAAAGTTAGAGCTTATTTAGAGAAATCAGCCGGATGGCGTAGTGCAAGCGCTAATGGATCCTATGATGTATCTCGTAAATTACCCCACTAATAATGCTCAGAATTGTACCAAACTTATACAGTAGTTATAAACTTATACAGCATACACTCCAAATAAAAATAAATATGTGAACTAATGATTTTAAGTAAAGACTACTAATGTAAACTTGATTTGTCTACTGCATCCACTTAATGTGTTATGCTTGATCTCTTTAGTTTCCCCTTGTGTAAAAACTTAAGTGGTTTAAGGCATCCTTATGCATTGCTTTCTGCCAGGACTTTTACGTGCTTTTCCCAAACCACTGAAGTGACGTCGACGTCCGGGTTAGCAGTAGCATGACCCCTTCTCAGGGGGTGTTTGGCTCGAGGTCATGGTGCAAAGGACCCTAGGTTGATTTTACTCCGAACCATCCCTTTAACAGTAGCATGTTGCTTTTAGTGAATGCTAGTTTGTCACTGATATGTTTTTTGTAAAAATTCATAATTTTGTTTCTTATGTTTATTTGTTCCATTTATAGTAATAATCTAACAAACTTTTAAGTAAATTAACAGCAAATGTTCATTTTTAGGTGAACTATCCCTTTTTCCATTTATAATGGAACCTGATAAGTTTCTGTCTCTCCATTGAGAAAGTCAATTTAACCAAAACTTTAAAGATCCAAAACGGTCTTAAAGGCGTCGTAAAATGAATCGAGCTGTTTAATCCAAATCACTTTATATGATGAACAGATTTACTTCTATATCTAAAGAAAAAAAACGACACACATTCATAGAGCACATCACGTATGGTAAACACAGAAAACATGCGTGAGGAATGAGAACCAATGGGGTTTGTTCTGGTGTGTGATGCATGCACAAGCTTCTGTGTTTACCATAAATGATGTGCTTTAACCTGTTAACTGTTAACGAAAATTCACATTTTGAACTTAAATGGTTGTGATTAAAGAATGCTTTGGAGTATAGACGTACAATTGGTCTTGTTTTAAAGAAGACATTTGGCAGATTTTTGTAGAAGTTAAATAAATTAAGAAAATGAAACAGAAAAAAAGTTATAGAAGTTTGAGTTTATGGAAATGTACAATGTAAAACATTTTATTATTCATATTTTATATAAAATATATTTTTTTAAAACCTGGGCGACTCTAAAACTGCAAAAAAATGTCAAAAATCTGAACAAGTTGTTTTTCAAAATTTAGGTTGATATCTCAAAAAATGAGCTTTCAGTAAGATTTTGTTTGGGCGCAGTACCACATTTTTTTACTAGGTGACAACCTGACTCCATTTCTGCCCATATAAGGGCGCCGCCATTTCCATATGTGGTTTGAGTGATCTGAACCATTATTTCCACAATTTTAATACAATTTATGAAGTAGACATTCTATTCAGAAGTAATATGGGAAGTTTCTACCATTCTTTCATGATTTTTCATATTCATTGCTATTTCAAAATAAAGGTCTGAACACACCTTAGGAATATGAAAATATTCTTGTTGCAAATTGATAAATTACGGCTCCTCTGTAATTTATTTTGAAAATCAGTAACCAAATATGAAAACTAGAGATTGTAAACTTTCAAATGATATATAGTTTGTCAAGATTAGTTTAGGTTTAGTATAGGATATTACTGTTTTAAATATGTAATGGCTTTGGGCCCACGATCATTGTGATGACGGAATTGTTATTTTTGGGTAGACTATCTCTTTAATATACTCCAGCAGTCATAACCAGTTCACACATTCCCTCATGTGTTTGATTGTCTCATGACTAGACTCTATTGCTTAACATTATTGATGGTTATTTAATGAGAAATGTCATGATTGTGTTCTTATGTTAGGACTCTAATGACGATGACTCATTCTGCCATCTGGACATTAGAATCCTCCTCATTGAGCATGAAGGTGTTGTGCTCTCGTCTTCTCTCCGTCTCAATCAAGCGTCATTGAACATCATCATTGAGGAAGAAGTTATGATGGACAACATTGAAACCGTGCTAAAAGCTATGTGCATTCTGATTGGACTTGCAAGCAGTTTCAATTCTTATTTTTACTTATCTTTTGGTTGACAAGTTTATTACATTGAAGTGTTTCCTGTTGTTTTGTTTTGTTTTTGTCGTCAACAATTAATAAAAAAAAACATTGGAACATTGAAATGAATGGTTTAATTTTCTTCCCTTCCAATTTATGTGACAGAATGCATTTATTACAATAAATCTCAAAATAGTATAAGACATTACATAAATATAACATTTGTGTAACATAAAATAGTTATTTTATACAGCATACACTCCAAATAAAAATAAATATGTGAACTAATGATTTTAAGTAAAGACTACTAATGTAAACTTGATTTGTCTACTGCATCCACTTAATGTGTTATGCTTGATCTCTAGTTTCACCTTGTGTAAAAACTTAAATGGTTTAAGACAACAGGTTTCCGTGCAATTTTCTAGTAAAGTCAAGTAATTCGGGTTAAGAGTGGGATATAGATGCATGCATCTGACGTGACTTTGTCCATTGTTGTAATCAGAAATAGGAAGAAACCAAACACGGCACACAATGCTTTTTTAAACAAACAAACAAAAAAATTATTTTGGCTAAAGACAATTTCAAAAGAAAGTATGTAATAAAGCATCAGTTGTACATAAAAAAGTATAATGATTAAATTATACTTAATTTTACACTATTGGTTCTTTTCGGTCTCTATCCTCTGTGAGTTCATGGAGTTATGGAGTGTTTGAGAATAGGTTTGTTAAATACATGGACAGACGATAGGTTTAGAATACTTAGAGATAATGAATTATGTTTTCCTTCGAGAAACCTATAGAAATAGAAAACAGAGTATTGATAACAGAGTTTGGGGTAAACATGTAGGTCCTATTTGAAACTATACACACACAAAAAAAAATTGTGTATAGAAGAAGACTGGAGCTAAACAAGAAGGATCCTTCCTCATGGTCAATGTTGTGAGGTCTATAGTCAAGTCAAGTATATTTGTATAGCGCTTTTCACAATACAGATTGTATCAAAGCAGCTTCACAGTATTAAATTAAAATAATACAACAAAGTTTGTTTCAAGAGGAATTTATTGATTGATAAAATTAAATTAAATATCCCCAAAATATCCCCAACTGAGCAAGCCAAAGGCAACATTATATAGTTAAGTTTATTTAGTGAATGTGAAGAAGAGGATGAATGTAGAAGTGGTTTAGAGTTGCCTATTAAATAAGAAGAAAGTAGTGCTAGATAGATTCTATTTAAGTGAGATGTGGAATAATAGGCTAATGAACGCTTAAATGTTTTATTACTGACTGATATAGACAGGTGACCTGATCTGCACGCCTGTCTCGCACACCCGCTTTCACTACACAGCGCACACCGCCCTCTACTGGCGAACACAGGTATGAATAATCTGCTGTGGCTCCTACAAATGCATTAATAATCCGTGTAATAAATATGTTTGTTTTGAGTTTATCAGCACACAAAACTGACTGGAGTTATTAACTGTAAACCTTACTGGTGATTAAACTCAAGTCATTTGCCAATAAGGGCAACCATTAAAACACTTACTTACTAACCAACATTATAGTGACTTCAGAAGTTTAATCACGTGTCCCTTTCGTCACAGATAATAGCGAAAGTAAAAGAAAGCTGATGTTTCGCCATTTTAATAAAATAGTCGATTCCTTTCTTATGTGTAGCTAGCCTACTCGGTGGAACAGATGGAGGAGTTTGTGAATCGGTTGGCTATTTAGATACATTTTGATAAAGGTTAGTCGTGCACTCGAGGTGACTTCCACATTAATATCTTCTCTGAAAGGAAATGAACGAGGTTTATTTTGTGTATCGTGTATATGATGATTTATCAAAATATCTCTATCTATTTCTCCAACTCTCGCGATCTAGTCAGATAAATTATAAAGATGTTTAACAATGTTTAATTACATTAGTTTTGTGTTTGTTTGTCATTTCCACCCAGAGTCAGTGGAGATCAGACTGTTACTGTTCCGCTTTATCATGGATGACAGACAAACATCCAGAGATGAAGATTTTTCTAAAGGATGCAGGTACTATGAATAAACACATTAATTAACCTTTTATATAATAAAAAAGATGTCTCCTGAAGAAAATAATGTGACATTCATTTTTTTTTAATACATTATTTTAAAGGACATTTCTTGAAAACAATGTCTAAACCCTCCTCAAGTGCTTTCCATTAAAACGTTTTGTTTTTACGTTTCGTTGTTCTGTTATAGTTCAGTTCATCAGGAGAGATCAGAACCAGCGCCCAGCTGTGTGTCTTTGAGGAGTGACAGGTCTATGGGTCAGCTAATAGATTTTAAGAATGACAATACACAGGCTGATCTCAGGTAGCTATAACATTTTTATTAATACATGATTGGCATTTTTATATTATGGTGTTTTTGTATTTTGCGTTTATGATATTCATACTAGACATTGTTGTCTTCACCTGATGCGAGAGAGACATATCTACAAAATTCATTTTTTTGGCTTGGACTCAGATATAGCATTTTATTGAATGAGATGCTTATATTATTTTAAACACCCAGCTTTTGTGTACATTTTAAATGGACTGTAGTTATTTTTGTTGGTACCTGGGCGTTGTGGAACTCCAGGTAATGTGCAGCAGTGCTGCTGTGGAGGCCTTATATTCAGAGCTCAAATAATGCCCTATATATTCTGACCTCAAACCCATCATAACCTCCTCCAAAATGAGTCCTCCAAAAATTACCAACAAATGGTATCAATGTAATAAAATTAAACTTAATGAAATAAATCATGTTGTTGGTAGAAAACATTGTTTCTACTCAGATAATCACTGGGACCATATCATCTGCACATATTGCCAAATAGGCACAAGGTTTTGTTATCAGTTGAAGATCCTCCTTTATGCCTCTTATGACAGAGTCCACTATCTTTAAAGCATATTTTAAGGAAATGCGATGGTTTTAACTATTTTAGGACTCTGTTTTTATTCTGTTGATTCTTATGAAAAGAATAGTGAGGCCGATTTAGTTAAAAAACTTTTGTAATTGTAGTTTTTTGTTTATTTCTCTTTTTATATTTTGCTACCGGTACTTTTATTCTCACCATTAAAATATCTCTGACAACTGGCATGAAGTTAAATTATAAGCAATCAATAAACAATGTATTATTTTAATTTAATATGTACAATATTTAATACAACATATTGTCAAACTTATAGTTTTTGTTTTTAGTATTATTACAGTTGTGCCCTTTAGGAGTTGATTTATTAATGTGCATTTGAATTAGTTGAAACTGTTAGAATTATTCAGGTGATGTAAAATAAATCCACCAATATCACAGTGTCTGATTCTTGATTCTCTTCATGATGTTTCAGTTCAATCCCACCACAAAGATCAGCAGTAACAAAACCCGCCTGTAAGAAGAATGACCAATCTATGAATCAACTACAGGACTTTAATGAAAGCAGGGATGCTGGTGTCAGGTAAAGTGTGGAATTTTAGATTGAGATCAAAATTAATACACATTAATAATGAACACATTTCCTAAATATTATGATATGTTCTTGGTCATGATACAGAGAATAAATAAGACATTTTACTCTATATATTTATCTCTATATTTAACTTATGTAATACATGTAACATGGAATTTGAATTTTGCAGCCATGAAGTCCTCAACACATTTAGATCAAATCTGATGAAGAAGTTTAAGCGTCTGAATGAGGGAACAGCAAAGCAGGGAAACCCAACACTCCTGAATGAGATCTACACAGAGCTCTACATCACAGAGGGTGACAGTGGAGAGATCTGTAATGAACATGAGGTGAGACAGATTGAGACACAATCCAGGAGAGCAGCAACAGAGGACAAACCCATCAAATGCAATGACATCTTTAAACCTTTACCTGGACAAAACAAACCCATCACAACTGTGCTGACAAAGGGAGTCGCTGGCATTGGAAAAACAGTCTCTGTGCAGAAGTTCATCCTAGACTGGGCTGAAGGCAAAGAGAATCAGGACGTCCAGCTCATATTTCCACTACCTTTCAGAGAGATCAATCTGATGAAGGGTGAAACATTCAGTCTTTCAGATCTTCTTCATGTGTTTTTTCCTGAAACAAAAGAAATGGAAATATCCAGTGACAAATATAAAGTGTTGTTCATCTTTGATGGTCTGGATGAGTGTCGTCTTCCCTTACATTTTCAAAGGAATGAGACTCTACGAGATGTAAACAAAAAGAAATCAGTGGACGTACTGCTGACGAACCTCATTGCGGGGAATCTGCTTCCCTCTGCTCTGATCTGGATCACCTCTAGACCAGCAGCAGCCGATCTCGTCCCCTCTGAGTGTGTCCATC
Organism: Leuciscus leuciscus; assembly: GCF_965113295.1. Lineage (NCBI taxonomy): Eukaryota > Metazoa > Chordata > Actinopteri > Cypriniformes > Leuciscidae > Leuciscus > Leuciscus leuciscus. The sequence goes on from NW_028118534.1 coordinate 152,404, forward strand.
GAGTGACAGAGGTACGAGGCTTCAATGAGCCACAGAAGGAGGAATACTTCAGGAAGAGAATCAGTGATCAGAGTCTGGCCAATACAATCATCTCACACCTGAAGTCATCAAGGAGCCTCTACATCATGTGCCACATCCCAGTGTTCTGCTGGATCTCCTCCACTGTTCTAGAGAAGATGTTGAGTGAAGCAGAGAGTGGAGAGATTCCCAAGACTCTCACTCAAATGTACACACACTTCCTGATCCTTCAGTCCAACATAAAACATGAGAAGAACTATAAGAAGAACCTGACAGATGAAGACATGATCCTCAAACTGGGGAAAGTGGCTTTTCAGCAGCTTGTGAAAGGCAATGTGATCTTCTATGAGAAAGACCTGAGAGAGTGTGGCATTGATGTGACAGAAGCATCAGTGTACTCAGGATTGTGCACTCAGATCTTCAGAGAGGAGTCAGGCCTGTATCAGGCGAAAGTCTTCTGCTTTGTTCATCTGAGTGTTCAGGAACATCTAGCAGCTCTATATGTGCATCTCTGCTTCACAAACAACAACAGAAATGTATTTGACCCAGTCTCTGAACCAGGTTTGTTGTCTATGTTTAAGAACTGGTTTAAACTCGATTTACCAGAACATGTTTCATTTTCTGAGCTCCATGAGAGAGCCGTGAATGAGGCTCTACAGAGTAAAAATGGACATCTGGACCTTTTCCTGCGCTTCCTTCTGGGTTTGTCAGTGAAGTCTCATCAGATTCTCCTTCAGGGACTAATGACACTGAGAAGAAGAAGTTCTGACAGCAATGAGAAAACAGTTGAGTACATCAAGGAGAAGATCAGGACCATTGACTCTCCAGAGAAATCCATCAATCTGTTCCACTGTCTGAATGAACTGGGTGACCAGTCACTAGTGGAGGAAATACAACAGTATCTGAAATCTGGAACAATAAGTGAAGCCAGACTCTCTTCATCTCAGTGGTCAGCTGTAGTTTTTGTGTTGTTGACATCAGAGAAGAGTCTGGAGAAGTTTGATATTAATACATTTGTTGGAGAAAACAATAAAGCTGAAAAACTGAAGGTTCTTCAGAAGCTGCTGCCCGTGATTAAAGTTCAGTAAGTATCAGTGAAAACTATCACTTTACTGTTAAAACAAAAGAAAATCAAAAGATCATAAATCTAAGAAACATACGAACATTTATTGTATCAGTAATAGGAGCAATATGGCAGCATACTTGTTTTTATTGTTTTTCTGATTTGTAAAAATTTGAATTTATCTATTTTATTGATGGGAATAATGACGGGGAGATGTGATTGGGAAACAATACAAGCTGACTCAAACTTGTGTTAAAGCACCTGACAGCCAATGTCTTCAACATGAGGATTCATTTAAAATAAACAAGTTTAATGTTACAAATGAATTAGTACTTAAACCATTTATATGGATTTGATCCACGTTAAAAGTTAATTCTTTATTGTTGCAAATTTGACAATGAAACTTGACTACTTAGTTGAGGTTTTCATTAAAGGGTTAGTTCATCCAAAAATGAAAATTATGTAATTAATGACTCACCCGCATGTCATTCCAAGCCCGTAAGACCTCCGTTCATCTTCGGAACAGTTTAAGATATTTTAGATTTAGTCCGAGAGCTTTCTGTCTCTCCATTGAAAATGTATGTACGGTATACTGTCCATGTCCAGAAAGGTAATAAAAACATCATCAAAGTAGTCCATTTGACATCAGTGGGTTAGTTAGAAGTTTGACCACACACATGACCAGCGTCGGCCAATAGTGAGCTTACGTGTGACGTATAACACAGAAGCGCTACGCTGTTACACTACGTGAACTAACTCGAGGCCCAGAGAGAAGGAAATTAATAGTGGAATAAAGTCTTTTTTTTTTTTTTTTTTCACAAAAAGTATTTTCGATGCTTCAAAAACTTCTAACTAACCCACTGATGCCCCATGGACTACTTTGATGATGTTTTTATTACCTTTCTGGACATGGACAGTATACCGTACATACATTTTCAATGGAGGGACAGAAAGCTCTCGGACTAAATCTAAAATATCTTAAACTGTGTTCCGAAGATGAACGGAGGTCTTACGGGCTTGGAACGACATGAGGGTGAGTCATTAATGACATCATTTTCCTTTTTGGGTGAACTAATCCTTTAACATTTTAAGTATTACATTTTAAACAGACAAACAAAGCCCAACTCTTATAATAGAGGTAAACAACATCAACTGGATAGAGCCAAAGACTGGACTAAAAAAGCAAAGGTCAAAATCTATAAATATGACATCATAATATATATAATAAAGCATGTATAATATGACATAATAAAGCACAAATGTTATTTAAAAAAAAAGGCTATCATGGTTGAGATATCAGTTGATGGTTGTAAAATTCTTGTCATGGGAATAATTTTTCTTAATTATATGCTAGACAAAGAGAGTGATTTATCACTGATCCAGTTTTATAAAGTAGTTTTCCTGGCAACAACGGACAAAAAATAAAATATTCATATAGCATGTTTATTGGTTATTCACCTGCAAGGGAGGCCAAAAATTCTAGCCCAAGAATGCGGTCTTACATTTAGAGCAAAGCGTGGAGTTAGTTGGTTTAATTTTATGTTGTATATGTCGTGTCTGTTCAGAATCTTGTTCTTTTGCACACTGAGAGTTTGTTATCCTGAGTCCACACCATGTCCCATATGTCTTTTATTCACACTTAACTCTCTCTCCCATTGTAATCTGTGACACCATTACCTCAAGGTTCCTGAGTAATTTTGAGACAATGCCATCCATTGGTGACCAAGTGCAGTGTTTTCTTTACTCCATCTACAAATTGTCTATTTTTTCTCAATTTTCTATTGCTTTTTGTTTTCAGTTCATAGTGTTTACCTAGTATGATTTTCATCTCTCTACAGTTTGAGTGATTGTGGAGTCACAGAGAAAGATTCTGCTGCTCTGACTTCAGTTCTGATATCAAACCCCTCACAACTGAGAGAACTGGATCTGGATAATAGAAAACTGCGAGATCCGGGTGTGAAGCTTCTCTCTGTTGTACTGAAGGATCCTGACTGTAAACTGGAGAAACTCTGGTAAGATCCTCTATGGTATATCATAGTCAGACATGTTATTGTCTTCTGTAAGACTAAATCAGGGTTCCACAAATCTGGCACTGGAGGGCTGCTGCCTTACTGAGTTACTTACCTTACTAAACTCTGCAGGACAGCGGCACTTCAAAACCGGATTTGAGGAACCCTGGACTAAATGCTTTGATGTCAATTTTAGGACTACCCCGCAGAAAATACATTTCTTTCTCCGTATTTTTGTCTTCTTTTCTTTTTTGTATTCTTAATTTAAGATAAATTTAGCACAATAACTTAAAATGTTAAGTCTTGTATACTGAAAAATTGCTTATGTATCTTGATTTAAGAATTTTTAGAAATTAGATATTCAGACTACGTCTGGATCGGATTCAGAAGTTCAAGTCCAACAACACCCCCAAAGCTTCACAGTCCTATACCTCGTCCTGCGTCGACATTTCATCAAGTAACATTAGGCAGTTTTGATTTTACATATGCGTCTGCTGACATACGTGACCCGTTCTGGCAAAATGAGTCGCAATGAGCAAATGTTCATGACTGAGCTACACCTGTTTGACTTTAATTGTCAAAGTCAATTTTGAGAAAAATCGAGTTAAACGTTTTCTGAAGGTTCCAAAACAAAATCATCTACCAACCATACCTTAAAATCTCGGGTAATAACACCAATTTTTTTATTTTCCCCCATGGTACCACAATTGTTTGATTAACATTAATGAAAAAGACTATATATTCAGACCTACTGTACTGCATGGGTCTAATATAATGTTACACATCAGATGTTTTTCCCCAACAGTTAACCAAATGTTCACTTAACACATAGCAGATTATGTTTGCTTGAATACTCGCCAAGACAGATATTTTGAAACACTGTAATTCTGTGTAGGTATAAGAGTATATCGGGATCACGCGCTGTCTGAGGCGTCTTTGAGGCACGCTTCGGATGTGTCAGTCAGTGTGGGTAAAATCATTTTGTTTAAATCAGTATGAGTTTGAAAATCACATTTCATTGGTTCTAGAGGTGGGAATTGGCAAAAATTTGACAATCCGATAGTATTGTGATATTTGGGCCACGATTCGATATTATTGTGATTCTTAACATATTGCGATACAGCAAGTATTGCGATTCGATTCTGCGATATATTGCGATTCATGTCCCCCATATTATTCAAAGGCATTACAAAAAATTTGGATAATAAGACTGCTCAACTCACTTCAAATGTCACATTAAATCTGTGAACATCTTCTACACATTTACTGAAGTGCAACTTAGGAGGGAAGTGCAAAAACTTTGTCCTTGAACATTCAGGACACAGGACCTTATTACAGAACGTAATTATATGAACGCGTCACCACCGCATTAGCACCAAAAACATGGATATTTTATTTTAGAGAATAATTACACAACCTATTCGATATTCTATAATTCATTAATTAAATAAACTAATCGAATATTCCAAAATCGTGACTCATCCCTGCATGTAATCTCTTGTTTTTTCCCCTCAAATCTTCAGTCACGTCTCGATTTTCTAAGGGGATTATAAACGTTTCTTCCTTGGTTCGCTTTTAGTTAGGCCTATTATATTCAGATTCTTTACTGTGGTAAAGTAGAAAAACGTTGTTGGACAGATAGCCTACATTTTTACTTGCACGTCAGATTCATTTTAACACAGTTTTTGCTTGTTATTAGACATGCAAGGCGCGTCAAGTTTATTTGTAAAGCGCGTTTCACACGCGCGGGTGATTTTTAGTCTCGCTCTCTCTGGCAACGCAATTTAGGTCACAAATAGGTCAAAAATGAAAGTCATATTGACGTCGATGTCAATTTGATGTCAAGATTTTAACCTCTGCTGATGTCATTTTGCCAAACAAAAAGGTGAAATGCATGGCCGTACACTTATTACACGCTTCACTTAAAACGAACCAGATTTACTTTATTTAATTTCCGGTTTAAAGAAATCATATTTTGTATTTTAAAGACACCATGATGGTGGTTAGCGTTTGCTTTAGTTGGGCTCTTGACCCTTGACTTTTTAATATAATAATGTCTCTGGCTGCTATAATTGTGTGTTTATAAAGCACAATTGTTGTAGCAAAAAAAGCCATGAGAAAATGAGATCAGGTGATGTTGGCTGTTTATTGATGATGATGACGATATCATCATGTAATTGCCTGAATCCCTGATCTTATTCTGGGTCTAATGTTTTGATCATATTGGACTTGTGGTTTTAATATTGTTTTATAATAGAAGCCATTTAATTTTACAGCATGAGAGTAATGTTGTTTATCAAATAATGTAAAGGATTTTAAAAGCATTTAAAGCATTAAACTTTTTCCTCTACATTATTACTTAGCCATCAGTGTATGACTCTCAACAATGGTGACAGTCAATGAAATGCTTCATGCTGCAGTGCATGCTGGGTACCACCAATCAAAACTCACCCTTATCTCCCAGCATGCATTGCGGCTTTAACAAATTATGCAGCTGGATTTTTTATAGCTTGTTTTATGCTCAGAGTTGATCTGATTATCTGGATATTTTGTTTGAATGTCACCATTGTTGAGATTCATATGCTGTTTCTTGATGTCTGTGTGCGTCTAAGTAATGCCATAGATGAAAGGTTTTTGTGCACTAAATACTAGTTTTTAAAAACCAAGTATATTATTTGATAAACAACACTGCTAGACATGACTTCTTTTGCCATTAATGATTATGAATAAAATAGTTTTAAAATCACAAGTCCTATATAATCATAGCATTAGACATTGAATAAGATCAGGGATTCAGGCAATTACATGATGATATCGTCGTCATCATCAATAAACAGCCAACATCACCTGATCTCATTTTCTCATGGCTTTTTTTGCTACAACAATTGTGCTTTATAAACACACAATTATAGCAGCCAGAGAAATTTTTATATTAAAGGTCCCATATTATGCAACATTCACTTTTGCATGCTGTTTGGACATAAATGTGTGTTGGCAGTGCGTGTACAGAACCACCCAATAGTGATAAAAATCCACTCACTCCTTTTTTATTAATCCCCATAAATCATCAGCAGTGTCTCCCAACGACCTGTTTTCAGAATGCTGTTTTAGTGACGTCACTACAGCACAGGCCCCGCCCACGAGTGTTGACAGACACTGCCGTTTGAACATAGACCCGCCCTGATCGAGTTCACAGCTGCTGCACTGACGAGAATGTCTCCCAAGCGTTGTAAGTGTTGTGTGGCTGGATGTATTAATCCACATAGCTCTCTCTCTATTTACTCCCGAAATCTGAGGCAGCCGCTGAAGACGAGGTGGAATTATTTAGTTTTTTAAAGAAAATGCTCCCTCAACTCTACTGAAATTTGTTTATGTACTTGCGCACTTCTTATAACTTACTGTGTTTACAGTTCAGATAATTAACCAAATTATGCACAGCTGGAGATTAATCAGTAATCAACTCAATGACAGAGTATAAATTCACAGCAGACCTATCTCTGTTCATTGAAAGTTTGTCAGCATCCCTCCTCCACCCCATCTCCTCACTTCCAGTTCCATCTACACTTACCGACTGGGGGGAGTACTCTGGGTTCGGGCCTAACTCCGAGCTCGGAGCCCTCCCCCCGGACAGCACGCCAAATACGCATAAACTTATTGTACTAATTATATGTAGATGTGAACTCGTGAAACTTTATTAAACTCATCAGTATATGTTTGATCATCATTCGGACCTGGTCCGAAACAGCAGACTTGTAGGCTATTAATAGTGGATACATACAAGCAGATGACAAATACGTTATAACCGTAATACCTGTTCCATCTCTATACAGCACTCTGACTCTGTAGGCATTATTGTCCGACTCCGGGTCGAAATGAACACCGTTACTGAGAGTTTCTGATATTATTATCATCATTCCGTGAGATGAAATTGTCCTGAGACTGAGCGCGAGCTCATGAAGCTCCGCCCCCTGTGTTGTGCAGCAGCAGCTTATTTGCATTTAAAGGGCACACACTAAAACAGCGTGTTTTTCTGAGCCCCAAAAAATGACAATTTAAACATGCTGTAAAAAATGATCTGTTGGGTATTTTGAGCTAAAACTTCACATACACACTCTGGGGACATCAGAGACTTATTTTACATCTTGTCAAAAGGGGCATAATAGGGGACCTTTAAAAAGTCAAGGGTCAAGAGCCCAACTAAAGCAAACGCTAACCACCATCATGGTGACTTTAAAATGCAAAATATGATTTCATTAAACCGGAAATTAAATAAAGTAAATCTGGTTAGTTTTAAGTGAAGCGTGTAATAAGTGTACGGCCATGCATTTCACCTTTTTGTTTGGCAAAATGACATCAGCAGAGGTCAAAATCTTGACATCAAATTGACATCGACACTTTGACATCAATATGACTTTCATTTTTGACCTATTTCGTGACGTCATTTTGACATCAATGTTGATGTCATATTGATGTTAAATTGACGTCAAGGTGCCCGCTGGGTTGTGGAAGATTAAATTCGCTTTTCATACCTTATACAACAAGTAGCCTAGAAAACATGAAGATATCAGAAAATAGATTGATGGTCTCTGACTCTTTCCTCCTCGTGTCCCACATCCCTCTCAAAGCGCAGAACTGTAGGCTTCATGTGGAATCACGCGTCTTTGTGTGGAAGTAGGCTATTAAACGAAAGTTTTTTGTTTTTTTAATAGATTTAACTTTATATTATTTAAGTTTCCAATATTTACTGATATTTATTTCAATGCTTTACAGGCTTTGTGTTGCTTCTTTGACGGAATTGCTCAAATTAACACTTTTTTGCTCGAATAAACCATAGACTGTAAAAAATATGGACAAAGCGTCTGTGACGTCACCCATAGACTTTCTGAAGAACGGGTTTGGAGCCGTTTATGGGGGGTATGGGCGGCGCCATCTTGGAAAATCTCGGGAAATCCTAACCCCGCCCACCTTCTGGCCAATCCATATATGGGTAAAAGGGCGGGCTTTGTGTGAGACTGGAACGATGTCATTTTCGCGTGAAGAAAGCAAAATAAACAACAATGGATGACATACAGCAGATCTTGTTCTTGCTTCCCGGCGTGTTTGTCACAAGAAGCCAAGCGCCGACATTAGGCGTTTCTCGATAGCAAGTACACAAAGTTCGGATTGCCAAGTTAATTGCCAAGTCCGACTCAGGAGAATGACTCCCGAGGACGCGAGTCCGGTTTATGGGATCAAATTCCCGCCAAATATATAGCGGTCACGTATAAAAAAATAATAAGCGTGAATCAAAATTTTTAAAACACATGTAAAAATATATTGCACAAACTGAAAAAAATGAATGCAAAATGATCAGAATAGCAAACAACGTGGTCATGGATCAAAATATAATAAGCGTGAATCAAGAAATAACAAGCATGAATAAAAACTTTAAACACATTAAAAGTTATTTTGCAGAAAACTTAAACTTATGGTCATGCTTTCTTAAAAAGTATGTTTTCCTTGGTTTTATTACTGTGTACTTTGTGCTTTCTTGCATTTTCTGCTCATATTTTACTCTTTTGTACGCTTGTGCTGTTTTTCTCTTCGCTCTTCTTTCTATGTTCTGCGCTTGCTTTCCCAAATGTTGCAGTTCGAGTTTCATGTAAATTAGGGCAGGCTTAAGTGTCACCATTGGTCCACTAGTTCTAGATTGACAGCTACTCCTCTAGCCAATCAATCGAAGAGGGGAGTTGACGTCACACTAATGCGACTCGTGGCTACTGATGCTTATGTAGGAGTACAAGCTGTTTTTGTTTGTACAATTTCTTCAATGCCATTATAATATACTAAAATGTTATTTTTCTAATACTTTTATATACTGTTCAATTTCTTATTTGTGCTTTATGTGCATTTATTAAATTAATTATTTTCGCTTGGCATACCAGCGTGATTACGTCACCGCACACTTCAGTGGGTGGTGCGCGCCCGTGATGCACTTCATTCTGAGTAAATATAACAACAAAGAAGCACTGCTGCGCTCTCTTTTATTTCATTTTTCTTTAATCCTTACTCTTTTTCAGGAGTGCTGCACTTACTTATACAGGGGAAGACGGCAGTTCAATTTAACTTTACAAAGACTTTCAAGCAGTAAAGCTATCTGAACTCTGGACAAAAATAATTAAATTCATATTTTTTGAGATACATGAGAATGTTAATGTGCACACTGGTAATTGGTGTTAAACAATATTACTTGGCTCATGATGTCAATATGCTAAGGCTGCTGTAAGTAAAACATCCTGCAGTTATGAAACGCTGATTGTCACACATGTCTTTGTCCTCAGTAAGACGAATCATTTGATGTAAATTTTAGGACTAAAATTAGCTTGTAAAAGTTTCTGTAAACACTGAATCTCAGCACAGAAATCACAGGTGTACACAAATGTCTAATCTCATGATCTGGTACCAGTGTTCATTTAAAAAAAAAATCCCTTAAATTTGATCAATATTTCTTTATATTCAATAATTTTAGTCTGTTTCACTCTGACTACAATGACATTCCTGTTCCCCATGTTATTCAACAGTGTTTTCCCCAATGATGTTCCTGTATAATAATTCAGTGGTTCTCAACCCTGATCCTGGAGTTTCACCAGCACTGCACAGTTTTAGATGTCTCTCTAATCAAACACAGCTGACTCAACTCATCAGCTCGTTAGTAAAGACTCCAAGATCTCAGGTGTGTTTGTCAGAGAAGAGAGACATCCAAAATGTGCAGTGATGGGGTTCTCCTGGGTGGTTTCTCAGATCTAAGAACAGACTTGTGTTCTTGCGGAGAAAGAATGTACGTGCCCGAATGAATAGTTCAGTATTATGTATGATTTTGATGCACAGAAGCAGGAAACGTAAATCATGTGTCTATCTCGTTAATCTAAATCTGGAGCGCCCAAAACTGTTCCTGGAGATCTACCTATCAGCAGAGTTCAGATCCAACACACTAAACCAGCTCATTAAGCTCTTCAGGAGCACTTCAGAATGACAGTGAGTGGTGTTTGTTACAGCAGTGTTTCCCACTGTTTCTGTGTCCTGTTGCATGAAGCCAGTTTCAGTTGCTCCCCTTGTAAATTTGAGATTATTTTGAGCAAACTCTATTTTTTCGGGCTCGAGAAGGTGGATTGGTTTTTAGCGGGTTCGATCACCATGGTAACTTGCGCTGCAGGATGACCTTGAATAAAATGAATGTATTCTGTGTTAGAGATCACAAACCAAAACTGGACCAATCAGCTGTGAGTAAAGTGACATGTATCTGATGCAATAAAGCCACTCCCCCTGTATCTCTCACTCCAAATTAAAGCAGTTTAGAGTGAAAGAATTTTATGTTTATATTAAATGAATTGTAATTATTTATAATTCATATAGTATATTCATTATTCTCTTAATTTAAAATTAACCCTAAAAGGGGCGATGTATCCTGAGATAAGCAGGGAAAGTGTTGGTTTAATTTCTCAGTTTTCATGTTGAAAGGGTGTTTGTTGTGAATATTTAGATCTGGTGACTTCATTCATACATTCTCTGTTTAGCTCATTGGCAGCATTTAAAAACAACATGACCTCCTGTAGTGGGAAATCTACTCGCCTTCAGTGATACATTTCACATATTTACAATATTTGAGGAGACTTGCATGTTTGAAGAGTTGTTGTTAAGTGTTAGCTTATTATGTTTATGTTGAAATTTTATGGATTTAATTTTTCCATTTTCCATAATCTGCCTGTAAATGTTTGTATCTCCCAGGATACGTTTCCCCTTTGGGAGTTTAAATTAATTGGAAAAAAAGAATGCTTGTTTGGCAATGCGTGTTACAACATTTTAATACGAATTTTAAAACATTTATTCTCTCATAACTTTAACTAAACATTCTTTGTAAAATTCGGTTGAACAATAAGTAAATGCCTATTTATGAATAAAATTAGCTTGTAAAATGTTCTGTAAACACTAAATCTCAGCACAGAAATCACAGGTGTACACAAATGTCTAATCTCATGATCTGGTATTAGTGTTCATTTTTACATTCTTTTTAAAATATATCCTTTAAATTTTTTCAGTATTTCATTATGTCCAATAATTATGACCGCCGCTAGCGTAGCTAGCCGGTCATATAGGGATTGTCAAAGTTTTTTTTTTTTTTTTTTTCGTCACCTTACTGAATTTTTCGTCAACGATACCAGGGACACCGAAGCACCGGGGAACATGAAATTTGGTGGGCATGTAGCCCCACTAGACTTCTAAGGAAAAATTTCGTTTGGTCCCTGGGGGCCACTTCCCCCCCCGCGCTGGGGCCCCCTTAAATTTTTCGTCAACGATACCAGGGACACCGAAACACCGGGGAACATGAAATTTGGTGGGCATGTAGCCCCACTAGACTTCTAAGGAAAAATTTCGTTTGGTCCCCGGGGGCCACTCCCCCCCCCCGCGCTGGGCCCCCCCAAACCCAAAAAAATGCAGTTTTTCCTAAATAACTACCTGAACCGTGGCACCGAGGATGAAGAAATTTTTATGGTATGTTCGTCTACTAGACTTTTACGGAAAAATTTCGTTTGGTCCCCGGGGGCCACTCCCCCCTCCCCGCGCTGGGGCCCCCGTAAATTTTTCGTCAACGATACCAGGGACACCGAAGCACCGGGGAACATGAAATTTGGTGGGCATGTAGCCCCACTACACTTCTACGGAAAAATTTCGTTTGGTCCCCGGGGGCCACTCCCCCCCCGCGCTGGGCCCCCCCAAACCCCAAAAAATGCAGTTTTTCCTAAATAACTACCTGAACCGTGGCACCGAGGATGAAGAAATTTTTATGGTATGTTGGTCTACTAGACTTTTACGGAAAAATTTCGTTTGGTCCCCGGGGGCCACTTCCCCCCCCTGCGCTGGGGCCCCCGTAAATTTTTCGTCAACGATACCAGGGACACCGAACATGAAATTTGGTGGGCATGTAGCCCCACTAGACTTCTACTGAAAAATTTCGTTTGGTCCCCGGGGGCCACTCCCCCCCCCCCCCCCCCCCCCGCGCTGGGCCCCCCCAAACCCCAAAAAATGCAGTTTTTCCTAAATAACTACCTGAACCGTGGCACCGAGGATGAAGAAATTTTTATGGCACATCAACCTAGCCCATAATCACTCATTTGTGATTTGCGCCCCTCCCATAAAAAATGAAAATGCAATATTATTCTGCTTTAATCGCCCCTATCTTCAGTGGAGATGTTCAGAACTGCACCATATTTCATGTGTATGATTAACTTGACAACCTCTGGGGGTATCCTCTGCTAAGTTTTGTAGAATTTCATCCATGGGGGGGTATAAAATAAATTCATTTATGTGCACATTTAGTGACTGTACACTCATCGGCCTGTAGATGGTGCTGTTGAGCGAAGGGTTGCTGGTTTAGGATGATACTGTCACACACACACATGCAGGAATACAAACAAACGCAAGCATGCACACACACTGACATCCACACGCACAGACACACACCCATACACACACATACAAATCCACATGCACAGACACACACACACACAAACACACACGCGCACACATGTACGCACACATACATACACGCACAGACACACACACACACACACACACACACACACACACACACACACATACACAAATACACACACACACACACACACACACACACACACACACACACACACACACACACACACACACACAGACAGACATGCACATACTATTACTTTTTTTAGGTATATACATAAACACGCAATACAGCCAAATTACTCCACGTCATTTATTTTTGTGGAAAGCCAGTGCAGGCCGCGGCGGTCATATTTTGTACCGCGATGCGGTACATCTAGTTTTAGTCTGTTTCACTCTGACTACAATGACAACTCGTTTCCCCCACGTTTACTCAACAGTGTTTTCCCTAATGATGTTTCTGTGTAATAATAGTGTTTCCCAACCCTGATCCTATAGTTCCCCCGGCACTGCACAGTCCTTAATCGTTGAAGTTTCTGTTTTGAACGGCTCTTTCCGTGGCTACAAAAATACAATTCTTCAAAGTAGCTTTTCAAACACTACTAATGTACTAATATGAAAGATAATTAGCAAAAGAAATGTAATAACTTCATGCTGATCTTCATTATCTTATATGCAGGGAAAACACCTGAACTTCTGCAGAGCAGTAATGAATAAAGTAACATGGTCAGCGTCGCGCTGGTGAGATTAGTTTGCTCTGTCCATTCGGTTTCGCTAGCAAACACGTCCTCCCTGCGATGTCGAGTCGGTCACACAGCTCGGTCCATTGAGCCGCACCGATGATGTCAGCACGGCACGAGCTCTGTAACACCGCTCCGTTTCGTCCCACTGTTGGTGTGTTTGGCTTCCCATACAACTCGTTACAACTAACAGACATTGCTTAAAAGAGTTTGTGAGACGCGCCAAATTAAACAGAAGTGCGGACACACAACTTCCTTTTCAAGGGAAATTAGCCATCATCAACTACCGAAATCTCTTCTTATTTCAGTAATGCGTATGAATGAATTTCACCAAGGTTGATCAATGTTTTTTGTTTCACTAGTGTTGAGGCTTTTCAATAACTGTTGCCTAACGGCCCTTCATACTGGAGATCTCATAGTTGTCTCCTCCAAAGTTTAGAAGAAATCTCAGCAACATCACACACTGTGCTCAGATTTCTCTCTGTAGAAACTCGGGATCGCTCACATTTGTCTCTTTTGAAGTTTAGAAGTGATCTCAACAACATCACACACTGTGCTCAGAGTTTTTCCCTAAACTAAAGACCCTGGTGGTTTCATATTTGTCTCCTCCAAAGTTTCAGACAAGAATGAACATTGATCTAGTTCATTTGTACAGTATGGTGCACTGGCAGAATAGTTTTGTATAATTAGTGTAGAAATATGTGAAATGCTTATAAATCATTAAATGTTTAAGTTTTATAGACCCCATTATTACACATTTTTCAAGTGTCCAGACATATATTGTTATCCATTTAATATGAAGAGACAATTTTATTAGTCTTTTTCATTATAAAATATATTATGAGTAAGTAAAATGTATTTATACAGCGCCTTTCACAGACTAGGTCACAAAGCGCTTTACAATAGACAATAAAACATAATAAAGAACAAAATAAAATAAAATAGATACAATTTTCAATATATAAAAGGACAGAGATTACCCGAAAGCTAACCTGAACAAATGAGTCTTCACTTGTCCCCTAAAACTGTCCACATTCTCAGCAAACCTAATACTGGTTGGCAAAGCATTCCATAGTCTGGGTGCCATAGCGGCGAAGGCTCTATCCCCACCTGTCTTTAAACGAGTGCGTAGCGTAGATAGCAGATTATTAGACCTGAGAGACCGGAGAGGGGTATGAAGATGAATTATGTCAGCAAGATAAGCAGGGGCCTGACCATGTAAAGCCCTATAGGTTATGGTTACAATTTTGAATTGGATCCTGTAAATTACAGGAAGCCAGTGAAGGGAGCAAAGTATCGGGGTGATATGGGTGCGCCTATTTGATCTAGTGAGTAACCTAGCAGCAGAATTTGGAATAGATTGCAGTCGATAAAGAACAGATTTGTTAAGTGAGGAGAAAAGTGAGTTATAATAATCAAATATATTATAACATTTCTAAAGACACTTATTTACTGTTGTGGTAATAAACACTTATGTGTTAAACTGCAAGCATGAAGTTATAAGGCAACGCAAATAATAGAAATAAATGATAAACATGAAAATGGTCTTGATATAAAAGCTTCAGGTCAGAGGCATTCAGTCCGTATACTGTACGCTGTGAATGCTCTGCAGACCCAAGCCATTTAAGAGAATGAGTTTGTGGACTCGCAAATTAATATTAATAAATATGACTATAAATTCCCTTGTCGTTTGAGGTGTAAAATAAAGCTTACATAATAAAATTATGGTAATACTGTACATATGTTACTGTCCGTCATTTATTTATTTGCCATTCGACTTTTTTTTCCAGATAAGTGCCAGTTATAAATAAAATAAAATTAATTTTCTGTAAAGCTGCTTTGAAACAATATGTATTGTGAAAAGCACTATACAAATAAATGTGAAATTAATTGAAAAGTTATGGAGGGTTTTGGGTAAGTGTATCCACAACGCTGGCGTTATTATGCATTATCATCATTGTTTCGCGTTCTATGGAAGCATATGGGTAGCAATATTCAATTTGAAATGTAATATGCAAAATGATAATGCAATATGTAAAATGGTAATGCATTTCTGTATTTAAATTTACGTTTTCCATTACATTTGTGCAACATTTGGTGCAAAATGAAAATGAAAATGATAATATTATATTATTTACATTTGCCATTTCATACACTAGTTTTAATATGTAAATTGAACATTTTACCGCTTTATAAGTTGCAAAAGTAAAATTAAAATGTATTACAGAAATGATTAGATATGTTAAACATGTTCAAACAAATAATGTAGCAAAATGATCATTCAAATGTTATTTTTCTT
>NW_028118533.1:0-168000 GCF_965113295.1 Leuciscus leuciscus
AAGAAAAATAACATTTGAATGATCATTTTGCTACATTATTTGTTTGAACATGTTTAACATATCTAATCATTTCTGTAATACATTTTAATTTTACTTTTGCAACTTATAAAGCGGTAAAATGTTCAATTTACATATTAAAACTAGTGTATGAAATGGCAAATGTAAATAATATAATATTATCATTTTCATTTTCATTTTGCACCAAATGTTGCACAAATGTAATGGAAAACGTAAATTTAAATACAGAAATGCATTACCATTTTACATATTGCATTATCATTTTGCATATTACATTTCAAATTGAATATTGCTACCCATATGCTTCCATAGAACGCGAAACAATGATGATAATGCATAATAACGCCAGCGTTGTGGATACACTTACCCAAAACCCTCCATAACTTTTCAATTAATTTCACATTTATTTGTATAGTGCTTTTCACAATACATATTGTTTCAAAGCAGCTTTACAGAAAATTAATTTTATTTTATTTATAACTGGCACTTATCTGGAAAAAAAAGTCGAATGGCAAATAAATAAATGACGGACAGTAACATATGTACAGTATTACCATAATTTTATTATGTAAGCTTTATTTTACACCTCAAACGACAAGGGAATTTATAGTCATATTTATTAATATTAATTTGCGAGTCCACAAACTCATTCTCTTAAATGGCTTGGGTCTGCAGAGCATTCACAGCGTACAGTATACGGACTGAATGCCTCTGACCTGAAGCTTTTATATCAAGACCATTTTCATGTTTATCATTTATTTCTATTATTTGCGTTGCCTTATAACTTCATGCTTGCAGTTTAACACATAAGTGTTTATTACCACAACAGTAAATAAGTGTCTTTAGAAATGTTATAATATATTTGATTATTATAACTCACTTTTCTCCTCACTTAACAAATCTGTTCTTTATCGACTGCAATCTATTCCAAATTCTGCTGCTAGGTTACTCACTAGATCAAATAGGCGCACCCATATCACCCCGATACTTTGCTCCCTTCACTGGCTTCCTGTAATTTACAGGATCCAATTCAAAATTGTAACCATAACCTATAGGGCTTTACATGGTCAGGCCCCTGCTTATCTTGCTGACATAATTCATCTTCATACCCCTCTCCGGTCTCTCAGGTCTAATAATCTGCTATCTACGCTACGCACTCGTTTAAAGACAGGTGGGGATAGAGCCTTCGCCGCTATGGCACCCAGACTATGGAATGCTTTGCCAACCAGTATTAGGTTTGCTGAGAATGTGGACAGTTTTAGGGGACAAGTGAAGACTCATTTGTTCAGGTTAGCTTTCGGGTAATCTCTGTCCTTTTATATATTGAAAATTGTATCTATTTTATTTTATTTTGTTCTTTATTATGTTTTATTGTCTATTGTAAAGCGCTTTGTGACCTAGTCTGTGAAAGGCGCTGTATAAATACATTTTACTTACTCATAATATATTTTATAATGAAAAAGACTAATAAAATTGTCTCTTCATATTAAATGGATAACAATATATGTCTGGACACTTGAAAAATGTGTAATAATGGGGTCTATAAAACTTAAACATTTAATGATTTATAAGCATTTCACATATTTCTACACTAATTATACAAAACTATTCTGCCAGTGCACCATACTGTACAAATGAACTAGATCAATGTTCATTCTTGTCTGAAACTTTGGAGGAGACAAATATGAAACCACCAGGGTCTTTAGTTTAGGGAAAAACTCTGAGCACAGTGTGTGATGTTGTTGAGATCACTTCTAAACTTCAAAAGAGACAAATGTGAGCGATCCCGAGTTTCTACAGAGAGAAATCTGAGCACAGTGTGTGATGTTGCTGAGATTTCTTCTAAACTTTGGAGGAGACAACTATGAGATCTCCAGTATGAAGGGCCGTTAGGCAACAGTTATTGAAAAGCCTCAACACTAGTGAAACAAAAAACATTGATCAACCTTGGTGAAATTCATTCATACGCATTACTGAAATAAGAAGAGATTTCGGTAGTTGATGATGGCTAATTTCCCTTGAAAAGGAAGTTGTGTGTCCGCACTTCTGTTTAATTTGGCGCGTCTCACAAACTCTTTTAAGCAATGTCTGTTAGTTGTAACGAGTTGTATGGGAAGCCAAACACACCAACAGTGGGACGAAACGGAGCGGTGTTACAGAGCTCGTGCCGTGCTGACATCATCGGTGCGGCTCAATGGACCGAGCTGTGTGACCGACTCGACATCGCAGGGAGGACGTGTTTGCTAGCGAAACCGAATGGACAGAGCAAACTAATCTCACCAGCGCGACGCTGACCATGTTACTTTATTCATTACTGCTCTGCAGAAGTTCAGGTGTTTTCCCTGCATATAAGATAATGAAGATCAGCATGAAGTTATTACATTTCTTTTGCTAATTATCTTTCATATTAGTACATTAGTAGTGTTTGAAAAGCTACTTTGAAGAATTGTATTTTTGTAGCCACGGAAAGAGCCGTTCAAAACAGAAACTTCAACGATTAAGGACTGTGCAGTGCCGGGGGAACTATAGGATCAGGGTTGGGAAACACTATTATTACACAGAAACATCATTAGGGAAAACACTGTTGAGTAAACGTGGGGGAAACGAGTTGTCATTGTAGTCAGAGTGAAACAGACTAAAACTAGATGTACCGCATCGCGGTACAAAATATGACCGCCGCGGCCTGCACTGGCTTTCCACAAAAATAAATGACGTGGAGTAATTTGGCTGTATTGCGTGTTTATGTATATACCTAAAAAAAGTAATAGTATGTGCATGTCTGTCTGTGTGTGTGTGTGTGTGTGTGTGTGTGTGTGTGTGTGTGTGTGTGTGTGTGTGTGTGTGTGTATTTGTGTATGTGTGTGTGTGTGTGTGTGTGTGTGTGTGTGTGTGTGTGTGTCTGTGCGTGTATGTATGTGTGCGTACATGTGTGCGCGTGTGTGTTTGTGTGTGTGTGTGTCTGTGCATGTGGATTTGTATGTGTGTGTATGGGTGTGTGTCTGTGCGTGTGGATGTCAGTGTGTGTGCATGCTTGCGTTTGTTTGTATTCCTGCATGTGTGTGTGTGACAGTATCATCCTAAACCAGCAACCCTTCGCTCAACAGCACCATCTACAGGCCGATGAGTGTACAGTCACTAAATGTGCACATAAATGAATTTATTTTATACCCCCCCATGGATGAAATTCTACAAAACTTAGCAGAGGATACCCCCAGAGGTTGTCAAGTTAATCATACACATGAAATATGGTGCAGTTCTGAACATCTCCACTGAAGATAGGGGCGATTAAAGCAGAATAATATTGCATTTTCATTTTTTATGGGAGGGGCGCAAATCACAAATGAGTGATTATGGGCTAGGTTGATGTGCCATAAAAATTTCTTCATCCTCGGTGCCACGGTTCAGGTAGTTATTTAGGAAAAACTGCATTTTTTGGGGTTTGGGGGGGCCCAGCGCGGGGGGGGGGGGGGGGGGGGGAGTGGCCCCCGGGGACCAAACGAAATTTTTCAGTAGAAGTCTAGTGGGGCTACATGCCCACCAAATTTCATGTTCGGTGTCCCTGGTATCGTTGACGAAAAATTTACGGGGGCCCCAGCGCAGGGGGGGGAAGTGGCCCCCGGGGACCAAACGAAATTTTTCCGTAAAAGTCTAGTAGACCAACATACCATAAAAATTTCTTCATCCTCGGTGCCACGGTTCAGGTAGTTATTTAGGAAAAACTGCATTTTTTGGGGTTTGGGGGGGCCCAGCGCGGGGGGGGAGTGGCCCCCGGGGACCAAACGAAATTTTTCCGTAGAAGTGTAGTGGGGCTACATGCCCACCAAATTTCATGTTCCCCGGTGCTTCGGTGTCCCTGGTATCGTTGACGAAAAATTTACGGGGGCCCCAGCGCGGGGAGGGGGGAGTGGCCCCCGGGGACCAAACGAAATTTTTCCGTAAAAGTCTAGTAGACGAACATACCATAAAAATTTCTTCATCCTCGGTGCCACGGTTCAGGTAGTTATTTAGGAAAAACTGCATTTTTTTGGGTTTGGGGGGGCCCAGCGCGGGGGGGGGGAGTGGCCCCCGGGGACCAAACGAAATTTTTCCTTAGAAGTCTAGTGGGGCTACATGCCCACCAAATTTCATGTTCCCCGGTGTTTCGGTGTCCCTGGTATCGTTGACGAAAAATTTAAGGGGGCCCCAGCGCGGGGGGGGAAGTGGCCCCCAGGGACCAAACGAAATTTTTCCTTAGAAGTCTAGTGGGGCTACATGCCCACCAAATTTCATGTTCCCCGGTGCTTCGGTGTCCCTGGTATCGTTGACGAAAAATTCAGTAAGGTGACGAAAAAAAAAAAAAAAAAAACTTTGACAATCCCTATATGACCGGCTAGCTACGCTAGCGGCGGTCATAATTATTGGACATAATGAAATACTGAAAAAATTTAAAGGATATATTTTAAAAAGAATGTAAAAATGAACACTAATACCAGATCATGAGATTAGACATTTGTGTACACCTGTGATTTCTGTGCTGAGATTTAGTGTTTACAGAACATTTTACAAGCTAATTTTATTCATAAATAGGCATTTACTTATTGTTCAACCGAATTTTACAAAGAATGTTTAGTTAAAGTTATGAGAGAATAAATGTTTTAAAATTCGTATTAAAATGTTGTAACACGCATTGCCAAACAAGCATTCTTTTTTTCCAATTAATTTAAACTCCCAAAGGGGAAACGTATCCTGGGAGATACAAACATTTACAGGCAGATTATGGAAAATGGAAAAATTAAATCCATAAAATTTCAACATAAACATAATAAGCTAACACTTAACAACAACTCTTCAAACATGCAAGTCTCCTCAAATATTGTAAATATGTGAAATGTATCACTGAAGGCGAGTAGATTTCCCACTACAGGAGGTCATGTTGTTTTTAAATGCTGCCAATGAGCTAAACAGAGAATGTATGAATGAAGTCACCAGATCTAAATATTCACAACAAACACCCTTTCAACATGAAAACTGAGAAATTAAACCAACACTTTCCCTGCTTATCTCAGGATACATCGCCCCTTTTAGGGTTAATTTTAAATTAAGAGAATAATGAATATACTATATGAATTATAAATAATTACAATTCATTTAATATAAACATAAAATTCTTTCACTCTAAACTGCTTTAATTTGGAGTGAGAGATACAGGGGGAGTGGCTTTATTGCATCAGATACATGTCACTTTACTCACAGCTGATTGGTCCAGTTTTGGTTTGTGATCTCTAACACAGAATACATTCATTTTATTCAAGGTCATCCTGCAGCGCAAGTTACCATGGTGATCGAACCCGCTAAAAACCAATCCACCTTCTCGAGCCCGAAAAAATAGAGTTTGCTCAAAATAATCTCAAATTTACAAGGGGAGCAACTGAAACTGGCTTCATGCAACAGGACACAGAAACAGTGGGAAACACTGCTGTAACAAACACCACTCACTGTCATTCTGAAGTGCTCCTGAAGAGCTTAATGAGCTGGTTTAGTGTGTTGGATCTGAACTCTGCTGATAGGTAGATCTCCAGGAACAGTTTTGGGCGCTCCAGATTTAGATTAACGAGATAGACACATGATTTACGTTTCCTGCTTCTGTGCATCAAAATCATACATAATACTGAACTATTCATTCGGGCACGTACATTCTTTCTCCGCAAGAACACAAGTCTGTTCTTAGATCTGAGAAACCACCCAGGAGAACCCCATCACTGCACATTTTGGATGTCTCTCTTCTCTGACAAACACACCTGAGATCTTGGAGTCTTTACTAACGAGCTGATGAGTTGAGTCAGCTGTGTTTGATTAGAGAGACATCTAAAACTGTGCAGTGCTGGTGAAACTCCAGGATCAGGGTTGAGAACCACTGAATTATTATACAGGAACATCATTGGGGAAAACACTGTTGAATAACATGGGGAACAGGAATGTCATTGTAGTCAGAGTGAAACAGACTAAAATTATTGAATATAAAGAAATATTGATCAAATTTAAGGGATTTTTTTTTTAAATGAACACTGGTACCAGATCATGAGATTAGACATTTGTGTACACCTGTGATTTCTGTGCTGAGATTCAGTGTTTACAGAAACTTTTACAAGCTAATTTTAGTCCTAAAATTTACATCAAATGATTCGTCTTACTGAGGACAAAGACATGTGTGACAATCAGCGTTTCATAACTGCAGGATGTTTTACTTACAGCAGCCTTAGCATATTGACATCATGAGCCAAGTAATATTGTTTAACACCAATTACCAGTGTGCACATTAACATTCTCATGTATCTCAAAAAATATGAATTTAATTATTTTTGTCCAGAGTTCAGATAGCTTTACTGCTTGAAAGTCTTTGTAAAGTTAAATTGAACTGCCGTCTTCCCCTGTATAAGTAAGTGCAGCACTCCTGAAAAAGAGTAAGGATTAAAGAAAAATGAAATAAAAGAGAGCGCAGCAGTGCTTCTTTGTTGTTATATTTACTCAGAATGAAGTGCATCACGGGCGCGCACCACCCACTGAAGTGTGCGGTGACGTAATCACGCTGGTATGCCAAGCGAAAATAATTAATTTAATAAATGCACATAAAGCACAAATAAGAAATTGAACAGTATATAAAAGTATTAGAAAAATAACATTTTAGTATATTATAATGGCATTGAAGAAATTGTACAAACAAAAACAGCTTGTACTCCTACATAAGCATCAGTAGCCACGAGTCGCATTAGTGTGACGTCAACTCCCCTCTTCGATTGATTGGCTAGAGGAGTAGCTGTCAATCTAGAACTAGTGGACCAATGGTGACACTTAAGCCTGCCCTAATTTACATGAAACTCGAACTGCAACATTTGGGAAAGCAAGCGCAGAACATAGAAAGAAGAGCGAAGAGAAAAACAGCACAAGCGTACAAAAGAGTAAAATATGAGCAGAAAATGCAAGAAAGCACAAAGTACACAGTAATAAAACCAAGGAAAACATACTTTTTAAGAAAGCATGACCATAAGTTTAAGTTTTCTGCAAAATAACTTTTAATGTGTTTAAAGTTTTTATTCATGCTTGTTATTTCTTGATTCACGCTTATTATATTTTGATCCATGACCACGTTGTTTGCTATTCTGATCATTTTGCATTCATTTTTTTCAGTTTGTGCAATATATTTTTACATGTGTTTTAAAAATTTTGATTCACGCTTATTATTTTTTTATACGTGACCGCTATATATTTGGCGGGAATTTGATCCCATAAACCGGACTCGCGTCCTCGGGAGTCATTCTCCTGAGTCGGACTTGGCAATTAACTTGGCAATCCGAACTTTGTGTACTTGCTATCGAGAAACGCCTAATGTCGGCGCTTGGCTTCTTGTGACAAACACGCCGGGAAGCAAGAACAAGATCTGCTGTATGTCATCCATTGTTGTTTATTTTGCTTTCTTCACGCGAAAATGACATCGTTCCAGTCTCACACAAAGCCCGCCCTTTTACCCATATATGGATTGGCCAGAAGGTGGGCGGGGTTAGGATTTCCCGAGATTTTCCAAGATGGCGCCGCCCATACCCCCCATAAACGGCTCCAAACCCGTTCTTCAGAAAGTCTATGGGTGACGTCACAGACGCTTTGTCCATATTTTTTACAGTCTATGGTTTATTCGAGCAAAAAAGTGTTAATTTGAGCAATTCCGTCAAAGAAGCAACACAAAGCCTGTAAAGCATTGAAATAAATATCAGTAAATATTGGAAACTTAAATAATATAAAGTTAAATCTATTAAAAAAACAAAAAACTTTCGTTTAATAGCCTACTTCCACACAAAGACGCGTGATTCCACATGAAGCCTACAGTTCTGCGCTTTGAGAGGGATGTGGGACACGAGGAGGAAAGAGTCAGAGACCATCAATCTATTTTCTGATATCTTCATGTTTTCTAGGCTACTTGTTGTATAAGGTATGAAAAGCGAATTTAATCTTCCACAACCCAGCGGGCACCTTGACGTCAATTTAACATCAATATGACATCAACATTGATGTCAAAATGACGTCACGAAATAGGTCAAAAATGAAAGTCATATTGATGTCAAAGTGTCGATGTCAATTTGATGTCAAGATTTTGACCTCTGCTGATGTCATTTTGCCAAACAAAAAGGTGAAATGCATGGCCGTACACTTATTACACGCTTCACTTAAAACTAACCAGATTTACTTTATTTAATTTCCGGTTTAATGAAATCATATTTTGCATTTTAAAGTCACCATGATGGTGGTTAGCGTTTGCTTTAGTTGGGCTCTTGACCCTTGACTTTTTAAAGGTCCCCTATTATGCCCCTTTTGACAAGATGTAAAATAAGTCTCTGATGTCCCCAGAGTGTGTATGTGAAGTTTTAGCTCAAAATACCCAACAGATCATTTTTTACAGCATGTTTAAATTGTCATTTTTTGGGGCTCAGAAAAACACGCTGTTTTAGTGTGTGCCCTTTAAATGCAAATAAGCTGCTGCTGCACAACACAGGGGGCGGAGCTTCATGAGCTCGCGCTCAGTCTCAGGACAATTTCATCTCACGGAATGATGATAATAATATCAGAAACTCTCAGTAACGGTGTTCATTTCGACCCGGAGTCGGACAATAATGCCTACAGAGTCAGAGTGCTGTATAGAGATGGAACAGGTATTACGGTTATAACGTATTTGTCATCTGCTTGTATGTATCCACTATTAATAGCCTACAAGTCTGCTGTTTCGGACCAGGTCCGAATGATGATCAAACATATACTGATGAGTTTAATAAAGTTTCACGAGTTCACATCTACATATAATTAGTACAATAAGTTTATGCGTATTTGGCGTGCTGTCCGGGGGGAGGGCTCCGAGCTCGGAGTTAGGCCCGAACCCAGAGTACTCCCCCCAGTCGGTAAGTGTAGATGGAACTGGAAGTGAGGAGATGGGGTGGAGGAGGGATGCTGACAAACTTTCAATGAACAGAGATAGGTCTGCTGTGAATTTATACTCTGTCATTGAGTTGATTACTGATTAATCTCCAGCTGTGCATAATTTGGTTAATTATCTGAACTGTAAACACAGTAAGTTATAAGAAGTGCGCAAGTACATAAACAAATTTCAGTAGAGTTGAGGGAGCATTTTCTTTAAAAAACTAAATAATTCCACCTCGTCTTCAGCGGCTGCCTCAGATTTCGGGAGTAAATAGAGAGAGAGCTATGTGGATTAATACATCCAGCCACACAACACTTACAACGCTTGGGAGACATTCTCGTCAGTGCAGCAGCTGTGAACTCGATCAGGGCGGGTCTATGTTCAAACGGCAGTGTCTGTCAACACTCGTGGGCGGGGCCTGTGCTGTAGTGACGTCACTAAAACAGCATTCTGAAAACAGGTCGTTGGGAGACACTGCTGATGATTTATGGGGATTAATAAAAAAGGAGTGAGTGGATTTTTATCACTATTGGGTGGTTCTGTACACGCACTGCCAACACACATTTATGTCCAAACAGCATGCAAAAGTGAATGTTGCATAATATGGGACCTTTAATATAAAAATTTCTCTGGCTGCTATAATTGTGTGTTTATAAAGCACAATTGTTGTAGCAAAAAAAGCCATGAGAAAATGAGATCAGGTGATGTTGGCTGTTTATTGATGATGACGACGATATCATCATGTAATTGCCTGAATCCCTGATCTTATTCAATGTCTAATGCTATGATTATATAGGACTTGTGATTTTAAAACTATTTTATTCATAATCATTAATGGCAAAAGAAGTCATGTCTAGCAGTGTTGTTTATCAAATAATATACTTGGTTTTTAAAAACTAGTATTTAGTGCACAAAAACCTTTCATCTATGGCATTACTTAGACGCACACAGACATCAAGAAACAGCATATGAATCTCAACAATGGTGACATTCAAACAAAATATCCAGATAATCAGATCAACTCTGAGCATAAAACAAGCTATAAAAAATCCAGCTGCATAATTTGTTAAAGCCGCAATGCATGCTGGGAGATAAGGGTGAGTTTTGATTGGTGGTACCCAGCATGCACTGCAGCATGAAGCATTTCATTGACTGTCACCATTGTTGAGAGTCATACACTGATGGCTAAGTAATAATGTAGAGGAAAAAGTTTAATGCTTTAAATGCTTTTAAAATCCTTTACATTATTTGATAAACAACATTACTCTCATGCTGTAAAATTAAATGGCTTCTATTATAAAACAATATTAAAACCACAAGTCCAATATGATCAAAACATTAGACCCAGAATAAGATCAGGGATTCAGGCAATTACATGATGATATCGTCATCATCATCAATAAACAGCCAACATCACCTGATCTCATTTTCTCATGGCTTTTTTTGCTACAACAATTGTGCTTTATAAACACACAATTATAGCAGCCAGAGACATTATTATATTAAAAAGTCAAGGGTCAAGAGCCCAACTAAAGCAAACGCTAACCACCATCATGGTGTCTTTAAAATACAAAATATGATTTCTTTAAACCGGAAATTAAATAAAGTAAATCTGGTTCGTTTTAAGTGAAGCGTGTAATAAGTGTACGGCCATGCATTTCACCTTTTTGTTTGGCAAAATGACATCAGCAGAGGTTAAAATCTTGACATCAAATTGACATCGACGTCAATATGACTTTCATTTTTGACCTATTTGTGACCTAAATTGCGTTGCCAGAGAGAGCGAGACTAAAAATCACCCGCGCGTGTGAAACGCGCTTTACAAATAAACTTGACGCGCCTTGCATGTCTAATAACAAGCAAAAACTGTGTTAAAATGAATCTGACGTGCAAGTAAAAATGTAGGCTATCTGTCCAACAACGTTTTTCTACTTTACCACAGTAAAGAATCTGAATATAATAGGCCTAACTAAAAGCGAACCAAGGAAGAAACGTTTATAATCCCCTTAGAAAATCGAGACGTGACTGAAGATTTGAGGGGAAAAAACAAGAGATTACATGCAGGGATGAGTCACGATTTTGGAATATTCGATTAGTTTATTTAATTAATGAATTATAGAATATCGAATAGGTTGTGTAATTATTCTCTAAAATAAAATATCCATGTTTTTGGTGCTAATGCGGTGGTGACGCGTTCATATAATTACGTTCTGTAATAAGGTCCTGTGTCCTGAATGTTCAAGGACAAAGTTTTTGCACTTCCCTCCTAAGTTGCACTTCAGTAAATGTGTAGAAGATGTTCACAGATTTAATGTGACATTTGAAGTGAGTTGAGCAGTCTTATTATCCAAATTTTTTGTAATGCCTTTGAATAATATGGGGGACATGAATCGCAATATATCGCAGAATCGAATCGCAATACTTGCTGTATCGCAATATGTTAAGAATCACAATAATATCGAATCGTGGCCCAAATATCACAATACTATCGGATTGTCAAATTTTTGCCAATTCCCACCTCTAGAACCAATGAAATGTGATTTTCAAACTCATACTGATTTAAACAAAATGATTTTACCCACACTGACTGACACATCCGAAGCGTGCCTCAAAGACGCCTCAGACAGCGCGTGATCCCGATATACTCTTATACCTACACAGAATTACAGTGTTTCAAAATATCTGTCTTGGCGAGTATTCAAGCAAACATAATCTGCTATGTGTTAAGTGAACATTTGGTTAACTGTTGGGGAAAAACATCTGATGTGTAACATTATATTAGACCCATGCAGTACAGTAGGTCTGAATATATAGTCTTTTTCATTAATGTTAATCAAACAATTGTGGTACCATGGGGGAAAATAAAAAAATTGGTGTTATTACCCGAGATTTTAAGGTATGGTTGGTAGATGATTTTGTTTTGGAACCTTCAGAAAACGTTTAACTCGATTTTTCTCAAAATTGACTTTGACAATTAAAGTCAAACAGGTGTAGCTCAGTCATGAACATTTGCTCATTGCGACTCATTTTGCCAGAACGGGTCACGTATGTCAGCAGACGCATATGTAAAATCAAAACTGCCTAATGTTACTTGATGAAATGTCGACGCAGGACGAGGTATAGGACTGTGAAGCTTTGGGGGTGTTGTTGGACTTGAACTTCTGAATCCGATCCAGACGTAGTCTGAATATCTAATTTCTAAAAATTCTTAAATCAAGATACATAAGCAATTTTTCAGTATACAAGACTTAACATTTTAAGTTATTGTGCTAAATTTATCTTAAATTAAGAATACAAAAAAGAAAAGAAGACAAAAATACGGAGAAAGAAATGTATTTTCTGCGGGGTAGTCCTAAAATTGACATCAAAGCATTTAGTCCAGGGTTCCTCAAATCCGGTTTTGAAGTGCCGCTGTCCTGCAGAGTTTAGTAAGGTAAGTAACTCAGTAAGGCAGCAGCCCTCCAGTGCCAGATTTGTGGAACCCTGATTTAGTCTTACAGAAGACAATAACATGTCTGACTATGATATACCATAGAGGATCTTACCAGAGTTTCTCCAGTTTACAGTCAGGATCCTTCAGTACAACAGAGAGAAGCTTCACACCCGGATCTCGCAGTTTTCTATTATCCAGATCCAGTTCTCTCAGTTGTGAGGGGTTTGATATCAGAACTGAAGTCAGAGCAGCAGAATCTTTCTCTGTGACTCCACAATCACTCAAACTGTAGAGAGATGAAAATCATACTAGGTAAACACTATGAACTGAAAACAAAAAGCAATAGAAAATTGAGAAAAAATAGACAATTTGTAGATGGAGTAAAGAAAACACTGCACTTGGTCACCAATGGATGGCATTGTCTCAAAATTACTCAGGAACCTTGAGGTAATGGTGTCACAGATTACAATGGGAGAGAGAGTTAAGTGTGAATAAAAGACATATGGGACATGGTGTGGACTCAGGATAACAAACTCTCAGTGTGCAAAAGAACAAGATTCTGAACAGACACGACATATACAACATAAAATTAAACCAACTAACTCCACGCTTTGCTCTAAATGTAAGACCGCATTCTTGGGCTAGAATTTTTGGCCTCCCTTGCAGGTGAATAACCAATAAACATGCTATATGAATATTTTATTTTTTGTCCGTTGTTGCCAGGAAAACTACTTTATAAAACTGGATCAGTGATAAATCACTCTCTTTGTCTAGCATATAATTAAGAAAAATTATTCCCATGACAAGAATTTTACAACCATCAACTGATATCTCAACCATGATAGCCTTTTTTTTTAAATAACATTTGTGCTTTATTATGTCATATTATACATGCTTTATTATATATATTATGATGTCATATTTATAGATTTTGACCTTTGCTTTTTTAGTCCAGTCTTTGGCTCTATCCAGTTGATGTTGTTTACCTCTATTATAAGAGTTGGGCTTTGTTTGTCTGTTTAAAATGTAATACTTAAAATGTTAAAGGATTAGTTCACCCAAAAAGGAAAATGATGTCATTAATGACTCACCCTCATGTCGTTCCAAGCCCGTAAGACCTCCGTTCATCTTCGGAACACAGTTTAAGATATTTTAGATTTAGTCCGAGAGCTTTCTGTCCCTCCATTGAAAATGTATGTACGGTATACTGTCCATGTCCAGAAAGGTAATAAAAACATCATCAAAGTAGTCCATGGGGCATCAGTGGGTTAGTTAGAAGTTTTTGAAGCATCGAAAATACTTTTTGTGAAAAAAAAAAAAAAAAAAGACTTTATTCCACTATTAATTTCCTTCTCTCTGGGCCTCGAGTTAGTTCACGTAGTGTAACAGCGTAGCGCTTCTGTGTTATACGTCACACGTAAGCTCACTATTGGCCGACGCTGGTCATGTGTGTGGTCAAACTTCTAACTAACCCACTGATGTCAAATGGACTACTTTGATGATGTTTTTATTACCTTTCTGGACATGGACAGTATACCGTACATACATTTTCAATGGAGAGACAGAAAGCTCTCGGACTAAATCTAAAATATCTTAAACTGTTCCGAAGATGAACGGAGGTCTTACGGGCTTGGAATGACATGCGGGTGAGTCATTAATTACATAATTTTCATTTTTGGATGAACTAACCCTTTAATGAAAACCTCAACTAAGTAGTCAAGTTTCATTGTCAAATTTGCAACAATAAAGAATTAACTTTTAACGTGGATCAAATCCATATAAATGGTTTAAGTACTAATTCATTTGTAACATTAAACTTGTTTATTTTAAATGAATCCTCATGTTGAAGACATTGGCTGTCAGGTGCTTTAACACAAGTTTGAGTCAGCTTGTATTGTTTCCCAATCACATCTCCCCGTCATTATTCCCATCAATAAAATAGATAAATTCAAATTTTTACAAATCAGAAAAACAATAAAAACAAGTATGCTGCCATATTGCTCCTATTACTGATACAATAAATGTTCGTATGTTTCTTAGATTTATGATCTTTTGATTTTCTTTTGTTTTAACAGTAAAGTGATAGTTTTCACTGATACTTACTGAACTTTAATCACGGGCAGCAGCTTCTGAAGAACCTTCAGTTTTTCAGCTTTATTGTTTTCTCCAACAAATGTATTAATATCAAACTTCTCCAGACTCTTCTCTGATGTCAACAACACAAAAACTACAGCTGACCACTGAGATGAAGAGAGTCTGGCTTCACTTATTGTTCCAGATTTCAGATACTGTTGTATTTCCTCCACTAGTGACTGGTCACCCAGTTCATTCAGACAGTGGAACAGATTGATGGATTTCTCTGGAGAGTCAATGGTCCTGATCTTCTCCTTGATGTACTCAACTGTTTTCTCATTGCTGTCAGAACTTCTTCTTCTCAGTGTCATTAGTCCCTGAAGGAGAATCTGATGAGACTTCACTGACAAACCCAGAAGGAAGCGCAGGAAAAGGTCCAGATGTCCATTTTTACTCTGTAGAGCCTCATTCACGGCTCTCTCATGGAGCTCAGAAAATGAAACATGTTCTGGTAAATCGAGTTTAAACCAGTTCTTAAACATAGACAACAAACCTGGTTCAGAGACTGGGTCAAATACATTTCTGTTGTTGTTTGTGAAGCAGAGATGCACATATAGAGCTGCTAGATGTTCCTGAACACTCAGATGAACAAAGCAGAAGACTTTCGCCTGATACAGGCCTGACTCCTCTCTGAAGATCTGAGTGCACAATCCTGAGTACACTGATGCTTCTGTCACATCAATGCCACACTCTCTCAGGTCTTTCTCATAGAAGATCACATTGCCTTTCACAAGCTGCTGAAAAGCCACTTTCCCCAGTTTGAGGATCATGTCTTCATCTGTCAGGTTCTTCTTATAGTTCTTCTCATGTTTTATGTTGGACTGAAGGATCAGGAAGTGTGTGTACATTTGAGTGAGAGTCTTGGGAATCTCTCCACTCTCTGCTTCACTCAACATCTTCTCTAGAACAGTGGAGGAGATCCAGCAGAACACTGGGATGTGGCACATGATGTAGAGGCTCCTTGATGACTTCAGGTGTGAGATGATTGTATTGGCCAGACTCTGATCACTGATTCTCTTCCTGAAGTATTCCTCCTTCTGTGGCTCATTGAAGCCTCGTACCTCTGTCACTCGATGGACACACTCAGAGGGGACGAGATCGGCTGCTGCTGGTCTAGAGGTGATCCAGATCAGAGCAGAGGGAAGCAGATTCCCCGCAATGAGGTTCGTCAGCAGTACGTCCACTGATTTCTTTTTGTTTACATCTCGTAGAGTCTCATTCCTTTGAAAATGTAAGGGAAGACGACACTCATCCAGACCATCAAAGATGAACAACACTTTATATTTGTCACTGGATATTTCCATTTCTTTTGTTTCAGGAAAAAACACATGAAGAAGATCTGAAAGACTGAATGTTTCACCCTTCATCAGATTGATCTCTCTGAAAGGTAGTGGAAATATGAGCTGGACGTCCTGATTCTCTTTGCCTTCAGCCCAGTCTAGGATGAACTTCTGCACAGAGACTGTTTTTCCAATGCCAGCGACTCCCTTTGTCAGCACAGTTGTGATGGGTTTGTTTTGTCCAGGTAAAGGTTTAAAGATGTCATTGCATTTGATGGGTTTGTCCTCTGTTGCTGCTCTCCTGGATTGTGTCTCAATCTGTCTCACCTCATGTTCATTACAGATCTCTCCACTGTCACCCTCTGTGATGTAGAGCTCTGTGTAGATCTCATTCAGGAGTGTTGGGTTTCCCTGCTTTGCTGTTCCCTCATTCAGACGCTTAAACTTCTTCATCAGATTTGATCTAAATGTGTTGAGGACTTCATGGCTGCAAAATTCAAATTCCATGTTACATGTATTACATAAGTTAAATATAGAGATAAATATATAGAGTAAAATGTCTTATTTATTCTCTGTATCATGACCAAGAACATATCATAATATTTAGGAAATGTGTTCATTATTAATGTGTATTAATTTTGATCTCAATCTAAAATTCCACACTTTACCTGACACCAGCATCCCTGCTTTCATTAAAGTCCTGTAGTTGATTCATAGATTGGTCATTCTTCTTACAGGCGGGTTTTGTTACTGCTGATCTTTGTGGTGGGATTGAACTGAAACATCATGAAGAGAATCAAGAATCAGACACTGTGATATTGGTGGATTTATTTTACATCACCTGAATAATTCTAACAGTTTCAACTAATTCAAATGCACATTAATAAATCAACTCCTAAAGGGCACAACTGTAATAATACTAAAAACAAAAACTATAAGTTTGACAATATGTTGTATTAAATATTGTACATATTAAATTAAAATAATACATTGTTTATTGATTGCTTATAATTTAACTTCATGCCAGTTGTCAGAGATATTTTAATGGTGAGAATAAAAGTACCGGTAGCAAAATATAAAAAGAGAAATAAACAAAAAACTACAATTACAAAAGTTTTTTAACTAAATCGGCCTCACTATTCTTTTCATAAGAATCAACAGAATAAAAACAGAGTCCTAAAATAGTTAAAACCATCGCATTTCCTTAAAATATGCTTTAAAGATAGTGGACTCTGTCATAAGAGGCATAAAGGAGGATCTTCAACTGATAACAAAACCTTGTGCCTATTTGGCAATATGTGCAGATGATATGGTCCCAGTGATTATCTGAGTAGAAACAATGTTTTCTACCAACAACATGATTTATTTCATTAAGTTTAATTTTATTACATTGATACCATTTGTTGGTAATTTTTGGAGGACTCATTTTGGAGGAGGTTATGATGGGTTTGAGGTCAGAATATATAGGGCATTATTTGAGCTCTGAATATAAGGCCTCCACAGCAGCACTGCTGCACATTACCTGGAGTTCCACAACGCCCAGGTACCAACAAAAATAACTACAGTCCATTTAAAATGTACACAAAAGCTGGGTGTTTAAAATAATATAAGCATCTCATTCAATAAAATGCTATATCTGAGTCCAAGCCAAAAAAATGAATTTTGTAGATATGTCTCTCTCGCATCAGGTGAAGACAACAATGTCTAGTATGAATATCATAAACGCAAAATACAAAAACACCATAATATAAAAATGCCAATCATGTATTAATAAAAATGTTATAGCTACCTGAGATCAGCCTGTGTATTGTCATTCTTAAAATCTATTAGCTGACCCATAGACCTGTCACTCCTCAAAGACACACAGCTGGGCGCTGGTTCTGATCTCTCCTGATGAACTGAACTATAACAGAACAACGAAACGTAAAAACAAAACGTTTTAATGGAAAGCACTTGAGGAGGGTTTAGACATTGTTTTCAAGAAATGTCCTTTAAAATAATGTATTAAAAAAAAATGAATGTCACATTATTTTCTTCAGGAGACATCTTTTTTATTATATAAAAGGTTAATTAATGTGTTTATTCATAGTACCTGCATCCTTTAGAAAAATCTTCATCTCTGGATGTTTGTCTGTCATCCATGATAAAGCGGAACAGTAACAGTCTGATCTCCACTGACTCTGGGTGGAAATGACAAACAAACACAAAACTAATGTAATTAAACATTGTTAAACATCTTTATAATTTATCTGACTAGATCGCGAGAGTTGGAGAAATAGATAGAGATATTTTGATAAATCATCATATACACGATACACAAAATAAACCTCGTTCATTTCCTTTCAGAGAAGATATTAATGTGGAAGTCACCTCGAGTGCACGACTAACCTTTATCAAAATGTATCTAAATAGCCAACCGATTCACAAACTCCTCCATCTGTTCCACCGAGTAGGCTAGCTACACATAAGAAAGGAATCGACTATTTTATTAAAATGGCGAAACATCAGCTTTCTTTTACTTTCGCTATTATCTGTGACGAAAGGGACACGTGATTAAACTTCTGAAGTCACTATAATGTTGGTTAGTAAGTAAGTGTTTTAATGGTTGCCCTTATTGGCAAATGACTTGAGTTTAATCACCAGTAAGGTTTACAGTTAATAACTCCAGTCAGTTTTGTGTGCTGATAAACTCAAAACAAACATATTTATTACACGGATTATTAATGCATTTGTAGGAGCCACAGCAGATTATTCATACCTGTGTTCGCCAGTAGAGGGCGGTGTGCGCTGTGTAGTGAAAGCGGGTGTGCGAGACAGGCGTGCAGATCAGGTCACCTGTCTATATCAGTCAGTAATAAAACATTTAAGCGTTCATTAGCCTATTATTCCACATCTCACTTAAATAGAATCTATCTAGCACTACTTTCTTCTTATTTAATAGGCAACTCTAAACCACTTCTACATTCATCCTCTTCTTCACATTCACTAAATAAACTTAACTATATAATGTTGCCTTTGGCTTGCTCAGTTGGGGATATTTTGGGGATATTTAATTTAATTTTATCAATCAATAAATTCCTCTTGAAACAAACTTTGTTGTATTATTTTAATTTAATACTGTGAAGCTGCTTTGATACAATCTGTATTGTGAAAAGCGCTATACAAATATACTTGACTTGACTATAGACCTCACAACATTGACCATGAGGAAGGATCCTTCTTGTTTAGCTCCAGTCTTCTTCTATACACAATTTTTTTTTGTGTGTGTATAGTTTCAAATAGGACCTACATGTTTACCCCAAACTCTGTTATCAATACTCTGTTTTCTATTTCTATAGGTTTCTCGAAGGAAAACATAATTCATTATCTCTAAGTATTCTAAACCTATCGTCTGTCCATGTATTTAACAAACCTATTCTCAAACACTCCATAACTCCATGAACTCACAGAGGATAGAGACCGAAAAGAACCAATAGTGTAAAATTAAGTATAATTTAATCATTATACTTTTTTATGTACAACTGATGCTTTATTACATACTTTCTTTTGAAATTGTCTTTAGCCAAAATAATTTTTTTGTTTGTTTGTTTAAAAAAGCATTGTGTGCCGTGTTTGGTTTCTTCCTATTTCTGATTACAACAATGGACAAAGTCACGTCAGATGCATGCATCTATATCCCACTCTTAACCCGAATTACTTGACTTTACTAGAAAATTGCACGGAAACCTGTTGTCTTAAACCATTTAAGTTTTTACACAAGGTGAAACTAGAGATCAAGCATAACACATTAAGTGGATGCAGTAGACAAATCAAGTTTACATTAGTAGTCTTTACTTAAAATCATTAGTTCACATATTTATTTTTATTTGGAGTGTATGCTGTATAAAATAACTATTTTATGTTACACAAATGTTATATTTATGTAATGTCTTATACTATTTTGAGATTTATTGTAATAAATGCATTCTGTCACATAAATTGGAAGGGAAGAAAATTAAACCATTCATTTCAATGTTCCAATGTTTTTTTTTATTAATTGTTGACGACAAAAACAAAACAAAACAACAGGAAACACTTCAATGTAATAAACTTGTCAACCAAAAGATAAGTAAAAATAAGAATTGAAACTGCTTGCAAGTCCAATCAGAATGCACATAGCTTTTAGCACGGTTTCAATGTTGTCCATCATAACTTCTTCCTCAATGATGATGTTCAATGACGCTTGATTGAGACGGAGAGAAGACGAGAGCACAACACCTTCATGCTCAATGAGGAGGATTCTAATGTCCAGATGGCAGAATGAGTCATCGTCATTAGAGTCCTAACATAAGAACACAATCATGACATTTCTCATTAAATAACCATCAATAATGTTAAGCAATAGAGTCTAGTCATGAGACAATCAAACACATGAGGGAATGTGTGAACTGGTTATGACTGCTGGAGTATATTAAAGAGATAGTCTACCCAAAAATAACAATTCCGTCATCACAATGATCGTGGGCCCAAAGCCATTACATATTTAAAACAGTAATATCCTATACTAAACCTAAACTAATCTTGACAAACTATATATCATTTGAAAGTTTACAATCTCTAGTTTTCATATTTGGTTACTGATTTTCAAAATAAATTACAGAGGAGCCGTAATTTATCAATTTGCAACAAGAATATTTTCATATTCCTAAGGTGTGTTCAGACCTTTATTTTGAAATAGCAATGAATATGAAAAATCATGAAAGAATGGTAGAAACTTCCCATATTACTTCTGAATAGAATGTCTACTTCATAAATTGTATTAAAATTGTGGAAATAATGGTTCAGATCACTCAAACCACATATGGAAATGGCGGCGCCCTTATATGGGCAGAAATGGAGTCAGGTTGTCACCTAGTAAAAAAATGTGGTACTGCGCCCAAACAAAATCTTACTGAAAGCTCATTTTTTGAGATATCAACCTAAATTTTGAAAAACAACTTGTTCAGATTTTTGACATTTTTTTGCAGTTTTAGAGTCGCCCAGGTTTTAAAAAAATATATTTTATATAAAATATGAATAATAAAATGTTTTACATTGTACATTTCCATAAACTCAAACTTCTATAACTTTTTTTCTGTTTCATTTTCTTAATTTATTTAACTTCTACAAAAATCTGCCAAATGTCTTCTTTAAAACAAGACCAATTGTACGTCTATACTCCAAAGCATTCTTTAATCACAACCATTTAAGTTCAAAATGTGAATTTTCGTTAACAGTTAACAGGTTAAAGCACATCATTTATGGTAAACACAGAAGCTTGTGCATGCATCACACACCAGAACAAACCCCATTGGTTCTCATTCCTCACGCATGTTTTCTGTGTTTACCATACGTGATGTGCTCTATGAATGTGTGTCGTTTTTTTTCTTTAGATATAGAAGTAAATCTGTTCATCATATAAAGTGATTTGGATTAAACAGCTCGATTCATTTTACGACGCCTTTAAGACCGTTTTGGATCTTTAAAGTTTTGGTTAAATTGACTTTCTCAATGGAGAGACAGAAACTTATCAGGTTCCATTATAAATGGAAAAAGGGATAGTTCACCTAAAAATGAACATTTGCTGTTAATTTACTTAAAAGTTTGTTAGATTATTACTATAAATGGAACAAATAAACATAAGAAACAAAATTATGAATTTTTACAAAAAACATATCAGTGACAAACTAGCATTCACTAAAAGCAACATGCTACTGTTAAAGGGATGGTTCGGAGTAAAATCAACCTAGGGTCCTTTGCACCATGACCTCGAGCCAAACACCCCCTGAGAAGGGGTCATGCTACTGCTAACCCGGACGTCGACGTCACTTCAGTGGTTTGGGAAAAGCACGTAAAAGTCCTGGCAGAAAGCAATGCATAAGGATGCCTTAAACCACTTAAGTTTTTACACAAGGGGAAACTAAAGAGATCAAGCATAACACATTAAGTGGATGCAGTAGACAAATCAAGTTTACATTAGTAGTCTTTACTTAAAATCATTAGTTCACATATTTATTTTTATTTGGAGTGTATGCTGTATAAGTTTATAACTACTGTATAAGTTTGGTACAATTCTGAGCATTATTAGTGGGGTAATTTACGAGATACATCATAGGATCCATTAGCGCTTGCACTACGCCATCCGGCTGATTTCTCTAAATAAGCTCTAACTTTAATAATATTCAACCAAGGGAAAAAAAGCTTCTGGGGGGTGTTTGGCTCGAGGTCATGGTGTAAAGGACCCTAGGTTGATTTTACTCCGAACCATCCCTTTAACCGCCTGAAACACTTCTTTGTTGGTAAACCAGCTAATGGTGCATATCCTGACACCAACTGGAATGGAGTGTGAGGCGTTAATATCAAGGGAAAATGTAAAAAAATAAAATAAATTACCTATATTTTATTATTTTGTATAATCATGTAACTGTTATATTCAGGAAATTAATAAGAGCTTTATGACCTTTATAAGAACTATTTAGCACATTCTCTAATGTCAGAGAGCCAGAAACACTAACGAAATGCTAACGTTATAGCTAAACTGTGAACATACAGAAACACACTTGCTAAAGTTATCGTAACTGTGAACTGACAGAAACACCTATTTAAATATTAACATTACAGTTAAAGCTGCAGTCCATAGTTTTTCCTCTTGTTCGCCATCTCTGTTCGAAATCTGCAATTGCAGTTATTCGCAGAATGATCAACTTTACGTGGGTTTTGCCTCGGCACGGCACAGCGCTGATGAATCCAATGTTTTGAGGAGAATATACTGTCATTCGCAATCACAGATACTACTTTTTGGAAGTATGACCAACATAAGAAATTTCAGTTTCGGAAAATGTAATCTGAACAAGTAAGTAACATCCAGTTTTGTTCTGACCAACTAAGGGGAAAAAAGCATTGCAGTAAATCGCGCTGATAAAATCTAACGATCGCTTATCATATCACGTCAAACCGTGCAAATTATACCTTGTTCTCAAATTGTTAATGTTAACAACATCAGCATTGCGTGACTACATTTAATGCCCTTCCGATATTTATCCTTGTTTTCGCATGGGCCGGGTGCAGTCTCTTTTTTTCTGTAGCCACTCCGAAGTCCGAAGTCCATTTTACAGCGGGTGAATCTCCAGTTGTCGTTTGTCGTTTGAACCTTTCTGGATCCGCCGTCAAACTGATAAGTTTAATTATATCAAGTGCTGTGAGAAAAGGCTATAAATCTCCACCTCCAACATCCTCACACAATATAGCCTACTAGCCGAGACCCTTCTTCATGTGTACAGATGTGACGTAATGACGCAAAGACGTGCTTGAATTTCCCGCAGAAATCCACCAGTGCCACTGGGATTAAAAACATTATTACAAGCTTACCGTTTTGAATCGAGCTAAGGCAAGCGGTTTTGAACACTGGCTGGTTATGTACTTGCTCAAAAAATTAGTTTGGATAATTTTTAACCCCAAAAAGTTACGGACTGCAGCTTTAAACTGTGAACCGACATGGAAAATAACGTCGACTGGTGTTATGAGATTTTTATTTCTGAAATGTTCTGTTTCAGTGGGCAGAGCTCATATTAATATTCATGAGTTTCCCGGACATGTACTAGTGCTGTTCAATACAGGTTTTTTGGAGTAGACTCCGACTACAGTTAAAACCACATACACTCCCTCATTCATTAATATAACATCAGTTAAACTAAAGCTGGCACGGAGGAATGTATAATTACAAACTAAAGCCAATATGACTTTTATCTATTTTTAAAGTAAGCTACATGTAGGATAAATGTATGTGGCAAAGTTTCTGCGACAGCACTTTGACGAGGTGTAATACGTCAGTGTCCGCATTCCTCGCTTCATTTCTTTCACTCCTTGCTTATCTAACTTTCATAGGCACTCAACTGCCATGCACTATATAGGGATTAGAGAATCAGTAAACAAGTGATAGATTTCGGACACAGAAACAGAGTCAGTATGAGAGTAGATTCCTGTGCTGGAGTCGACCCCGACTCTGGGGCTGCGTCCCAATTCAAAGGCTGCATCCTTCGAAGGCTTCATATCATTAGATATTTGAGTAAGCTGAAACCCAGTACTTGCGTTTAAAAGTGTAATTCGTGAAGGATCCATTGCTGCTTCCCAATTCAGAGGCTGCATCCGACTGAGTCACCGTGGCACGACGAAGGCTGATCCAATTCTAAGCCTCCTTC
Organism: Leuciscus leuciscus; assembly: GCF_965113295.1. NCBI lineage: Eukaryota > Metazoa > Chordata > Actinopteri > Cypriniformes > Leuciscidae > Leuciscus > Leuciscus leuciscus. The sequence goes on from NW_028118533.1 coordinate 24,022, forward strand.
ACATGCAGCCTCCAAAAGTGTCCTTCGTTTCCTGTGAAATGAAGAATACAACAGATGGATCATTCGCTGCCTTGCCTCGTTGTGGAACTGTTGTATTTTATTTTCTGTAACAAAGATTCATATGTATGCATTGACATTAACTAATAGGGTCTTATTCTAAAGTGTGACCAATATTTGAAATGTACCAATGAATGTACAGTACAAAAAGTTCAGAAACGTACATCCACTTGGTACACTTACAAGAGTAGGAAGATGAAGACAGATCAATTAGGGAATAATAAGGTAACATGATGCATGATGTTGTGTACCTCCACAGCTCAATAGCTGGATTTGGCCAGTCCGTCGGGCCTGAGAGTCGCCTTGAGGTAAGAAATCTCAACTTGAGCTCCCAAGCTGAGCTCAACCAGAGCCTGACAATAAACCTACATTAATATTAACCATACAAACTACAAATTAATAAAACTAGAAAAATAAAACTGTGAAAAGACTGTTAATAATGTTTTATTTAATATTTTTTATAAGGGTGGCCCGATTATGATTTTCTATTGCGGATTCCAATTTTTTTTCAAGCAAATTGGCCAATTCCAATAGCTGACCTTTTTTCCTTTAAGCAAATGTATTTGTTGTTTATTTGCTCTATAACATCTGTCTCCAGCCATTTGAAATGTAATCATGATGCAAACAAAGAGGCTACACACATGTAGCATGATAATTATTTTTTTAAATTTAAATTAAATTGTATAATTTCAAGATTTAAAGCAAAAACAAAATGGTCTGACTTTTGTTTTGTGAAATTATGCTAGAAGACACCTGCACAAAACAAAAACAGCAGACGGACTGAATGAAAACGCAAATTCACTTTCTGTCAGTAGGTGGCGCTTGGAAAAAAATGTCTAGGCTATATATAGCTATGCCACTTTATTATTTATTGTGCATTTCCCCTTTAAGAGCCACTATCCAAATTTACATAAGGCTGATTTCAGAAAACATTGGTTCCACACGTTTTGTTGGCTTTTTGGTGAGCTGTAATGGTTTGTTTTAGTTGTATGCAGTTGATATGGAGACGTAATTGGACGATTTAATTGAATTGAATGTTTATTGAACGTTTGTTTTGTTTTTCAAATGCACTTTTTGTAGTAAAAATATACTTTTTATAGTGAATCATAACTCGTCAGCGGCAGGTGCAAACAGCGCAGCTGCCTGAGAAAATCCCTGGCAGCTGGAGATGCCACTGGAAGTGCCAATGCCACATTTTGCGCCAGACAGAGCCCGTCTACGGAGAACCTGCCATCCTGGCCACTCCCTATTAAGTCCTATTGTACCGAATTTTGGTTGTAGTTCCACCAGAGTTCCACTGGGGGCGATTGCCCATGAGTGCAAAATGAATGGGAGTCTATGGAGCTAGATGGCTAAATTTGTCTCTTTCACCCGATTGCTGTTGAGAAATCTCAGATTTGATTGTTTTGCAAGTTCAACATGGGTTATAGGTCGAAAGTTGAATGAACGAGTACTTATGTCCTTTCGATTTCTTACAGGTTGAGTTGTTGTTGCCCATAACACGCTAGCATTCTGCTAATGAACGTTGATTGGTCAGTGAAGGACTGATTACGACCAGAGATACCGCTTGATGGCATCGTGGCATCCGAAGCGGGACCAGAATCAAACACAACAAAAACTCTTCTAGCACGTGTATAAACCTGTGTCAGCTGTGTTGTGTGTTTACCTGTGTCAGCTGTGTTGTGTGTTTACCTGTGTCAGCTGTGTTGTGTGTTTACCTGTGTCAGCTGTGTTGTGTGTTTACCTGTGACAGCTGTGTTGTGTGTTTACCTGTGTCAGCTGTGTTGTGTGTTTACCTGTGTCAGCTGTGTTGTGTGTTTACCTGTGTCAGCTGTGTTGTGTGTTTACCTGTGTCAGCTGTGTTGTGTGTTTACCTGTGTCAGCTGTGTTGTGTGTTTACCTGTGTCAGCTGTGTTGTGTGTTTACCTGTGTCAGCTGTGTTGTGTGTTTACCTGTGTCAGCTGTGTTGTGTGTTTACCTGTGTCAGCTGTGTTGTGTGTTTACCTGTGTCAGCTGTGTTGTGTGTTTACCTGTGTCAGCTGTGTTGTGTGTTTACCTGTGTCAGCTGTGTTGTGTGTTTACCTGTGACAGCTGTGTTGTGTGTTTACCTGTGTCAGCTGTGTTGTGTGTTTACCTGTGTCAGCTGTGTTGTGTTTACCTGTGTCAGCTGTGTTGTGTGTTTACCTGTGACAGCTGTGTTGTGTGTTTACCTGTGTCAGCTGTGTTGTGTGTTTACCTGTGTCAGCTGTGTTGTGTTTACCTGTGTCAGCTGTGTTGTGTTTACCTGTGTCAGCTGTGTTGTGTTTACCTGTGTCAGCTGTGTTGTGTTTACCTGTGTCAGCTGTGTTGTGTGTTTACCTGTGTCAGCTGTGTTGTGTTTACCTGTGTCAGCTGTGTTGTGTGTTTACCTGTGTCAGCTGTGTTGTGTTTACCTGTGTCAGCTGTGTTGTGTTTACCTGTGACAGCTGTGTTGTGTGTTTACCTGTGACAGCTGTGTTGTGTGTTTACCTGTGTCAGCTGTGTTGTGTGTTTACCTGTGTCAGCTGTGTTGTGTGTTTACCTGTGACAGCTGTGTTGTGTGTTTACCTGTGTCAGCTGTGTTGTGTGTTTACCTGTGTCAGCTGTGTTGTGTGTTTACCTGTGACAGCTGTGTTGTGTTTACCTGTGTCAGCTGTGTTGTGTGTTTACCTGTGACAGCTGTGTTGTGTGTTTACCTGTGTCAGCTGTGTTGTGTTTACCTGTGTCAGCTGTGTTGTGTTTACCTGTGTCAGCTGTGTTGTGTTTACCTGTGTCAGCTGTGTTGTGTTTACCTGTGTCAGCTGTGTTGTGTGTTTACCTGTGTCAGCTGTGTTGTGTTTACCTGTGTCAGCTGTGTTGTGTGTTTACCTGTGTCAGCTGTGTTGTGTTTACCTGTGTCAGCTGTGTTGTGTTTACCTGTGACAGCTGTGTTGTGTGTTTACCTGTGTCAGCTGTGTTGTGTGTTTACCTGTGACAGCTGTGTTGTGTGTTTACCTGTGTCAGCTGTGTTGTGTGTTTACCTGTGTCAGCTGTGTTGTGTGTTTACCTGTGACAGCTGTGTTGTGTGTTTACCTGTGTCAGCTGTGTTGTGTGTTTACCTGTGTCAGCTGTGTTGTCGATGCCTCGAGAGAAAAGAAAGTGCGAAAGCACCAAAGTGACTGAAGGATTGCCGTAAAGCAGTATCTCTGGTCGTACGATGTATGATGTCATTGACATTTTAAAATACTTTTTAAAGCAAATAAGTGACTCTAAAAAATCTAACACCCAGCAATGTGTAATTTCTTTGCATCTCCTTTCGAATACAACATTCAAATTACTAGACAAAAAATGATATCCTAAGAAAAGTGGATTTTGATGGCTATAGCTCCATAGACCTCCATTCATTCTGCACTCGTCCTGTGAGCGCCCTCATGTGGAACCAGAGTGGAACTGCAACCAGTTCAGAAGCCGGAAGTTTACTGAGAGTGGAACTTCTCCCCTTATTAGACATTCTCTGCGCCAGACCTGCTGGTTATAAAGCATGGTAAGGTACAAAGGAAAAGCACAACGAAATGAAATTAATGTATACGACTAGTTGAAGTTTTCTGTGCTTTATCCTAACATTACACGAAGTAAATGCCTGCATTAAGTCAGGGACCACAAAACATGCAAACGAATAAAAACATTATAAACTGACACTGTCATATTTACCTTTTTTGAAATAATCCATTACATCATTACACCTGCTGAAACACAAGCAGCATGAACTAAAAGCAAGCTCTTCTCGCTTGGAAAATTTGCTACTGTCACAATTTCTCTCCTCACACCTCTTTCATTTGGAATAATGGAAATATAACTGTTTCAAATAAATCTTTGTTTTTAACAAATTGGTTCAACAGAGGCATTAATCATCTTATAAAACTGTTTGACAGCTCTGGGAATCTCTTAACTTACGAACAATTCATGTCAACTTACAATTTTCCCGTACTGTTTAGGGAATTTAATTTAGTTAATAAAGCTATTCCTGTAACACTTCGTCAACTTATCAAATGTCATATTTGTTACAATTCCTTATCTGTGACAAACCCAAATTTAATTTTAGAAGGTGTTGAGTTAATTGAGAAAAAATGCAATAACAAGCATATTTGTAATATTTTCCAAAAACAAAACAAAATATCTCCTAGAGGGAAATTTTTCTGGAACTCTAAGATTGAAAATATTGATTGGAGAAGAGCTTGGTTAAATCCTTTCAAATACTGTATTAATAATACAATTAAAGAAATACACTTAAAAATTCTGCATACCATTTATCCTTCTAAATCTTTAATATCAAGATTCTCTGATATTGATGATATGTGTTGTTTTTGTAATAATGAGAAAGAGATACTGACTCACTTATTTTTTGACTGTAATGTCGTGAACAAGTTTTGGACTGATTTGGCAGAATTCATATTTAATCTGATGAATATTAATTACTGCTTTACCTTAAAGGATGTTACCTTGTATTATGGAAACAAAAGCAATAAGGATCTGGAATTTATTGTTAACCTTTTTATTTTATTAGCAAAATTTCACATACATAAACAAAAATTTCTTAATTCATCTCCTATGTTAAATTTGTTTTGCTCTGACTTTGATTTTTATATTTCTTCTATAAGACTGTTAAAAAAAAAAAGTCTGTGAAATATTTAAAATGCTATGATACACTCTTTAATACCCCTGATATTTTGTAATATCTTTATTCGTTAAAATTGAATGTGAGATATCCTTTTTCTGTTTTTATTTTATTTTATGTATTTATTTATTTTTGTGTTATTTTCTGTATGTTACCTTCTCTGCAATAAAAAATAAAAAAAATAAAAATGAAAATAAAAATAAATAAAAAGCATGAACTAAAATTATCAGTTCCACATGCATGCCCTGGAAACTCATGAATATGTATGTGCTCCGAGTCCGCCCTCTGAAACCAAAATATACCATAAGATACTGTCACGTGATGTGCTACTGGAGAAGATTGCCCTTTTGGGAATACAATTAATAGGGGAAAGATTGGCAGTTAACATAAAATTTATATAAAATGGACGTTCCATAGTGGCCCATAACTTGTCTCCAATTGGTCAAGTACGGTAGTTCTAATAAGTCTCCAAAAATAACTATATATATATATAAATTGTTATTATTATTATTATTATTATTTAAATATTATAAATAATAAATAAATAAAATTAATAAATGTTAACAATGACAATTTAATCTAATTCATGTATTTTGTTCATGTTAATAATAATTGTAATAATAACAGATATTATTATATTTCGATAAATATAAATAGTTATATTTAAATATAAAAGTGAGTTAAATAGGTTATTTAAGGGGTGTGGGTGGGCTTAAAACATGTTTACATTTTTACATTTAAAAAATTACATTTTCATTACATTCATTTCAATCATAGAGATTTCAATCTTCTCCAGTAATATTTATCATTTTTAAGTATTCAGTATTTTTAATAGACGGCTGGTCACATGGCATCTGTTACTTTTTACAATACAGATTTGAGGTTGACCAATCACAGTCGTCTCTGATCATTGGCTAGAGACGCTTATTTAATCATTATAGTGAGAAAGTTCCGAGAGTTTCCATTTGTACGACAGCTTCTGAACCCATACAACTAATAGATTTAATCGGTTATACTTTATAACTCGCATACATTTCCAAAAAGACAAAAAAGTCCCGAATATTGCATAAATGGAGCATTCGTGTTTTTGAGCCGATGAGCGCCCTCTGGTGGAACATTGAAGGATTGTTTGCGTGACAGTTCTGATGTTTTCCTCTAGTTACGTGATGTAAGGAAGTACAGGGCATATAAACTAAAAAAATATGCCTGTGAGTTTGATGTAATGACAAAACATGGTTTCACGTTATTTTTATTTTTATCGGCCGTCGCCATCGCTACATTTAGGGACGAACAAGAATTCTGTGAGAATGAAAGTTGTAATGAAAGAGAGTTCGATAAGAGTCACTTTTATAGCAATGTGAAACACTGTGGAGAAATACTACTGGCATTATCACGTAAACTACTAGGTAAGATACAGATATGAGTGCCAACATGCTATTTTACACGTTGACTATGTTTGAATAACTTCTGTGTGTTTTACAGATGCTCTGCCTCTTGATGAGGTTGATGGTAATGTTATTCGTACTGTGAAGAGAAGTGTGTTTTCAGAGTCTCAGCCCTCTCCTCTGAAAGAGCCCCTGACACTGGCTGCTGTGTCACAGGTCAATAAACCCATCCACTCATCATCATTTACAGAGAACTTGTGCTTCACTGCAGTCAAACCTGGGGATATTGTTGCAGTAACTGTGTATATGTAATTTATGAAACAGAAAAATACAATGGAGCTAGTGCCATCTAACCACCAGTCAAAAGTTTGGTCACACCCACCCATTCTTTATCATTTTTCTTGTCCACATTTTAAAATAGTAATAAATTAATCATCATCATCACCACCAATAACATTGTCGTCGTCAGCATAATTTTGAACTTATTCAGGCTGTTGTTACAAAGAAGTACACTTCATCATACTTTTAAAAAGAGAAATTATATGAAAATAATATAGGCTACTTTAAAAGAATATACTTTGGTGCAAACTGAATATAATGTTTCGGACACTTAATTGCATCATGTTAACTGAAATTAAATGAACATTTATTATAGTTTGTTAAGAAACGGTCATGAAAGTATACTCGTTAAGTGGCTTTTTATTTCATTAATTTTGTATTATCTGCAATAACTTTTTTAAAAGAAACATAGTTTTCCATTTTTATTTTTAACACTTATTTTTTACAAGGGTGAAGCAGATCACTTAAAAAAATTCCTCAGATAAATGTCTACTTTAGGTTGTGGGCAAATTATTTTTTAGCTATTATACTCTATATGATGCTAGCTTCAAAATTGGACCAAACACTTACATACCAATAGAAACACTTTATCATACATTTATTTAGTCACAAACAGTTCATTTATTGTATTGAGTTAATTAATTCAGTTAATTCATTTTTTTTTTTTTTTTTTTGTCAGTTATACTTTTATTTATTTATTCAGTCATAAAGCTTTTAATCAGCTAATGAACTCGTGGGCCACTTGGACTCTTTACAGAACCACCAGTGGTCTGAGGATCACAGTCTGAGAAAACTGCTTTAAAACCAAACTGGACCATGGTACCACCACAGTACTTTTGTGTAAATGTTGTTTCTGCATATATTCAGGCTCTTTTGTGTATTTCAGGATGTGTTGAGGAATATTTTGGATCTGAATGAGTCTGTGATTCAGAATGAAGAGTTTGTCCGTTGTGTCAGTGGTGGGAAACTGTTTCCTGGCTCTGTTCCACTGGCACACAGATACGGGGGCCATCAGGTAAAACTGACCGTCACTTCAAACCCGACAGCGATGGCGTAAGACAACCAGAGCAAACATGTCAACCATGTGTTATTATTATTATAGTTTGGTTATTGGGCCGGACAGCTGGGGGATGGAAGAGCACATTTGTTGGGTGAATACACAAACAGGTAAAATCATCCTTTTCCATCAGCGTTCAACAGAAATCATCAGTTGTTATTGTCAGATGTGACTTTTCTGTTGTAATGCATGTCAACTTTCCCATAATGTTGTTTAAGATTAAAGAATGGAAAGTGTGATCTATACTTACTGGTTTTTCAGCAAATAGATGATTCTGGCATTTTTAAAATCTAATTCTCACTTAATGCTTAAACATGCGTCTGAACAATGACATCTCTCAGTTTAGAACTGACAAGTGTTAACCGTTAGAGCGGTATACAATCTCTCTTTTATCCAGAAAAGGTGAAAGATGGGAAGTCCAGTTGAAAGGCTCTGGAAAGACACCGTACTCAAGGTGAATATCAGTTTCTGCTGCTCAATATTTTTGATATGCTTTTTAAGTAATTCTGAGATATATTTAGTTGTAAATGATCTTACATTATGACTCATAGTGTGTGATTCTCTGTCTGGCAGGAGTGTAATGGTTATGCTGTTTACTGTACATGATGTTTTGTGTGCAGGTCTGGTGATGGACGGGCTGTGATTCGCTCCTCTGTGAGGGAGTTCCTGTGCAGTGAAGCCATGCACTTTCTGGGAGTTCCTACCAGCAGAGCCCTCAGGTACACACACACACACACACACACACACACACACACACACACACACACACACACACACACACACACACACACACACACACACATATAAATGCACAATATATATGAATGGACATGCACAAGAAGAGTAATATATGTGTTTATCACATTCAAATGTTTGGTGTTGAATATTATAATTTTATTTATTTATACCTTTTCCATTTTTTTGCCTTTATTGTTTGTCAGTCTGGTTGTGAGTGAGGAACCTGTTTGGAGGGATCCGTTTTATAATGGCAGTGTCATAAAAGAAAGAGGTAAAATACGATCAGATTTGGAAAAATCGAGTAACTAAGTTCTTTATCCTCCTCAGCTTTATGTGATTGTTCTCTGTATCTATCAGGAGCGGTTGTTCTGCGTCTGGCCAAGTCCTGGTTTCGTATCGGTTCACTGGAGATATTAACTAGAACTGGAGAGTTAGATGTCCTACGGTATATTAACTTTTACTTGGGAGATAATATTTTTTTTCTCACTCTTATTTGCTTTTTAATTTCTTTTTATCTTTTATTTTAAGGGACATTGTTGGACTTTGTAATTAAAGAGCATTTTAAATCTATAGCAACAAATGACCCTGACAAGTATGTGGTGAGTATCTGTGTCTCTCTGCTGTTTAGCTGTAATACAAGATTATTTTATATTGTCTGATCAGTCTCACTATATTTGAATGGTTTTCATGTTGTGTGAAGGTGTTTTTCTCTCGAGTGCTGAATGAAACGGCACATTTAATCGCCCACTGGATGTCGGTTGGTTTTGCTCATGGTTAGTTCACTCTGCTTTACTTGTTTAGTTATCATATAGATTTATCATTATAGATCAAGCTTAATACGCAACATGCACAACATCATGATCTGCATCTTCTCACAGGAGTCTGCAACACAGATAACTTCAGTCTGCTTTCTATCACTTTTGATTATGGCCCATTTGGATTTATGGAATCATATGACCCAAGTATGTTTCTTTGTCTAACTTAAACTTTCATAATATTAGCAATCATCTTCCTATACGTTTAGTTTTTAAGCTTTTTGTCATATAACATTTCACACACACGCACGCACGCACGCACGCACGCACACACACACACACACACACACACACACACAGACACGCACACACATACACACACACACACACGCACACACACACACACACGCACACACACACAGGGACTCTGTATATTAACCCTACCCCTAAACCTATGAGGACACAGGAAGTGTGAAGATGTTTACGTTGTCATTATACACATTTGTGTCCTCCTAAACCATATACGAGAACACACACACACACGCATACATATATATATATATTATATATATATGTATACAATACTGCAAAAGTGGAACATTGTATGAATAGTAAGCTACTTTAGATCTACTATAAATTTTGTATATAGGCTACTTACAGTTTACATACATGGGTTGAGGGGCATGATTAATTGCATAATTTTTTTAATCCATTACTTGTTTTATTTTACTTCATTATATTCTAATAAGTTAAAGTGAAACAGACAGCCATAATAATAACATATAATAATTGTATTGTTAAATGTGTGTTATTGCTACAGCATTGTTTCCTCTGTATAGATTTTGTCCCCAACACGTCTGATGACGAGGGCCGGTACAGTATAGGAGCTCAGGCTAATGTTGGCCTGTTCAATCTACAGAAACTTCTAGAAGCTCTGAAACCACTGCTGACCTCAGATCAGCTTTCACAGTAAGAGATCCTTTTATTTTCTGTTGGTATTGGTCTGGAATAAATAAGGGTGATTCATGTCAATTCATTTACTTCAGATCTCAGCAAATATTGAGAGAGTATCCACAAATCTACCATCAAAGGTGAGCCTGTCATTAGACAATATAGATCACTGTATTCCTCTCTGAGTCGTTCCTGATCTCACTTTACTGTTTCTGTTGTAGATTTCATGAGATGTTCAAAGCAAAGTTGGGCTTTCTGGGAAATGAAGAAAAGGATTCATATGTGATTGCATTTCTTCTAAAGGTAAATATTAGCTGGATTGTTTTTTTCTCTAATTGTACTATAATTAATTAATGTGATAAAGTTATTTGGCCATTCTCAGGAAATGGTGTCATTTGTGACAATAAAAAAAAGAAATAAAAAAAAGTAAGGAATCAGTAAGACACACACACACACACTGATATATATATATATATATATATATATACACACACAATTTCATTATAAACTTTTTTAATTAGATAGGTTTTTTTATTTTTATTATATATTTAACGGCCAAACTGTCAGAAATAGTCCAGTCCAGTAAAAGTCCAGTATGGAGTTAAATCAGTAGTAGATCACACAAATGGCAGCATTTCCTGAGAATGACCCATATAATGTTGTATGATGTGTGATGTGTTGAGCTAATGGAGGACACTGGAGCAGACTTCACTATGACTTTCAGACAGCTGAGTGAAGTGACCCTGTCCCGGCTTCAGAAGGGATCCTTTGCTCCGGTACGTTTCCTCTCCATTCACTCCCACAGCAGCCGCAATATCCATAATCATGATTTCAGTCCATTAACTGTGACTGTGTCTCTCTTGACAGTCTTTGTGGGCTCTTTCAGACCTCTCATCACACAAGCATTTCAGAGACTGGGTTCAGCTGTATTTACAGCGTCTGTCAAGGTAATGTTGCTGTAATGTAAACTCAAACTCTTTAGAGGATTAAAAATGAACATCACTTGATGTGTTTATCGTCTTCTTCAGGATAATAATGAGTGACTCAGATGAAGAACGGCAGCACAGAATGCAAGGTGTGTTTTTGTATATGTTATATGATGCAGTGTTATATATTATGTGTTTATATATTGTTACAGTAACACTACCGCTGAAATGTTCATGATTGGTAAGATTTGTTTTTGAAAGAAGTTTCTTATGCTCACGAAGGCTGCATTTATTTAATCAAAAATACAATAAAAACAGTAATTTTGTAATACTATAATATATTATTATACTATGAGATATTATTACAATATAAAATAAATTATTCTATTTGAATATACAGTATTTGTGTAATTAATATATTTGTTCAGTTGAATGTAATTTATTCCTGTGATCATTTCTCCAGTCTTCAGTGTCACATGATCCTTCAGAAATCATTCTAATATGATGATTTGCTGCTCAAGAAACATTTGAAAACAGTTGAGCTGCTTAATATTTCTGAGGAAACCCTGATACATGTTTTGATTAATATAAAGTTCAAAAGAACAGTGTTTATTTGAATCTTTTGTAATATTATAAATGTCTTTATTGTCCCTTTTTATGCATCCTTGCTGAATAATATTATTAATTTCTTTTTTTTTAAAAAGCCTTACTGACCGTAAATGTTTAAACGGTAGTGTGTGTTTTTTTACGATGTGTTATGTTGTATTTAATGTTATTTGTAATTTTTCTATTGTTCAGGAGTAAACCCACGCTATGTGTTGAGGAACTGGATGGCTGAATCTGCTATCAGAAAAGCAGAGAAAAATGACTTTTCAGAGGTATTATTACATGTGATGTCAAACTAATATGCTGTCATGATCATGCTTATCATATATCTTAGAGTGTTTGCTTTAATATATTACTGTGAAATGAAGACTTGACAATTATACATACAATGTAACATCTTCAGACAGACCATTATGGCTTGTTGACAGTATGTTTGATGTATTTCTAGGTGACACTGTTGCAGAAGACTTTAATGGAGCCATTTATGGAGCAGGAAGAGGCTGAGAGAGCCGGATATGCCAGTAAACCTCCATCCTGGGCTCAGCAGCTGAGGGTCAGCTGTTCTTCCTAACTCAGGGTCGAATGAAAAAAAAAAAAATCACAAATTTCAGCATCATTTGAACCAAAAATATTGTTTATGACATTGTAATCACACTTCCTAATGGATGATCTGATTGGAGGATGCGCCATGTTTGATGTTATATATGTACATATATGCACGTTATATATGGACAATGGACATGGATGTCTTTTGTAATATTGCTGTTTCTGCATTTCTACAAAAGTGCAAAAATCTTTGCATCATGCATCTCGTTTACTCCTGTTTAACAATTAGGCATGTCAAAATCTGTTAAACAGTTAACTTTGCAAGACCTTATTTATTATGACATTCCATTAGCAATGATGATATAGCATATTTGTAATACAAATAATCTGATTAGGTGCGTAAGTACAAAGTATTTACATATTTTAGTCTGGTGGTGTAATGCAAGAATATTAAACAACAAAATAATTAAAGATGTATGTCCTAATGTCACGCCGAGAACTTGTTTGGCGGTCAGTTCCTCAGTCCAACTACAAAAACATGTCAATTAGCTCTATCTGTCTTCAAGATCATTGTTGACTGCGCTTTTTCAGCATTGCTGTCATCAGTTCTGACATGAGTTCGCCACCTGGCGGCGCTGTTTGTAGAGGTGTCGTTCTCTTTGGTGGAGCTGGAGGCATTTTTCTGATGGAGCCGGCGGATGGGTTGGCAGCCGGTGCAGGAGCTGGTGGTGGAGGCGGTGGTGGTGGAGCTCCACCTGCAGATGCAAAGTTTTGGGGACCAGGAGGAGGAGGAGGTGGAAGGGAGGTAATGGGGTCTGGAGGTGGTGGGGGGAGTGAGTCTCCCCCGTGAGGTGCAAAACTAGGAGGCGGTGGAGGAAGAAAGTCAGGGGGCAGCTCGGCATCTTCTGGAGGAGGTGGTGGTGGAGGCAGGTCATCCATGGGTGGAGGTGGGAAGGAGGATTGTGGGAATCGAGGTGGAGGAGGAAACTTGTTGACTTTGGTTGTGCTGGCAGGAGGAGCAGGGGGAGGAGGAGGCAACATGGGGTCGGGTGGTGGAGGAGGCAGGGTTTCCATTGAAGGCGGAGGTGGTGGGAAAGATGTTTGGTTGCCAGGACCCTTCAAAAACAAACCAAAAGTAGCATTCAGGAGCATTTCAGATAAATGATGAAATTACAAGGGGATTAAAACAACTCTAAAGGAACCGTCACCCTTTGTGGAAAAGTAGTGTGCTTAATTTTACTGCTCTTGAAGTATACTTTAAATCTTTGAAGTATATTTAAAAATATATATTTTCAGATAATATATTGTTCATTAAATAAAAGGCCACTATATGTGTATTTAAAGACACTGCACTTTCATGACTGTTTCTTAACAGAGTTTAGTGCAATTTTAAAAAGTGTACTTTGCAATCATGACAAATTAACAGTTATACTTTTTAAATTATGGTTTAGTAATCTTTTGCAGTACATTTATTTTGATATTGACAAACATACTAGAGCACATGCAAATTTGATTATAATTTCAACTGTAGTGTGTTATTCGTTAATACATTTAATGTTAATATATTTTAAATTTACCAATTGGCAACTTCATCATGACAAATGTGTAATTAAATATTGAAAACATGTCAAGTTTCAATAGAAATGATATATGTATATTTTAGTTTACTATAAATGCTTCTCAGTACATTCGGCAGTAAACTTCATATTTCATTGAAAGTAGAAGTAATTATGAAATGTTATAAAATTATGTACTTAAGTGTGTTAATAAATTTAAACTATATTTTGTTTAATTGCAATTAACATGCAGTTAAGTGTCTGAAAACATTATAGTTCACACTTCAGTATGGTCCATGAACTTATATTATTTATGGTATTATATTATGGTGTTCTTCATTACTAAGGCAACTGATAGATTTAGAGGTACCTTGGTGTCCTTTGGAAGCTGAGGAGCGTGTCCATTCACAGCTTTGGCTGAAAGATAAGCACAAAAATGTCATCAAAATCCTTTAATATATCAAGATCTATGATACATTTTATAACAATCTATTTAGCTCATTATCTCTACCTTTAGGTGTAGGAGAGGGTGTGGATGCGCTGGAGGAGGCCTGGATAGTGCGGTTAGCCCAGCTTCCAGTGCCGGCTGCTTTCCTCACAGCGGCTTTGTAGTTTTCATATAACTGCTTACCATACTATGACAAAATCATGACAAAACAAGACCATTAATAAGGTAGGTTTTCATTATTATAATTTTTTTTGACAAAGTAGACAGCTCACAATAGGACCCAACACAATACAGCTACAATTTACAGTACATTTTTGCATTGTAAACTATAATTTATAATTTAATTTGCTGCATAAAGTTCAACTTAGTGTCTTCTTGCATTTATGCAATAATTAATCATTATCTATTTTGGTTTTTGGTGTGTGGCCTGGTTTCTGCTCACCTTTGCAATACGTATCCCAGTCACCCACAGAGTCATGGTCAACTCATCATCACAACACAGATACTTGATGTATTGGGATTCTTTTTGAATTTGAGGATGCTGAAAGCAGATCACAGTGACCATATGAACATGACACACACCTGATATACACACCTGAGAAGGCCAAGATAATAACACTTCATTTAGTTGTTTTCGCTATTGTTTCCCTGTCATTCTCTACAGATTTGTGGAACCATTCATTTTTCAGGGGTTGAATCTTTAATCAATGTTTTTTTTTGTTCTCAAAACAACAAAGGGTTTGGTAACAACTTACTAGAGTTTTCAGTATTAGTTCATGCTTTGCTAATATTCATTTTTCTTCAAATTGGACAGTTGGTGATATTAACATTGTTTTGATTACATATGTTATTGAGCTGCAGTTGCATAGCAGAGACAGTGGATGACACACTAAAGTCACAATTTGATTGCCAGTGCCCCTCATGCCACACTTTAGGATTAGCTCTAAATATTGCTAAAATGAACCACAAAAATCTTTTGCTTTATAATTTTGAATTATTTCATACATACAAAGAATGTATGTCCCTTTTCTGTCGGAGTCGGGGTTTAATTGTGCATGTATTACATTTATTGCATTTTTTGCGTTTTATTTCCCAATTGCTTGACAAACATAAAACACAGCCCACCCTAACCTAATCATAGCCTGAAACACCCTTGATGATTTGTCATGCTTTCTTAATGAGATGACTGAGATAACAAATGATTTTATGTGGGGAGGGAAAGGAGTTAAAATAGCAAGGAAACATTAATTGCAAGTTATAAAGAAGGAGGATTAGGATTGATTGACTTAGAAGTTAAAAAGAAGGCCATAAGGGTAAAAACGATGAAACAGTATTTATGTGATAAAGTGGAGTATGGATGGAAAGGTTATATGAAGGATGTGCTGGACAAATGTAGTGGATGTGGGGAAGAAGGGCTTTTTATGGGATTGAAAAAGCCGATGTATGACAAAATGCCGCTGTTTTATCAGGAAGTGCTAAGTGTGTGGGCAGAGGTCATATACAGAAATATACAGTATGAGTGTGAAAATATAAATCAAGTTTTAAAACAACCGATATTTTTATATCCAAATATTAGAATGAAAGAGAGAGTGTTTTATGACAAATTGTATATGAAAGCAGGAGTGAGACAAGTTAAGGATATAGCATATGATGTAAGAGGGTTCTTACCTAATAGAGCCTTATATGATTGTGTTTCGGAGTGGGATGATGAAATCGAAATGTCAAAAGTGGACTCGATGTGTGAAAATATTAAGACAAGTCTGCCCAGAGCCTGGGTAGAGAGTATTGAAAATGAAACTTAAACCTGGGGAATGGGGATTGCCAGATTTGTATTTTGACGGAGGTGATGGGAAAAGACTACTAGAAGGAGTATCCACTAATATGATGTACACATTTATTTTGAAAAAAGAGATCAAATTACCAGCATCAGAAAATGTGTGGCCTAAGGTGCTCCCTGGCTTAAAGGTTAAGGAAATTTGGGAAAATCTATGTGTAAAGTACAATGGAATAGAATGTGAAAACCTGGATTTTAAATTAAGACACAACAGAATCTACAGGAAAGTGGTCCTCCACCAGATAAACAAGAACATAAAGAGGGATTGTGATGTGTGTAGATCTGCTCCAGAAACGTTGATGCATGTTTTTTTAGAGTGCAGAGAACTTGATGGTTTTCATGAAAAGCTAAAAGAGCTAATCAAAGAAAACTGGGGGGGAAATGTTAAACAAGATGAATGGAAAAAAATTGGAGATTGTGTAGACTATAAAGATATGAAAGTGAATCTCTGCAATTATGTACTGAGTCATGCAAGATATGGGCAAGGAGAAACTAAGCGTTTTATGAAGGGAAAACTTCTCAGTTCTCGCGCATGCGCCGTGGCGCTCTCGTGAACTCACGTCAGAGGCCCTGTGTGGGAAAATTAATAGTTGAATTGTTAGGAACACATTCAGCAATGAAAAGGATTTCTATTTGTATCTATGCAATTGCCTACGTCGTAAAACTAGTAAAACATAGTACAACTATGCGACTTACACACATAGATGTACTGTGATCATTAGAGTTTGTGGTTGCGCAATAAAGACTCTGGATATATGCGGTACAAAGAAATCTCTCACAATAGGCCAATGTCTGGGTATCTGAGAGAAAAACCTGGGCTGCGTTTCCCAAAGCATTGTGAGATAAGTTGATCGTAGAGGACATTGGTGGCAAATGGTCTTCACGATCAACTTCACAATGCTTCTGGGAAACGCAGCCCTGGACTGGAGCTCAGAGCCACTGCAGAGAGAATTACACAGAGCTGGCCAGTGAAATGAGACAACAGATACTCACTGTCACACATGCCTGGTATTATTATGGTTACAGTTATAATGCATGGATTGATTTGTACAGAAACAGAGTTTGATCAGATCAGAGAAGCTCTTCCTGCACATATTCAAGGTAATGTTCCACAATGGTTTCAGTGTCCCAGGACAGCAGTGAGCTCAACACTGCACAGCTGTGGCCAGTGGACAAATGAGAGCTACTTTTGACAGTTTGCAGTTCCTCTATTACAGTGGTGAGATATTATACCTTCTATAATAAGAATAAATGAATAAACATCATGTTACACACAAAAACAAGCAAACTGTAAATTCAATAATCTTTTATGCTCTGTCTTCGGTTTGCTTTCTTGTGAACATGATGATCATCAGATTGACCCATCATTTCAGATGAATATGATCATTTTGTGCAGGCTAAATAAGTCTTCATCCAAAATGAACGTTATCTTATTACATTGAAATTATTATGTAAATACACTGTACAAAAAACACTTTTATTCACAGTTTTTTTTTTTTACTGATCGGTGATGGGACCGAGAGTGAAACTTACAAGTGTAGAATAGGTTAAAGAAAAACAATGTCGCAATGTGAAACCATCATGAAAGTTTAAATAATTAAGTAACAAAACAAATTTTCAGTTCAAGAAGAATTTCTTAGATGATGACTTCCGAGCAACTTCACCATTGATAAATGTAAAACCAGTTCATAAGAGACATAAGGGTGCATTCCTGTACACAAAGAAAATGTATTAAGGTTTCATGCTTTTTCAAACTGTCTTTGGATCTGCACATACAGAAAAAAATAAAAAATAAAATAGTAATGTCACAGTCTCTGTGTCTTCGGTCTCTGTGTCTTCGGTCTCTGCGTCTTCGGTCTCTGCGTCTTCGGTCTCTGTAGCGGCTCCTTATTCACCATCAGCTGATCCTTAAACTACAATTAAACACACAGAGTCACATATGGAGTATGAGACATTACTGCGGTCACATCACATCAGTAGATTCATTTCAGAACAAACACAGGCAGAGATACATACAGTGAAAAGACTCCGGCCATTCCATTCCCTTTCTACTCCATTTCGCTCTTTCCAAGATACTTTCCCACTCGCCACCTGACCACGCCCGCCTCACCTGTTGTCTATAAATTGCTTCTACACCTCTTGGCTCACTCTTTGCACTTTCTCCTGGCACTCTGATGTATACTGTGTGTGTCTTCATCAGTTAACGTGAGTTAATTTGTTTCCATTTGACTGTCTTCTTTTTATGATTTACTGTCAACTGTTAACATGTGCACTGTTGGTTGATTTCTTTGTTTGCCAGACATGTGCCATGAACCATGTGGGACGATTGTTTGTTTGATTCATGTTTTAACAGCCTGTTTAGTTGTGATTAGTAAACTCATATCTCTTTTGTTTATTTGTATTGTTTAATTTATGTGGATTGACAACTGTCAATTAATTGTTATCTCTCCTTATATTTAATTTTGCAGCACACAAACCATGCATCTCAACCAAAGACAACCGTAACAATAAATAAACTACTACTGGTGTTGCAATAAACCTTGCCTTCTCCTTGCTTCCATCATCACTCTATATCATCTGACGTCTTCTGACCGAGACTCTGTTTGCTCACCAAACCCTCACTTCACCTGAACCATTCCCATTATAGTACAGTTCCTTCAATGGTCCTTCGAGCCGGAGACTGAGTGAGGGATACCATGGCAGGCATTGGTATGGATGGAAAAGATGAGGAAGAGTTGGAGTTGGAGAGGGCTCTCCCAGTTAAACCCAGTAGCACCTTATCCAGGCGAGAGAGGCATCAACCTGACCGCTATGGCTTCCCGGTTCCTGCTAGGAAAGCCTCCAGTAAGCCCGAGAGCCTACTTTATCCCAGCCAAGCAGCCAAACCATCTCCTAACCCAATCGAAACTGGAAATGGAGAAGTGGAGGATGAAGAAATCACCCACGATTATGTCCAGCCCGAATCGGCTGAGGAACATTCACTTCCACAACTAGCTCCACAACCAGCTCCACCCTCACAGGGAGAGGGGAGATCTAATAGATCTAGAAGCAAGAGGGATAAGCAGGAGTCATCACCCAGGTCGAAGGCCACCTCCTATACTTACTTTTCTGGCAGTGGAAGTTCCCGAAGCTCGCGCAAGAGCCATGGTGTGGAGCTCACTTCTCGACAAGCAGCCATGATTGAGGAGAGGAGGAAACTTGGAGAACTGCAAGAGATCCAAAATCAAATCCAAGAGGAACAAGCCCTGGATAGCCGGGCTCGAGAACTGGACAGGCAAGCACAAGCAGCTTTAACAGAGCGAGAAAGGATGTCCCGATCTCTGACTCTACAGCGACGACTGCGGAAAGTTCAACGAGAATTAGAAGAGGCTCGGCTAATAACCTCATTCACTGGAGAAGTGACCACAGAACATTCACCTGCTCCGCCACCTCAAGAGCTGGCTCATTTTTCAATGAGCTCCAGAGTTTTGGATTCAGGTGAACCTGTCGATCTGTACTCAGAGCAACAAGCTTGTAGTGTTGGTCATCCAACATCTGTCTCTGATCCCGTTCCAGTGAATCAGCCAACCACTTCGTCGTTCCAATCCTTACCTCAGCCTGTTGATGCTGTGAGTCTCCATCCTGTTCAAGGAAGCCACCCAGCAGTTCAGATGTCCAGTCCAGAGCAGGCAACTCCCTCACCTCCTTCGTTCATCCATTTAGTGCGGACCGCACCTCGTCCTTCCCAGAGTCAAAGACCCTCAGATCCAGTTCCTGATACGTCTGCACCTCTTTCATTACACAAGTCCAGTGACAGGACATCAGAGGGAGCCAGTATCATGGAGCTGTTAGTAGCCACTGCTTTTGGCATCCCCAAGCCAAGACTGCCTTATTTTGAGAGTGGAAGAGAAAGTGACTTTGTTTTGCTTAAGATGGCGTTGGAAAACCTGTTAGATATCCATGCTCACCTTTCTGAACAATATAAGTTCCAGGTTCTAATGGACCACTTGAGGCTGCCTACTGCGTACAAACTAGCCAAGTCTTATATGCATGCCTCAACTCCCTACACATCTGCTCTTGCTGCCCTTAAGACAAAGTATGGCCAGCCACGGCAGTTGGTCCAAAGTGAACTAGCCAGCATCCTTCATTCACCACCTGTCAGATTCGGAGATAGCAATGCATTCCAGGAATTTGCTCTTTCTGTACAGTCATTGATTGGCATGCTGCGATCGGTGGACGGTGCAGGTGGAAGTGAATTGCGGTGTGGTTCTCATGTCGATAAGCTATTAACCAAGCTCCCTCTTAATTATCGGGACAGTTTCGTTGAGCACTGTTTGAATCGTGGCATCCTTAGAGATGGTGCAGAACAAACATATACCTTGGAAGACTTTTCTGACTGGCTCCAGGTGAAAGCCAGGGCCAAGAGTCTTGCCCAACAAGTCTTTGTCCCTGCCTCAATTGAGAGAAGAGAACCAGTTCAAAAGAGCCAAGTGAGAAAGGTGATGCCTACCACTATGTACCTAAGCAACACAGCCACTGTGGAAAGACAGCCTAGTGTCCAAGGAGGCCGTGGAAAAGGGATGACCATCCTTGGTAAACCCAAATTCCAACCTTTTTGTCCATACTGTAACAATAACAACCACTTCTTGGGAACCTGTCCAAAGGTGAAGGAGTTCAGTCCATCAGAACTGAAAACTTGGATAGAGAAGAATGATCGTTGTTACAGATGTGCCCGCTGCCATAAGCCGGATAAATGCACCCTAAAAAAGCCTTGCAACATTTGTAACGAACTGCATCTCACCATCCTGCATAGCATTGCACGTCAACTGGCCACACACCCACAAAGCCCAGAGAAATTGGCTACGGCAGACATTCTCAATGTGCTCGTCCGTGCACCCTGCATTGACGACACACTGTACATCGATCAGCAAAACCGATCTCCTCGGGTGATGTTGAAGGTAGTTCCGGTCTTATTAATCAATGGCCGGAAGAGGCTGCAGACGTATGCCATACTCGATGATGGCTCAGAAAGAACAATCATTCTGACCTCAGCAGCGTCCCAGCTACAACTTACAGGGCCAAAAGAGACCCTTAATCTCAGAACCGTGCGACATGAAGTAATTCCCATGAGTGGTGAGACCATCTCCTGTTATATCTCCCCTGTGAGCCAGAGGAAGAAGATTAGGTTTCATATAGCCAATGCCTTTACTGCCCCAGTCCTCAATTTGGCTGAGCATTCTTGTTGTGCCTCTGACCTGCAGAGGGAATATTCCCACTTGCGAGGCTTACCCTTACCGGACTTTGTCCATGCTCGGCCATTAATCCTAATAGGCTCAGATCATTCCCACTTGTTGGTGCCCAAAGAGCCTGTCCGCATTGGACTTTATGGGGGACCTATCGCCATTCATACTGCCCTGGGATGGGCTGTTCAAGGCCCATCCAATGCCTTACCTCGATCTCCTCCTTCAGATGCACAAGCTTTGTTTACTATTTGTGATCGTGTATCCTGCCCAGCTACTGCGGAGTTGATGGAGAATGTGGAGAGACTGTGGAGACTGGATTCCTTCCCACATCGTAAGGAGAAGGATGTAACCCGATCTAAACAAGACCATTATTGCCTGGAACTGCTTGAGACTAAGACTGCCATCAAAGAAGTAGGTGAGGTCTTGCGGTATGCTACCCCACTGCTAAGAGCACCCAACAGTCCTAGGTTATCCTCCTCAGCCCATACTTTGTTGCCATGGCTCCGGGGAACCGAGCGCAGATTGAATAAGGACCCAGATCTAATTGAGATTTACCACCAGGAGATTCAGAAGCTCGTTGATTTGGAGTATGTGAAGGAGGTGGATCCCAAAGATGACCAGCCAGGGTCAGAATCTTGGCTAGTCCCACATCATGTTATCAAACAGGCCAGTGGGAAACACCGACTGGTGTTCAACTGCTCTTTCCAGCTTCATAGTCCCAGCCTGAATTGTAGTCTTCTTCCTGGTCCAACTCTCGGTCCCTCTCTTCTTGGTGTGCTCCTCCGTTTCCGTGAGCATAGTGTGGCCATCAGTGGTGATATAAAATCTATGTTCCACCAAGTGCATCTACTCCCTGCTGACCGGCCATTACTCAGGTTTCTCTGGCGAGCTATGGCTAAGACAACTCCCCCAAAAACCTATGAGTGGCAAGTGTTACCTTTTGGCACAGCTTGCAGTCCTTGCTGCGCCATTTACGCCCTGCAACGTCACGTGAAGGAGCACCCTGAGAGTGACCATGAAGTGTTGAACTCAGTGCTAAGAGCTTTCTATGTTGACAATTGTCTGCAGAGCTTTGATACATCAGCCACCGCCAAAGCTCTGTTGGACAAACTTCGCGCCACACTGTCTCGAGGAGGATTCGAAATCCGTCAGTGGGCAAGTAATGACTCCAGTGTGGTAGAACATCTTCCCCCTGAGGCAAGATCTGTGAGCACTGACTTGTGGCTCTCTCAATTGGGTGTTGATCCTCAAGAATCCACCCTAGGCTTGTGTTGGCGCTGCCTTCCTGATAGCCTGGGATACAAACACAGGGTGACGCCAATCAGGATTCCCACACTCCGTCTCATCTACCGCACTCTTGCCAGTCAATATGACCCATTAGGGTACATCTTACCTTATACCACCCGGGCTAAAGTGCTGGTGCAGGACTTGTGGAAACTCAAACAAGGTTGGGATGACCCCATCACTCCGTCCGAACTAGCAGATCAATGGCTAAAGTGGGAACAGGAACTGTCGGAGCTCCCCAGCATCAGACTGCCCCGCTGTTATGTGCCCCCTTGTGCGGACCAGTCAGGTATATACCGAGAGCTTCATGTCTTCTGTGATGCCGCGGAACGGGCCTATGGTGCTGTGGCTTATCTGCGTGTCCAGGACAATCAAAATCACATTCATGTGGCCTTCATCATGGCCCGTTCCAGAGTGTCACCGAAGAGACAGTTGTCAATACCCCGACTTGAACTGAGTGCTGCCTTATTAGGGTCACAGTTAGCCACGACCTTGAGGTCGGAACTTACCTTGTCGTTAGCTCAAACTATCCTCTGGAGTGACTCCACAACGGTGCTGACCTGGTTGAAATCCGAGTCGTGCCACTATAAGGTCTTCGTTGGCACCCGGATCGCAGAAATACAGGAACTTACCGACAGTGATGACTGGAGATATGTCGACAGCTCAAACAACCCAGCGGATGCCCTGACCCGAGGCAAGAAACTGAGTGATTTGGCTCAACCCAACTGCTGGATGGCCGGGCCGTTCTTCTTGCAGAAGTCTGAAAATTGCTGGCCAGTTGCCCCTACTGTTGCCCAACCATCACCACTCGCAGACAGTACTGAATTGAAGAAAGCTGTTCTGTGTCTGAATGTTTCTGCTACCTGTATCTTACCAGATGTCTCCCAGTATCAAAACTGGAGTGACTTAATCGTCGCCACTGAGCAGGCACGAACTCAGTCAGACCAAGTCTCTAAAGGAGCAGCAGCCGAAACCTTAATCTTACGGCAAGCTCAGGCGTCATGTTTCCCTGAAGAACTTGACGCTCTCCAGAAAGGGAAACCTCTCCCTAGGCAGAGTCGTCTCCTCTCATTGTCTCCTGAACTGGATCCAGATGTGGGGCTGATGAGAGTAGGAGGAAGACTCCGTCGATCCCAGGACTTGGACCCCGACATCATTCACCCAATTATTCTAGACCCGAAGCATCCTACTACGCAGCTCATCATTAAGGACTATGATGAGTCCCTGCTGCATCCGGGCCCAGAGAGGGTCTTTGGAGAATTGAGACGCAAGTATTGGATCATGGGAGGAAGACCAGCTATCCGTAAACATCAGCACAGCTGTCGGGAGTGTCAGAGATGGAAATCCTCTCCTGAAGTACCGAAGATGGCTGATCTGCCCCCAGCGAGGCTGCGTCTCTTTAAACCACCATTCTGGTCCACCGGGGTAGATTGCTTTGGACCCTTTGTTATCCACCAGGGCCGTAGAACAGAAAAGCGATGGGGAATCATCTTTAAGTGCTTGACTACTCGTTGTTTACATCTCGACTTGCTCGGAAGTTTGGATGTTGATGCCTTTCTTCTAGCTCTCCGTCGCTTTATATCCCGTCGTGGCAAGCCCTTGGAGATCTGGGCAGACAGAGGAACAAACTTCCGTGCTGGAGACAGAGAACTGAGTAAATGCTTCCAGGAGATGGAACCCAAGCTCCAGGAACACTTAGCCGATCAGCAGATTTCATTTAACTTCAATCCACCAGGGGCTCCACACTTCGGTGGAGTCTGGGAGCGTGAAATCAGATCAGTTAAGAATGCCCTGCGAGTGATTCTTGGAAAGCAAACCATCTCTGAAGTTGTCCTTCAAACTGTCCTGATCGAGGTAGAAGGCATCATGAATTCCAAGCCTTTAGGTTATCTTTCCTCCAATGTTGCGGATCCTGATCCGGTCACTCCCAATTTGCTCCTGATGGGGCGGCGTGATGCCTCTCTGCCACAAGCCATGTTTGTCAGCAGTAAGCTCCTTGGGCGAAGGAAGTGGCGTCATAGCCAGATTTTAGCTGACCACTTCTGGACACGATTCATTCGTGACTATTTGCCTAACCTGCAACCTAGAGGAAAGTGGCTGAGGGAGGTCCAGAATCTCGAAGTAGGGAAGACTGTTCTAATCTTTGACCCACAACTGCCTCGGGCTTCTTGGCCAACCGGGCGTGTCACCACCGTCACGACCGGGAGGGATGGTCGTGTCCGGTCAGTGGACGTCCAAGTTGGCGGTCGGATTTACACAAGACCAGTGTCACGTTTGATGGTGCTTCCTGAGCTGGTAGACGAGTGAGTCTTTTTATCAGGAGGAATTGATCTCAATTCCGGGGCGGCTATGAAAAGACTCCGGCCATTCCATTCCCTTTCTACTCCATTTCGCTCTTTCCAAGATACTTTCCCACTCGCCACCTGACCACGCCCGCCTCACCTGTTGTCTATAAATTGCTTCTACACCTCTTGGCTCACTCTTTGCACTTTCTCCTGGCACTCTGATGTATACTGTGTGTGTCTTCATCAGTTAACGTGAGTTAATTTGTTTCCATTTGACTGTCTTCTTTTTATGATTTACTGTCAACTGTTAACATGTGCACTGTTGGTTGATTTCTTTGTTTGCCAGACATGTGCCATGAACCATGTGGGACGATTGTTTGTTTGATTCATGTTTTAACAGCCTGTTTAGTTGTGATTAGTAAACTCATATCTCTTTTGTTTATTTGTATTGTTTAATTTATGTGGATTGACAACT
Organism: Leuciscus leuciscus; assembly: GCF_965113295.1. Lineage (NCBI taxonomy): Eukaryota > Metazoa > Chordata > Actinopteri > Cypriniformes > Leuciscidae > Leuciscus > Leuciscus leuciscus. The sequence continues at coordinate 49,158 of NW_028118533.1, forward strand.
GTCAATTAATTGTTATCTCTCCTTATATTTAATTTTGCAGCACACAAACCATGCATCTCAACCAAAGACAACCGTAACAATAAATAAACTACTACTGGTGTTGCAATAAACCTTGCCTTCTCCTTGCTTCCATCATCACTCTATATCATCTGACGTCTTCTGACCGAGACTCTGTTTGCTCACCAAACCCTCACTTCACCTGAACCATTCCCATTATAGTACAGTTCCTTCATACAGAGTACATTAATATTACAGCCAGAGATATAAAGGTGAGGAGAACATCAGAGCTGTTGTTCTGCACGCAGGAGAACGACAAGATGAGGAAGATCCTGATCAAGACCATTGTGAACAGATCATCGTGTCAGGACCACTTCCCACTTACCGTCGTGGAAACGAAAGGTTCAGTCGATTATTCGCATTATATGAATGATGTGATGAACAGAAACTACTCTCTCAATTAATTGTAATCTTTTCTGGGAGTGATCTAGATTCTTCTGTGACAATGTCCTGCAGCCGAGAGTCAGAGCGGACCTCCTGTCGGACAACATCTATGTACTAACTGATTAAATGATAATACGGCATATGTAGTCCATTCCATAGAGACTGTGTGTGTTCTCAGAATAATGAGAACAAATAATGTTTATTACAGGATCTAAATAACTGAGCAGTTAAACTCGCTGTTCTCCAGAAAAATCCTCCAGGTTTTGCACATTTTTAGGTTTTCCAGAATCTTCTGCATATTTGACACCTTTCCAACAATGACTGTATGATTTTGAGATCCATATTTTTACATTAAGGACAATTGAGTGACTCGTACACAACTATTACAAAAGGTGAAAACGTTTACTGATGCTTAAGAAGGAAACGATGCATTAAGAGCAGGGGGTGTAAACTTTAAACAGGATTATGATGATGTGTACATTTTGTTTAAAGATCATCTTTTTTTTTTCATCCAGTACTGCCCTTCAGAAGCGAATACTTCCCGGTTTCACAGAAGACGAAATAATTACAATTTATCCTGTTCATGCAATTTAAAAAGTTTACACACCCCAGCTTTTAATGCATTGTTGCATCAGTAAAAAAAAAAAAAAAAAAAAAAAAATAATTTTTTTATATATATATAACAAATATTTTACTAAAATATTAAACTAAATGTATACTAAAAACTAAAAAAAATAATTTTTCTTCAAGAAATACTGTGTAAAACTGATGTTATTAAAATAATATGCAGGGGAAAACCAAGTCCTATGTTTGGTGGACCCTTTGTGTTACAAACCTTATTAGTATTCCAAAGTATTCTAAATTATTTAGATTAGGTTACAAAGCTTGTGTAATCTAACGAAATATGTTACAAATTACTGTATTTTGTAATCTGTAGTAAATAATCTACTTACAAGATAGTGTCTCCAGTTTATAATGTGGATCATTCTTCAGATCAGAGAGAAGCTTCACGGCTGATTCTCCTAGTTTATTCCGAGACAGATCCAGATCTCTCAGGTGTGAGGGGTTTGATCTCAGAGCTGAAGCCAGAGCAGAACAACCTTCATCTGAGACTCCACAATCCCTCAACCTGTAGAGAACAATGACACACTCTTCACTCTCTCAGTTCAGATCAGATCAGTTTAACACAAGGGTCCGCAGCCGTACTGCAGGGGGTTCGTCAATTAATGCTTGATCACAAATAGTTTGTTAAATAAAAAAATGGTAAAAAACATCACAAAGTCAAATTTAAATATAAGCACTCTCAAGCGAATGGAAGATCTTCCTCAGTTGATGCTGTAATAATATCATACTGGCAAACTCTCAAGTGTGTTTTTGTGTTTGAGCTCTGGAGAACGTCAAATGTTTTTACAGCGGTGAGAAATGTAGCCAATCACAGTCATGTTTGTTGGTCTATTGAACGCAGTGGCCAATCAGAGGTGTTTCATTTTGTCAGAGTCCACTCACCGAGATATAAGGGCCCTGTCCTAAATGGCACACTTCATATGCACTTTCAGTCTTGTAGACTTACAATGGCTTCTGCGTGCCCTTTAAGTCCATGAAACCGTAGGGTGTCCCATTTAGTAGTTTTAGGTTTCAGAAGGGTACTCACGAGCGCCCCTCTGCGGTCGATATGTGCTCTAAATGCGCACTGAAGCGATCGAGCTCCACAGCTGACTTGTTCCCGACAGTCAAAGCGGCGTTACGTCAGGAAAGTGCGGACTCAGAGGAAGACCGCGAGTGTTTAGGGTGCCGTTTGTGACAGGGCCAAACTCACAATTGCGTGACATAAATAGCAATTGCAAGAAAAAGTCAGAATTGCGAGTTTGTACCTTGCAATTCTGAGGTGAAAAACAGTCAGAATTGTGAGATAAAAAGTCACAATTATCTTTTAAATTGTTTTATTTCGTGGCGGAAACAAGCTTCCATAAATTAGAGGCAACCAGTGGCGAATTAGTCTTCCAGGTTTGATGTCATCCCTGTAGCTCTATTCACAGTCAGCTTTCCTTTCGCATGAAACCCCCCAAATGCCAGCAAACCAATGAGAATGCTATGGAAGCTTATGGGTAGCAATATTCAATTTGAAATGTAATATGCAAAATGACAATGCAATATGTAAAATGGCAATGCATTTCTGTATTTAAATTGACATTTTCCATTACATTTGTGCAACTTTTGGTGCAAAATGAAAGTGAAAATTCAATTATATAATTTACATTTGCCATTTCATACACTAGTTTTAATATGTAAATTGAACATATTAACGCTTTATAAGTTGCAAAAGTAAAATTAAAATGTATTACAGAAATGATTAGATATGTTTAACATGTTCAAACAAATAATGTAGCAAAATGATCATTCAAATGTTATTTTTCTTAATTGCATTTACACCCACAGTTAAGACACTTGCGATTGCATTTTCATTAAATGTCCCGCAATGAATGAAGCAAAATTCAATGTGCAAATTGTGTGAAGTTGGCCCCGCCCCCTCCCTCCCTCCCTCCCTCCCTGTCAATGACTATGACTGTGGAGCGGTGCTTACTGTGAATGTACGAATTATACTGCTGACTATTTAAACAGAGCAGTGCAATTTTTTATATGTTAGGTTGACTATTTTATTATAATTTTTTATTACGGCTATAATGAACAGGCTGCAAGATTACAATGCTGGAATATGTTGTATGTGTGTGTGTGAGGCGCGGGCGCGATCGAAAAGTGGAAACATAAAAACATACTCCGTCATGTTCATACAAGACATCATTCAAACTGCAAAGTGTTGCAAAACGTTGGAGGATATTTTGTAAATAATTTATTTAATGTGTTTTGTGACAGTTTGTTTTCAGAAGTTTCAAAGAGTTAAAACTTTTTAAGTATCTACTTTTTATTAAGTATTTATTTTGTATTAATACATAACCTCATTGTATTAATTTATAATGTAACATTATATCGTGACATTTGTGTCAATAATCATCAAACAGGTGACTCCGCGTGGTGGGAGGGGGCCCCCAAATCAAATTCTGCTTAGGGCCCCCAAAAGGTTCGGGCCGGCACTGCAGCCTGTAGCACGATGCTGGATCAGATCCAGTACATACTGGATGGTGGTGTGTTTTGGCGACGTCATAGACGCATGCGCAGTACCGATCTCTGGGTTATAATGCGCTGGTCTTAAGTGACATGTATACTCAATATAATACTTTTTTTTAAACAACAAAACAATATACAATTTTAGAGCCAGGGGAGCAAAGAACACACACACACACACACACACACACACACACACACACACACACACACACACACACACACACACACACACACACACACACACACACACACACACACACACACACACACACACACACACACACACACACACACACACACACACACACACACAAACACACACACAAACACACAAACACACACACACACACAAACACACACACACAAACACACACACAAATCTAAATAAATAATAATAAATCACAAGAATACAAGACCTTTGTATCAATCAACGATTTTGAAGACAGTACACAAATTAACAGTCTTAATAGCTTTTCCATTAGTACTAGAATAAATAGTAGAAAAGTAATTTTCAAATTCTTTAAGGAATACTGAGAAAGGGTAGCCTAGAAATCTAGACGCACCCTAGCGGCAGCAAAATGTATTTTGCAGCCAGGGCAGTCTAGCAACTCTCCATAGACTTTGGAGCTGCAAAAACCTAAATTGGGTCAGGCCAATCACGTCGTGTATAGAGTAGGTGGGGCGGGCTTAACATAATGACGACAGAGTTGCTACGATTACCTTGAAAACAAAGAATGACGGCTGCTGCTGGAGAACATCTTTCGAATCGGCTTTGTCCGCGACTCTGGAGGACTTGGAGTTAAGCTTTTCTTTGAGAAAAGAGCAAAGAACGGCACTTAAGTCATTCTTAAAAAAAGGAAGATGTGTTCGTCGTTTTGCCGGCCAGATATGGCAAAAGTTGAATCTATCAACTAACGTTAGCTCCGCTGTTGGGAAAACGCTCTGGTTGGATGAAGCGCTGTCCTATTGCGTGCAGAGGGAATTTGAAAGACAGCCGTTTATCCCGCCCATCGGATTGAGCCGTGTCTATGGTGAGTTGCCAGACTAAACATCTTGATGTAGGTCTGGCTTGCCAGGCTAGAGAAAAGGGGCTTTTTGTTAGAAAACTTACACTTATGGATGTGAAATTTGACTAATAAAATTAACAGATTAATTACAAAAGCCTCCTTAATCACACTGTTATCATACTTTGAATATCCAAAAATTACATTTTCAAAATGCAAAACTTAGAGAGTACCTTTTCCTTAATAAACAGACACTTCATACCATAACTTTTTCACACGACTACAATGCCAGAAAATGTGGGGAACTGTTTCCAAGTGCAAAGAGCAAAACGAGTAACTTACATCAATGTCTTAAACTTACTAAGAAAATGTTTGACAGGGTAGAATTTGTGCAATATCTTGAAAGAGATTTCTTTCACCTTGTTTGTAACAAAAAACGTATGAGGTAATAACCAGACACTTTCCCAATCAAGGTCATTAACACATTTAGTCCAATAAGCAATAGAGCAAGATTTGGTGACAACCTCCTTTAAAAATAGAGAACGAATAGATTGGTTATTGTTTTTGTACTGTAAAAAACTAATTTTGCCACATACTGTGTCAGCTGGGTTAATTGTGAGCATATCAACTGATGACAACACACTTCTACATAAGGAAATTATACCAGAATTGATTGTAGAAAATACAAGAGCAAATTCCTTGGGAGTCAGGAAAATTAAAGTGCAGAAGAAACTCGTCATACATCATAAGGTATCCTTGAGAGTTAAACAAATGACAAACTAAAACAATACTCTTTTCAAGCCAGTTTAAAAAAAAAATACTTTTGTGTTTATACAAAATACAACAGTTATTCCAAATAAGAAAACGGTGCAGAGAGAAGTTGTGCTTGTAGATCAGTTTCCAAGCCAATAAAGCTTGAGCATGAAAGGCAGAAAGTTTCACTGGCAATTTGTCAATTTTATAATCACACATTAGTAAAAAAGAAAGACCCCCAAGTCGGTCAAAAATAAAATTAGGAATAAAATTCCACAAAGAAGGTTTTTTTCAAACAAAATTTTAACCAATTAATTTTGAGGGTATTAGTATGCTCAATATTGTATTGAGATGATGTTCTAACCTGTGTAGTAGTAGTACTGATAAATAGTAATAAGTAATTATTGATGAATAATTATTTACATAAATGTGATGCTTAAGTTATCCTAGTTTCTCTCTACATACATGCAAAATAGTTAATTTTACAACATTTTAAATCACATAATTTTAAACCTAAATTTGATGGATTAATAGCATGTGGTCACCGCAAGTATTATTATTTTTTTAATGCGTGTATACAGAACATTTTAAAATTAAGCCATTTAGTTTTATTCAGGTCATATTTGCTGTTGAGTGGAAGCAAAAATGAGTCAAGTAATTGTCTCTGTAATGTTAATCCTAAAGCTACAATACAATATGGTCAGTAAACAACTTAACATACCAGTACAAAAACTGTACAGGCTGCAGAGAGGACTTCTTGAGAGTAGTCGAGTGCAGGCGGGGAGGAGCTGCAAATGGACACGTGAAGTCGGACACTTTCTGGTTCCCGTAGTGACCGCTCACGTGGTGTTTGCATACTTTACCACAGCTGAAGTGAAATAAATTCAATATTTGCCAAATAATACACAGACAGGGTATCTGCACAATTTTTAAAGTCAAATTTAAGGCTTTTTAAGACCTGAAGAAATCAAAATTAATACCGTACATTAGGGGTGCGCAATATTGACAAAAATATGTCTCGATATTTTCAAAGTTTTGTTGATAATAATTAGATGATATTTTACTGATTGTGTTTTTGTACTGGTAGCCTGGCTGGTTTAGGCCTGTTGTTGACAGCAGACCCACAAAGATATTCATATTTTTTATATTCTATGCAGTGATCAGTTCACAGTAGTGACCGAAATTAACATTTTAATTAAGGGGCAATATTTGACACCTTAAATTGATTTCCAGGGGCATTTTCACCTACATATGGACATTGTTTCTAAACGTATTTAGAGGTATGCATCACCTTTTATGTCAAATTCTAACATTCAAATTAAATTATATTAGAATAACACAGTACCAATGTCAAAATAAATCATTAAATTAAAATTCATCCTTGCAGTGCAGAGGTGACACAGAAGCGGCATCAAAACTGGCATTAGCCTACTATATTTACACTTCATTTACAATTGCATAAATAAAGCTATTCAATATTTAAATATGAAATGATTTATAATTTTAACGTTTTAAAGGTGCTCTAAGTGATGTCATGCGTTTTTTAGGCCAAAACATTTTTTGTCACATACAGCAAACATCTCCTCACTATCCGCTAGCTGCCTGTCCCCTGAACACACTGTAAAAAAACGAACGGCAACAAAAACAAACTGGGCTCATCTGCACCACGAAACACAACAAACAGTGCTCCAGCCAATCACTGGCAAGAAGTATTTGAGGGGTGTGGTTTGGGGGTTAGTGCGCGTGGACATGAAGGGGGTGTGGAGGAGAGACGAGAGAGAGAGAAGCATGAAGAGGGAAGTTTGAATTATGGCCGACACACGACTAAAGAGACGACGTTCCGATGAACAAATTGTAAAGAAGAGGGACAAGGATAAGGAACGCGCGAAGTCCCGAATTTACATCGGAAAAACCCTCGAAAGGTGGCGAGAACTCCGCCGGCAGAAGGGCTTCCAATCCGACATTCAGTTGCTCTGTTTTTGCAGAACAGGTTAATCCATTTTTCTTTCTAAATAGACGTTCATGTTCGCCAAACCAACACAAGGATGTAATTAGCTAGAACTATGCAGTCAGCGTTAGCTTTGGTGAATACAACATATATGTTTCAGCTAGCGATCAATCTCTATTGTAAATGGTCAAGCAAATTCACAGTAGGGCGACAATTTGTGTGAATGACTGTTTTCACCCTCTGTTTGTTATGGATTTGAATGTTCATTTATAGGCTATTGACAACTTTGACTAAATTTGTTTACGACGCCGCCGTTGTTTATGCTCACTGGGAAACGCGAAGCTAACGTTATCTTGCTATTATTGCGTCCTTGGGAGCTATAGTTATATTTATAACCTCAGGTGGCAAAACGATTTTAAGACAATGTTTCTCTTTTTCTGCATTCTGTTCTGCAATATATAAAAGCATTTATCTAACTTGGTGATAACACATTGAATGAAGTATCAGTAAAACTTAACTTTGTTTTTAGTGACTACTTTGACTTTCCTTTATGGCGGAAGGGAGGGGAGGAGGGAGGAGACGGGATGAGGAGGAGGGAGGGTCTAGCTAGCCTCCGTTTTGTTTGACAACAATTCGAATGTCAACACTCCCGGCATCACTTAGAGCACCTTTAATTAAAGGATACTTTAAATATGAAACTAAAACCACCAGTAGGTGGCGGCAAGAATAAGCGAGTTGTTGGAGTCATTTATTCAACCGATTTGTTCAAACGGCTGATTCATTCAGAAAAACAAGTGATTGTTCATTGAATCGTTAAAATGATTCGTTCAAAACGCGGATTTCAGTAAAAAAAAAAACAGAACGTGGTTCTGTTGGACCACGGCTTCATTATGAAATTCTCGTCGGCGATATAAAGTGAAAATTGACAATATTGTGTCCAAAAAGTAACTCACTAAAATAAATAGCACATTTGCAATTGTGCAAAGGAAAACGGCACTCTTGCTCATGTGATATTCTAATATAACAACAACATAATATGATATAAATATAAGACAAAAACTCATTTGGGGACATCTATAACTGCACTGACACATCACGCAATGAAAGTAAGCATGAGAGAAACGCGATGTCAGCTCGCACTCGCAGTGCCTCATACATAGTTAAAACAATGATTACAATATCATCATAGTTCATAGACAATATCGCACACTCCTAAGCACATAAAGAATGAACTTACAACTGAACTGACATTTACTCGTTTTCTTCTCTCCTCTCGCGTGCAGTAGGAGACAGACGTAGGCTGATATACTGCCGTAAGTGACGCGAATTGTCACGTGAACAAGCAAATCCACCAAGATAGAATAAAAAATAATAATACGTAGGGCTACGCTAATTAGATAGTTTTAATTTCGAAAGCATTTAGATAAGTCTAAGTCAAAGTGTCATCTAAAATTTAAGACCTTTCATTTTAAGACCTTTAAGAAAATTTTGATTTCTCTGATCTACATATGTGCATTTTAAGATGTTTTGAAGGCCAAAAAAATTGGATGACAATAGCTTTAAAACCATGTGCGGGCAGCTGTTTTTTTTCTCACCTCATCAGCATCACACTCTTTTTCTCTTTGTTTTTATCTTGCTCTGTCTTTTCCCCTCCTAAAGCTGAGCTTTGACTGATACAGGCTTTTAATTTTTGTCTGTCAGTGAAGAAAGTAAACATAGGGTCAACTGATAGGTTGATTTATGAATCATTTTCTCAGACAAAGCTACCAGGAAAGCTAGGTAACTAAGTCCATCTACAATGAAGTATAAATTATTTATTTTATTTTTTAAGCTTTTTAGCCTTTGTAATCAACAATACGGTTGGTTATTCATCAAGTCACCCCGTGAAAATCTATTTAATTTCAAATCATTTAACTAACCAGCTAAACGTGTATTAATGTAACTGTCTATTGGCAATATGATTAATCTGTTCTATATTTATTTCTATTTATTAAAAATAACAACATGAATTATCAATTTGCCACTTCTATAAATCAAGTGCTTAAAAGAAAAGCACAAATCCCTTTACTCTACTCTTACTCTAATATATGTAGGCTATACACTTCTACTGATTCATTATTACTTAATACAAAACTATATTTATTTATACAAAACCAAATAACTCCACATGATGTTTCTCTCTCAAGGCCATCTAGTGCTTTCAGACAATGATGTGTGTCTTTAATCATTTCTGTGCATGGCAGCATAATGTAATAACGAAATACAAAATAATATGTTTTAAAGTTTAAAAAGTAAATTAAAATAAATCATGATCGTTTTCTAAAGTATGTTTTCATGGGTGTTAATCGCTTCATTTTTGTTTTGTAGAAAAAAACAACTATCACACTGATAAGGGCTGAAGGTGAACGCAGCGAAACGTATTGGTATTGGAAGAGAAACCGAACCGTCCCGTGTTGCTCCCAATGCTCCAGTAACATTACATTATGTAAACTGCAATGCATAAATGACAAAGAACTGCACCGATGCAGATGTAATATCATAGCAATCTATCAATAAATGCACTCACGACACACCTCGCTCTGCTCGGCGCCCCTGCAGATTGAAAAATGCGCTAAATCCAAGCAGACTCAGATAAGGGGAGGAGCCGAAACTTGACGCAGCTTGCCGCCGTTTCAAATGAGTTTTTTTAAAGGGGACTGAAGCGATAAAGCCCCTGAAGCCCCCCTAAAAAGGGCCTAGTGACGCCCCTGGTACTGCTTCATACAGCGTCTGTTTGAACAAGAATAAAGTTCAAGTGTTCAACATAAACTTCTATCAATGAAGTGGAGTCTACGTTTTTTAATCAGTTTTAATTTGATAAACATGACACAATATAACATCGCAACTACATGAAAAGAGTATTTACTGTTATAAAAAACTGATTTGTGAGCTTTAGAGGAACTAAAGGTGTTCGAATAAACACGAAACACACGTGATCGTTGTCATGCGGTGAATCCGGCCAATCGTGGAACAGCTGTGTCGTCATCAGAGCTCGTGCAGCCGCTCTTGAGAAGCTGCGCTGGCTGAGTTCTCCGGCTACTCTCCAATCGCTCTCGCGGTACTTTGATGGCATATGTCACAGTCACATGGCGTCGGCGCTGTATGAAGTCGGACAAAATTTCTAACCGGCATGCACTGCTTCAAGTCAGCCGCCGATCGGTCTGCGCAGAGCTGTATGAAGTCGAACAAGCCTTGTGTGAAGTTGGCCCCGCCCCCTCCCACCCTGTCAATCACTGCGTGAAGTTGGCCCAGCACCCTCCCTCCTTGTCAATCACTGCGTGAAGTTGGCCCCGTCCCCACCCACCCTGTCAATCACTGTGTGAAGTTGGCCCTGCCCCCTCCCACCCTGTCAATCACTGTGTGAAGTTGGCCCCGCCCCCTCCCTGTCAATCACTGTGTGAAGTTGGCCCCCCTGGTGACATCATCTATAAGTCCTCCTGGGAAGTCGTGTTTACGACGGCAGTGCGGTCAAGTCACTTTCGTCAGAATAAGATGGCAGTGTACTTTCTCTTAATTAACTATATATAAATTGTAACGGTCACCAGCTGGAGTGCCCTTGAGAGCCACCAGAGGGCACTCCACATCAGACACTCACGTTCACTCTCAGACTACATTTCCCATACTCACTGCCCGGACTCATCTCTGATCACTCATCACAAGCCGCGTTTCCATTACAGATTTGCGCAAATGTTTTGCGCTATTATCTAAATATCGATAAAAAACTATTGCGAAATGACGGCGTTTCCATTAACCGATGTTATGCGACTAAAACGTCTTTTTTTCTCTCGCGATAAGTCATTCCAAAAATCACGGCAACGGACGTTGGTTATAATATCACAGCCACCGCATTAGACATTATTATTATTATTAATGGAAGGAGACGTGGCGTGTTATCCAAGCATTAATGGCAGGGAAAGACCCCCGAACGACACATATAAGGAGTTTCTGGGTGTTTCGCCCTCATTTCTGCTCCGATTGTGGCATTTCTTTGAGATTTAGAATCCAGTATTCCTATAGGCTAATTATTGTTTCTTTTATGAATTTAATAAATAATTCTGTCTCGTGTTCTGTCCAAATGATCCATGTAGGCAACTTTTGTGTCTATTTGTTTTTCCTTTTTTAACCCCTAATTGAAAAACGAAAAATGAACGGTTGTTGTCTTCTTAAAACAAGTTGAACACCAAAATTTTAATTTGAACTGGCTACACACAACTGCTGTGCTTTATTTATGACTTTTTGCCCCTTCATTAAACATTTAAAATATTCACAAATTAATATGGAAAACATGTCGATTTTACTGGTTTTCTAAGGCCAAATTAGAAACTGGAATTGATGTATTTCCCGCAGTGCTGAATGAGAAGAGCCATTAATATAATTAATAAACTATTGTTTTCTAAGTGTCGGCTAAAATCACATCTCCATCTCCGCTGTTATCAGATGCGCTTTTAGAGAGAAATGCAACTTTCATACGGATTAGCCTACATAATCAGAAGGTATTAGCTTTCGATTCGAATTTGTTCGTTTTAAAGTGGACATTTCAAGCTTTAGCCTACACAGGCTATATTTTGTTTCAGTTCTCGCGCCCCAGTTTACGGAGATCATGTGCGTCTGATTGTTTCTTTTATTTTACAAAAGCACAGCATTTTCTTGTTATTGTGAGTTTACACAAATAAAAGTGGTTGAGAATAATGTATTATTATTTTCTGTCTGACCAGAAATGATAGAGTATAAGTTGTTTCCACTGTTAATAGGAAAATGCAAGTGTTTGCGGCCGCGCCTCCGTGTCATGCAGTGCGCGCTCCACGCTCAGCTTTGTTCCTTTTTTGCATAAAAGCCTCTTCTAAATATAGCCTATTAAATGTTATAATAAAATAATATAAAATTATTATTATTTGCGTAGCTATACATGGACTTCAAACACACTGCGTCTTCTAAGTCAGGTGACTGTAAATGCGCAAAAACTGTTTCCATTGCAGTTTTGCGAAATATTCATTTTTCGAATTGCCTGAAAAACCACCTCATGAGAGCGTAAAAACTTTTTTGCGATAAATGGGAGTTTTTGCGAAATTGACGTGTTTCCATTAAGCGTATTTTCAATTCGCAATTTCAATTTGCGCAATTTGAAGGGTAATGGAAACGCGGCTACAGTCACCTGTACCTCATTATCACTGATTGCATTCGCCTGTGTCCCATCACCCTGTTAGGGCGTTTTTCCACTGGGTTCGTTTGCTGCGGTCCGAACCCGAGTGCGCTCGTTCCCGGCGCCCCCCGCAGCATTGGTCTGGTTTCACACTCAATTAGTTGTATCGAACCCAGGTGCGTTTGCAGTGATCTTACGTCATCGCAAACGCACACGGAAAATGCATGGATAATACAACTCGACTGAGCATAGCTGTAATTTGTCTGTTTTTTTGGTGCTATTATGCACAACATAGTGAGAGACATCACCTCTTCAGTGTCCCACAACGTTCCCCTGCCACTCATAGTTGTCGTGTGTGAGGAAACAATGATATCGACAGTGATACGCATGCGCGGGATACTATACTTCCTGAACAAGCGCGCACCCGAGTCTGTGTTGCTTGCACATTAACGCGAACCGCGCCACGGTTCGGGAGCAACCGAGCTCAGACCATCTCCTCCAGGTAGTCTCGGGTTCGGTACTCTAGTGCGCACCCGGGTCCGATGACAGCGTTCACATTAGCGATTTTTCATGCGAACCGTGCCCCGGTCCGCACTAAACTGCCAGTGTGAAAGCGCCCTTAGTCTCAGTCTATTTATACCATGTTCATTCATTCACTCACCGCAAAGTCTTGTTTTAGTGTTACACTGCATTTCTGAGCATTCTCTTGGTTTTCTTGTCTCTTGGTTTTTGGATATCTTGCCCTGTTCCCTGGATTACTCTCTTGCCTCTGGTCCCTGCCGGTTTTGTTTCTTTGTTTCTTTGTTTGGACTGCCTATCTGTGTATGACCCTTGCCTGTACATTGGATTACGCCTCTGGATTGCCCTCAAATAAAGCTGCATTTGGATCCTCTACCCTCGTGTCTCAGAGCGGTTCGTAACATAAATACAGCAAGGTTCTTAAACTAGTTCTAGAAAATGAAGAACAAAGAAATGTGCATCAAGTGTACTTTGTTTTTTTAATAATTTATGAAGCCACTGCAAACTTAAAATGTTAAAATATGTATTCAATTTACATATTAAAACTAGTGTATGTGCATATTATAATTTAATTTTGCACCAAACGTTGTACAAATGTAATGGAAAACGTAAATTTAAATACAGAAATGCATTGCCATTTTACATATTACATTATCATTTTGCATATTACATTTCAAATTGAATATTGCTACCCACATGCTTCCATAGAACGCGAAATGATGATGATGCATAATAACGCCAGCGTTGTGGATACACTTACCCAAAACCCTCCATAACTTTTCAATTAATTTCACATTTTATTTGTATAGTGCTTTTCACAATACATATTGTTTCAAAGCAGCTTTACAGAAAATGCACATCTACATTACAATTTAGAGTGATCTGTTATCAGAGGTGACTGTGTCCAAGTTATGCATTTCAGAAATGTACATACAAATCACACAGTTAGCTAATAATGTATTAATTTTATTTTATTAATAACTGGCACTTATTTGGAAAAAAAAGTCGAATGGCAAATAAATAAATGATGGACAGTAACATATGTACAGTATTACCATAATTGTATTATGTAAGCTTTATTTTACACCTCAAACGACAAGGGAATTTATAGTCATATTTATAGTGTTAATATTAATTTGCGAGTCCACAAACTCATTCTCTTAAATGGCTTGGGTCTGCAGAGCATTCACAGCGTACAGTATACGGACTGAATGCCCCTGACCTGAAGCTTTTATATCAAGACCATTTTCATGTTTATCATTTATTTCTATTATTTGCGTTGCCTTATAACTTCATGCTTGCAGTTTAACACATAAGTGTTTATTACCACAACAGTAAATAAGTGTCTTTAGAAATGTTATAATATATTTGATTATTATAACTCACTTTTCTCCTCACTTAACAAATCTGTTCTTCATCGACTGCAATCTATTCCAAATTCTGCTGCTAGGTTACTCACTAGATCAAATAGGCGCACCCATATCACCCCGATACTTTGCTCCCTTCACTAGCTTCCTGTAATTTACAGGATCCAATTCAAAATTTTAACCATAACCTATAGGGCTTTACATGGTCAGGCCCCTGCTTATCTTGCTGACATAATTCATCTTCATACCCCTCTCCGGTCTCTCAGGTCTAATAATCTGCTATCTACGCTACGCACTCGTTTAAAGACAGGTGGGGATAGAGCCTTCGCCGCTATGGCACCCAGACTATGGAATGCTTTGCCAACCAGTTTTAGGTTTGCTGAGAATGTGGACAGTTTTAGGGGACAAGTGAAGACTCATTTGTTCAGGTTAGCTTTTGGGTAATCTCTGTCCTTTTATATATTGAAAATTTTATCTGTTTTATTTTAGTTTGTTCTTTATTATGTTTTATTGTCTATTGTAAAGCGCTTTGTGACCTAGTCTGTGAAAGGCGCTGTATAAATACATTTTACTTACTTACTTATAATATATTTTATAATGAAAAAGACTAATAAAATTGTCTCTTCATATTAAATGGATAACAATATATGTATATCATTTATTTCTATTATTTGCGTTGCCTTATAACTTCATGCTTGCAGTTTAACACATAAGTATTTATTTACTTCATTATTATTTATTAACTTCATCATTATTACACACTTGAAAAATGTGTAATAATGGGGTCTATAAAACTTAAACATTTAATGATTTATAAGCATTTCACATATTTCTACACTAATTATACAAAACTATTCTGCCAGTGCACCATACTGTACAAATGAACTAGATCAATGTTCATTCTTGTCTGAAACTTTGGAGGAGACAAATATGAGACCACCAGGGTCTTTAGTTCAGGGAAAAACTCTGAGCACAGTGTGTGATGTTGTTGAGATCACTTCTAAACTCCAAAATAGACAAATGTGAGCGATCCAGAGTTTCTACAGAGAGAAATCTGAGCACAGTGTGTGATGTTGCTGAGATTTCTTCTAAACTTTAGAGGAGACAAATATGAGATCTCCAGTATGAAGGGCCATTAGGCAACAATTATTGAAAAGCCTCAACACTAGTGAAATGAAAAACATTGATCAACCTTGGTGAAATTCATTCATACGCATTACTGAAATAAGAAGAGATTTCGGTAGTTGATGATGGCTAATTTCCCTTGAAAAGGAAGTTGTGTGTCCGCACTTCTGTTTAATTTGGCGCGTCTCACAAACTCTTTTAAGCAATGTCGGTTAGTTGTAACGAGTTGTATGGGAAGCCAAACACACCAATAGTGGGACGAAACGGAGCGGTGTTACAGAGCTCGTGCCGTGCTGACATCATCGGTGCGGCTCAATGGACCGAGCTGTGTGACCGACTCGACATCGCAGGGAGGACGTGTTTGCTAGCGAAACCGAATGGACAGCGCAAACTAATCTCACCAGCGCGGCGCTGACCATGTTACTTTATTCATTACTGCTCTGCAGAAGTTCAGGTGTTTTCCCTGCATATAAGATAATGAAGATCAGCATGAAGTTATTACATTTCTTTTGCTTATTATCTTTCATATTAGTACATTAGTAGTTTTTGAAAAGCTACTTTGAAGAATTGTATTTTTGTAGCCATGGAAAGAGCCGTTCAAAGCAGAAACTTCAACGATTAAGGACTGTGCAGTGCCGGGGGAACTATAGGATCAGGGTTGGGAAACACTATTATTGCACAGAAACATCATTAGGGAAAACACTGTTGAGTAAACGTGGGGGAAAAGAGTTGTCATTGTAGTCAGAGTGAAACAGACTAAAATTATTGAACATAATGAATATAATGAAATACTGACTACATTTAAAGGATATATTTTAAAAAGAATGTAAAAATGAACACTGACTACGTTTACATGCAGCCAATATTCGGGTTATGGTCGGGTTAGAGTCACTATTTGGGTTTCTGAAACATTCGGAATAACCCGTTTACATGCGTGAGTAGAGAGAGTTACTCCTGTATACATGGAATTTGTAATCAATTGGCAATATCCCGATGTAAACGGCGACGCACGGTTAGCGTCTGGACGCACGGACAACGTTAAGACGCAATGTGCGTCATTTCCGATTCTTCTTCCTGTATCCAAAGGCAACAACAACAGCAGCAGCACGCGGATAATGAATAGTTCGGGGCAGATAGCGATCGCCTTTGTTTGCGCCTTCCTCCTCGCTCCAAAAGTGTGGTGCTGTGCTGCATCTCGCCATGTTTACCTCTACTTCTTGTTTACTTCCGGTATACTGCACGCGGGTTTTTGTATGCGCCGTCTCTACTCAAAAGACCAAGATTCCTTGCGAATAGAACATGCGCAGAACACAAATCAATGTTCCTTTTGATGGGGATATGCCGATACGCGTTTACATGACCAAATATTCGGGTTAGAAAAGGGGTACCCCAGGGATAATATCCGGGTTTTTAAAAACCGGGATATGAGCATATCCGGGTTTTTGCCGGTGTTTACATGGCCGTGCGCGACCGGGTTATTGCTAATATCCCGGTTTTGAACGGGTTATTGGCTGCATGTAAACGTAGTCACTAATACCAGATCATGAGATTAGACATTTGTGTACACCTGTGATTTCTGTGCTGAGATTTAGTGTTTACAGAACATTTTACAAGCTAATTTTAGTCCTAAAATGTACATCAAATGATTCGTCTTACTGAGGACAAAGACATGTGTGACAATCAGAGAGACAATCTTACCACAGTGTCTTCAGTTTACAGTGAGGATCCTCCAGTACAGCAGAGAGCAGATGAACTGAATCTCCTAGTTTATTCACAGACAGATCCAGATATCTCAGGTGTGAGGGGTTTGATCTCAGAGCTGAAGCCAGAGCAGAACAACCTTCATCTGTGACTCCACAATCCCTCAACCTGTAGAGAACAATGACACACTCTTCACTCTCTCAGTTCAGATCAACACGTACAAGCCACAATTCTACACAGACTATTAAATATGTCTAAATTTCAATTGGAGATTTATCAGTCATAAAAAAAATAAAGAAATTCAAAAAGCTTTCAACACATGTGCTTCATAAACCCAACAGTTCTAAATGAGCTCAAACACAACTACACCTCTTCTCTGTGACAGACTCATCGTGAAGATGAAAGCACACAAGAGTATGGTAGGTTAACTACTGACTATAAGTAACTTTGCAACTACATGCCAACTTATTCTAACCCTAACCCTACCAGTCTACTAATAAATCTATTAACACTCCAATGGGAGTTAGTAGACATGTGCAACTGTACTTATAGTCAACAGAATGTGTTCAAGGGACCATTAAAATAAAGTGAAAACCAATATGGTCAAACCTAAACTGATAATTATGACAACACTGTTGCTGACAGTGAACATACCATGAGGTTTTACTGGATATGCAGTGATTGTTTCTGTCTTCCTAATGCTACCTTCTGCCTCTCTGTTTTGCTCTTGCACACAATCTACTTCATGCCTTCTGTCCTCTGATTGATAGTTTATACAAAAAAAAAAAAAAAAAAAAAATCAAATAAAGTATTTTTTGCTGAGAAATGATTTATTAATGATTCATGATTATTATAAATTAATGTAAGAAACATTTACTGGACTGAAGCAACTGGGTTTATTGATATTAATCCACCATTTGTTAATGTTAAAAATGTAATTCTTCAGACATTTTTTCATGTTAATATAAATGTCAAATATGACGCAACAGACTTTTGGGGAACATTTTCCATCTCTTAATTATCATTGATTTGCACTGAATTGCATATGAGCCATAAAAGCGATGTATAAATATGATACTCAACAAAAAAACCACACATACATGCATATACAAGTTTGTATCTGTTTTTTGTTGAGTATCATATTACACACACACACACACACACACACACACACACACACACACACACAAACAGCTTTTATGGATCATATATGCAATTTTTAACATAAATTAAATGTATTAATAATCAAACCCCAGTTGCTTCAGTCTAGTAAATGTTTCTTACATTTACTTTATAAAAATAATTAAAGATTTTCTGAGCAAAGGGACCTTACTTGAAAAAAAAAAAAAAAAAAAAAATTATATATATATATATATATATATATATATATAAACAATTAATCAGAGGACAGAAGGTATGAAGAAGATTGTGTACACGATGTTTCTCAGCAAAGTGTTGGTCATATTGATAATTTATAGGCCCTAGAAATTTGCATTTTAAATTTGATAAAGTAGGCTAATATATTCATAAATAGGCATTTACTTATTGTTCAACCGAATTTTACAAAGAATGTTTAGTTAAAGTTATGAGAGAATAAATGTTTTAAAATTCGTATTAAAATGTTGTAACACGCATTGCCAAACAAGCATTCTTTTTTTCCAATTAATTTAAACTCCCAAAGGGGAAACGTATCCTGGGAGATACAAACATTTACAGGCAGATTATGGAAAATGGAAAAATTAAATCCATAAAATTTCAACATAAACATAATAAGCTAACACTTAACAACAACTCTTCAAACATGCAAGTCTCCTCAAATATTGTAAATATGTGAAATGTATCACTGAAGGCGAGTAGATTTCCCACTACAGGTCATGTTGTTTTTAAATGCTGCCCATGAGCTAAACAGAGAATGTATGAATGAAGTCACCAGGGGCCTGTTTCAGAAAGGAGGTTAAGTGAAAACTCTGAGTATGTTAACCCTGAAATGAGGGAAACTCTGAGTTTTCTGTTTCAGAATGGGAGGTATGTTAAACCTGAGAAAGCAGAGTAAGTCAAGCCTGTTTCAGAAAGAGAGGTAACTTATACTCAGAGTCAGTTACCATGGTAACTTACTCTGTGAACCTAACCTGGTCGGGAGCAGGTTTTCTTCAGTAAACCCAGAGTTTCTTTCGGTCTCCTCCCCTTTTTAAAGAGGAAGTGGTGTTTAAACACCTCATTCATTCTTTCAGTACATTTTTATTAATAAAATTAATCTTTTATTAATAAATAAAATATTGCTTTTTTTTATTTTTTTATAAGATAAAGTCTATATAACTCCTTAACTGGCAACTGAAAACACAGTAGTATATTAGAGTTACATAATGTAGTTCTAAACAAATTCTACAGAATTAAACTGTGGCATTTACTGGAAATCACTGAACTGTTCATCTGTGCAACAGAAGTTGATGGACCGTCCTCCACCTTCCACACTCTGGGGGCGCGGGGAGAGATAAGAATACCCGTTTATACTTAGATTTAAACTTAGATTTAGACTTAGATTGAAAAGTAGCTTTCCTGTAGCTCAGTGGTAAGAGCACTGCGTTAACAATGCAAGGTTGTGGGTTTGATCCCAGGGGATTGCACATACCTATGTATAAATGTATAGGATAATGCAATGTAAGTCGCTTTGGATAAAAGCATCTGCCAAATGCGTAAATGTAGATTCTATAGGCTACTCCACATAAAAATGTGAAAGAATGTGTAGACACATAATGTTAATCTCTGTAGCAGCAGAAACTCTTTATCCCCATGTGATGAGCATTTGGTTGAGTACACTTTATAACACTATTTGTCATAATTTCTGGTGTATTGAGTAGGCAACTTACAACTACCTGGGTTTCTGTTGGGACAGGAGGCTCCAAAAGACAGATATTACCATCAGAATCTATTGGGACCAACAAAAATCCTAACCCAAAGTAAAATAAATGGAAATATCAAAAATAGCCTATATCAAAAATAACACATATGTAAACCTCTTACATTTTATGAAGGCCCTTGGATCTTTGGGAGTGACTGGCTCTGAAGTCCGTCCAGGAATTCCCTCAGCCAAAAATGCTGCTGCACTGCTAGACACTGGATGCTTTAGTTATTTAATATGTCACATGTTTGTAAAGCCAGGTAGCCTACACTGCAGTAGGCCTTACTTGACTGAATTATGTTTTTATATTTAAATTTCAGCTGCTGCCATGTTCTTTTAATACCTGCAGGATTGCCCCTACATGAAAATTAAAATTAGGTTGAATAACATACTGTTCTTCCAGTTTCACCTCTGATATTATAACAGTTGGGCAAGTTACTTGTATTACTAACTACAAATGACATCTTCAACATTGTAATTAGATTAATGTAATAATGACTATCTTTAGAAATTATTGGTCTACTTATTACTAATTACTAAATCCCATGTCAACCTTAAACACTTGAACAATACAAGGAGAGACAAGAAACAGCACTTTTAATGCTTTCAAATAAACAATATACAATTGCATGAATTATTCTTGAATTGACCAAAGTGTGTAGAGGGAGAAGGTTACATTAAAAATATAACTTTTAAAAATGTATGTTAAATAGCCTATACAGAATTGCTCTATAGTCTAATACAATTACATCAGATTTAACTTTAAATTACAGAAGAATTAAGAGTAATCCCTTTAATTAAATTACAGTATTTAGATTACTTGGTAATTAATTACACCCAACACTGTATAACAGTAATTAAAATGTGAAGAAATATGCAGACCTCTTTTTGTCTGGCGCTGTTGCCATGGTGACTCATAATATCTGTGCTCCATTGATAATGGCTTTTTATAGTTGTGGCGCACGCGCTTAACTCAGAGTCAGTCAACTCAGAGTTGATTGAACTAACTCATTTCAGCTGTTCTGAAACCAAAAACTCAGAGTTTCCCATCTCAGGGTAAGTCAACTCAGAGTTCAAGTTTTAACTCAGAGTTGGTTGAACCTCTTTATTGAAACAGGCCCCAGATCTAAATATTCACAACAAACACCCTTTCAACATGAAAACTGAGAAATTAAACCAACACTTTCCCTGCTTATCTCAGGATACATCGCCCCTTTTAGGGTTAATTTTAAATTAAGAGAATAATTATATGAATATACTATATTAATTATAAATAATTACAATTCATTTAATATAAATATAAAATTATTTCACTCTAAACTGCTTTAATTTGGAGTGAGAGATACAGGGGGAGTGGCTTTATTGCATCAGATACATGTCACTTTACTCACAGCTGATTGGTCCAGTTTTGGTTTGTGATCTCTAACACAGAATACATTAATTTTATTCAAGGTCATCCTGCAGCACAAGTTACCATGGTGATCGAACCCGTTCAAAACCAATCCACCTTCTTGAGCCCGAAAAAATAGAGTTTGCTCAAAATAATCTCAAATTTACAAGGGGAGCAACTGAAACTGGCTTCATGCAACAGGACACAGAAACAGTGGGAAACACTGCAGTAACAAACACCACTCACTGTCATTCTGAAGTGCTCCTGAAGAGCTTAATGAGCTGGTTTAGTGTGTTGGATCTGAACTCTGCTGATAGGTAGATCTCCAGGAACAGTTTTGGGCGCTCCAGATTTAGATTAACGAGATAGACACATGATTTACGTTTCCTGATTCTGTGCATCAAAATCATACATAATACTGAACTATTCATTCGGGCACGTACATTCTTTCTCCACAAGAACACAAGTCCGTTCTTAGATCTGAGAAACCACCCAGGAGAACCCCATCACTGCACATTTTGGATGTCTCTCTTCTCTGACAAACACACCTGAGATCTTGGAGTCTTTACTAACGAGCTGATGAGTTGAGTCAGCTGTGTTTGATTAGAGAGACATCTAAAACTGTGCAGTGCTGGTGAAACTCCAGGATCAGGGTTGAAAACCACTGAATTATTATACAGGAACATCATTGGGGAAAACACTGTTGAATAACATGGGGGAACAGGAATGTCATTGTAGTCAGAGTGAAACAGACTAAAATTATTGAATATAATGAAATATTGATCAAATTTAAAGGATTTTTTTTTTAAATGAACACTGGTACCAGATCATGAGATTAGACATTTGTGTACACCTGTGATTTCTGTGCTGAGATTCAGTGTTTACAGAAACTTTTACAAGCTAATTTTAGTCCTAAAATTTACATCAAATGATTCGTCTTACTGAGGACAAAGACATGTGTGACAATCAGCGTTTCATAACTGCAGGATGTTTTACTTACAGCAGCCTTAGCATATTGACATCATGAGCCAAGTAATATTGTTTAACACCAATTACCAGTGTGCACATTAACATTCTCATGTATCTCAAAAAATATGAATTTAATTATTTTTGTCCAGAGTTCAGATAGCTTTACTGCTTGAAAGTCTTTGTAAAGTTAAATTGAACTGCCGTCTTCCCCTGTATAAGTAAGTGCAGCACTCCTGAAAAAGAGTAAGGATTAAAGAAAAATGAAATAAAAGAGAGCGCAGCAGTGCTTCTTTGTTGTTATATTTACTCAGAATGAAGTGCATCACGGGCGCGCACCACCCACTGAAGTGTGCGGTGACGTAATCACGCTGGTATGCCAAGCGAAAATAATTAATTTAATAAATGCACATAAAGCACAAATAAGAAATTGAACAGTATATAAAAGTATTAGAAAAATAACATTTTAGTATATTATAATGGCATTGAAGAAATTGTACAAACAAAAACAACTTGTACTCCTACATAAGCATCAGTAGCCACGAGTCGCATTGGTGTGACGTCAACTCCCCTCTTCGATTGATTGGCTAGAGGAGTAGCTGTCAATCTAGAACTAGTGGACCAATGGTGACACTTAAGCCTGCCCTAATTTACATGAAACTAGAACTGCAACATTTGGGAAAGCAAGCGCAGAACATAGAAAGAAGAGCGAAGAGAAAAACAGCACAAGCGTACAAAAGAGTAAAATATGAGCAGAAAATGCAAGAAAGCACAAAGTACACAGTAATAAAACCAAGGAAAACATACTTTTTAAGAAAGCATGACCATAAGTTTAAGTTTTCTGCAAAATAACTTTTAATGTGTTTAAAGTTTTTATTCATGCTTGTTATTTCTTGATTCACGCTTATTATATTTTGATCCATGACCACGTTGTTTGCTATTCTGATCATTTTGCATTCTTTTTTTTCAGTTTGTGCAATATATTTTTACATGTGTTTTAAAAATTTTGATTCACGCTTATTATTTTTTTATACGTGACCGCTATATATTTGGCGGGAATTTGATCCCATAAACCGGACTCGCGTCCTCGGGAGTCATTCTCCTGAGTCGGACTTGGCAATTAACTTGGCAATCCGAACTTTGTGTACTTGCTATCGAGAAACGCCTAATGTCGGCGCTTGGCTTCTTGTGACAAACACGCCGGGAAGCAAGAACAAGATCTGCTGTATGTCATCCATTGTTGTTTATTTTGCTTTCTTCACGCGAAAATGACATCGTTCCAGTCTCACACAAAGCCCGCCCTTTTACCCATATATGGATTGGCCAGAAGGTGGGCGGGGTTAGGATTTCCCGAGATTTTCCAAGATGGCGCCGCCCATACCCCCCATAAACGGCTCCAAACCCGTTCTTCAGAAAGTCTATGGGTGACGTCACAGACGCTTTGTCCATATTTTTTACAGTCTATGGTTTATTCGAGCAAAAAAGTGTTAATTTGAGCAATTCCGTCAAAGAAGCAACACAAAGCCTGTAAAGCATTGAAATAAATATCAGTAAATATTGGAAACTTAAATAATATAAAGTTAAATCTATTAAAAAAACAACAAAAAACTTTCGTTTAATAGCCTACTTCCACACAAAGACGCGTGATTCCACATGAAGCCTACAGTTCTGCGCTTTGAGAGGGATGTGGGACACGAGGAGGAAAGAGTCAGAGACCATCAATCTATTTTCTGATATCTTCATGTTTTCTAGGCTACTTGTTGTATAAGGTATGAAAAGCGAATTTAATCTTAAGGGCAAGACATTTAAGCTATGTTTGAAATTGCGCTGCCAGAGAGAGCGAGACTAAAAATCACCCGCGCGTGTGAAACGCGCTTTACAAATAAACTTGACGCGCCTTACATGTCTAATAACAAGCAAAAACTGTGTTAAAATGAATCTGACGTGCAAGTAAAAATGTAGGCTATCTGTCCAACAACGTTTTTCTACTTTACCACAGTAAAGAATCTGAATATAATAGGCCTAATTAAAAGCGAACCAAGGAAGAAACGTTTATAATCCCCTTAGAAAATCGAGACGTGACTGAAGATTTGAGGGGAAAAAACAAGAGATTACATGCAGGGATGAGTCACGATTTTGGAATATTCGATTAGTTTATTTAATTAATGAATTATAGAATATCGAATAGGTTGTGTAATTATTCTCTAAAATAAAATATCCATGTTTTTGGTGCTAATGCGGTGGTGACGCGTTCATATAATTACGTTCTGTAATAAGGTCCTGTGTCCTGAATGTTCAAGGACAAAGTTTTTGCACTTCCCTCCTAAGTTGCACTTCAGTAAATGTGTAGAAGATGTTCACAGATTTAATGTGACATTTGAAGTGAGTTGAGCAGTCTTATTATCCACATTTTTTGTAATGCCTTTGAATAATATGGGGGACATGAATCGCAATATATCGCAGAATCGAAACGCAATACTTGCTGTATCGCAATATGTTAAGAATCGCAATAATATTGAATCATGGCCCAAATATCACAATACTATCGGATTGTCAAATTTTTGCCAATTCCCACCTCTAGAACCAATGAAATGTGATTTTCAAACTCATACTGATTTAAACAAAATGATTTTACCCACACTGACTGACACATCCGAAGTGTGCCTCAAAGACGCCTCAGACAGCGCGTGATCCCGATATACTCTTATACCTACACAGAATTACAGCATTTCAAAATATCTGTCTTGGCGAGTATTCAAGCAAACATAATCTGCTATGTCTTAAGTGAACGTTTTTTAACTGTTGGGGAAAAACATCTGATGTGTAACATTATATTAGACCCATGCAGTACAGTAGGTCTGAATATATAGTCTTTTTCATTAATGTTAATCAAACAATTGTGGCACCATGGGGGAAAAATTAAAAATTTGGTGTTATTACCAGAGATTTTAAGGTATGGTTGGTAGATGATTTTGTTTTGGAACCTTCAGAAAACGTTTAACTCGATTTTTCTCAAAATTGACTTTGACAATTAAAGTCAAACAGGTGTAGCTCAGTCATGAACATTTGCTCATTGCGACTCATTTTGCCAGAACGGGTCACGTATGTCAGCAGACGCATATGTAAAATCAAAACTGCCTAATGTTACTTGATGAAATGTCGACGCAGGACGAGGTATAGGACTGTGAAGCTTTGGGGGTGTTGTTGGACTTGAACTTCTGAATCCGATCCAGACGTAGTCTGAATATCTAATATCTAAAAATTCTTAAATCAAGATACATAAGCAATTTTTCAGTATACAAGACTTAACATTTTAAGTTATTGTGCTAAATTTATCTTAAATTAAGAATACAAAAAAGAAAAGAAGACAAAAATACGGAGAAAGAAATTTATTTTCTGCGGGGTAGTCCTAAAATTGACATCAAAGAATTTAGTCCAGGGTTCCTCAAATCCGGTTTTGAAGTGCCGCTGTCCTGCAGAGTTTAGTAAGGTAAGTAACTCAGTAAGGCAGTGGCCCTCCAGTGCCAGATTTGTGGAACCCTGATTTAGTCTTACAGAAGACATTAACATGTCTGACTATGATATACCGTAGATGATCTTACCAGAGTTTCTCCAGTTTACAGTCAGGATCCTCCAGTACAACAGAGAGAAGCTTCACACCCGGATCTCGTAGGTTTCTATTATCCAGATCCAGTTCTCTCAGTTGTGAGGGGTTTGATATCAGAACTGAAGTCAGAGCAGCAGAATCTTTCTCTGTGACTCCACAATCACTCAAACTGTAGAGAGATGAAAATCATACTTGGTAAACACTATGAACTGAAAACAAAAAGCAATAGAAAATTGAGAAAAAATAGACAATTTGTAGATTGAGTAAAGAAAACACTGCACTTGGTCACCAATGGATGGCATTGTCTCAAAATTACTCAGGAACCTTGAGGTAATGGTGTCACAGATTACAATTGGAGAGAGTTAAGTGTGAATAAAAGACAAATGGGACATGGTGTGGACTCAGGATAACAAACTCTCAGTGTGCAAAAGAACAAGATTCTGAACAGACACGACATATACAACATAAAATTAAACCAACTAACTCCACGCTTTGCTCTAAATGTAAGACCGCATTCTTGGGCTAGAATTCTTGGCCTCCCTTGCAGGTGAATAACCAATAAACATGCTATATGAATATTTTATTTTTTGTCCGTTGTTGCCAGGAAAACTACTTTATAAAACTGGATCAGTGATAAATCACTCTCTTTGTCTAGCATATAATTAAGAAAAATTATTCCCATGACAAGAATTTTACAACCATCAACTGATATCTCAACCATGATAGCCTTTTTTTTTAAATAACATTTGTGCTTTATTATGTCATATTATACATGCTTTATTATATATATTATGATGTCATATTTATAGATTTTGACCTTTGCCTTTTTAGTCCAGTCTTTGGCTCTATCCAGTTGATGTTGTTTACCTCTATTATAAGAGTTGGGCTTTGTTTGTCTGTTTAAAATGTAATACTTAAAATGTTAAAGGATTAGTTCACCCAAAAAGGAAAATGATGTCATTAATGACTCACCCTCATGTCGTTCCAAGCCCGTAAGACCTCCGTTCATCTTCGGAACACAGTTTAAGATATTTTAGATTTAGTCCGAGAGCTTTCTGTCCCTCCATTGAAAATGTATGTACGGTATACTGTCCATGTCCAGAAAGGTAATAAAAACATCATCAAAGTAGTCCATGGGGCATCAGTGGGTTAGTTATAAGTTTTTGAAGCATCGAAAACACTTTTTGTGAAAAAAAACCCCCCAAAAAACGACTTTATTCCACTATTAATTTCCTTCTCTCTGGGCCTCGAGTTAGTTCACGTAGTGTAACAGCGTAGCGCTTCTGTGTTATACGTCACACGTAAGCTCACTATTGGCCGACGCTGGTCATGTGTGTGGTCAAACTTCTAACTAACCCACTGATGTCACATGGACTACTTTGATGATGTTTTTATTACCTTTCTGGACATGGACAGTATACCGTACATACATTTTCAATGGAGGGACAGAAAGCTCTCGGACTAAATCTAAAATATCTTAAACTGTTCCGAAGATGAACGGAGGTCTTACGGGCTTGGAATGACATGCGGGTGAGTCATTAATTACATAATTTTAATTTTTGGATGAACTAACCCTTTAATGAAAACCTCAACTAAGTAGTCAAGTTTCATTGTCAAATTTGCAACAATAAAGAATTAACTTTTAACGTGGATCAAATCCATATAAATGGTTTAAGTACTAATTCATTTGTAACATTAAACTTGTTTATTTTAAATGAATCCTCATGTTGAAGACATTGGCTGTCAGGTGCTTTAACACAAGTTTGAGTCAGCTTGTATTGTTTCCCAATCACATCTCCCCGTCATTATTCCCGTCAATAAAATAGATAAATTCAAATTTTAAAAAATCAGAAATAAAAACAAGTATGCTGCCATATTGCTCCTATTACTGATACAATAAATGTTCGTATGTTTCTTAGATTTATGATCTTTTGATTTTCTTTTGTTTTAACAGTAAAGTGATAGTTTTCACTGATACTTACTGAACTTGAATCACGGGCAGCAGCTTCTGAAGAACCTTCAGTTTTTCAGCTTTATTGTTTTCTCCAACAAATGTATTAATATCAAACTTCTCCAGACTCTTCTCTGATGTCAACAACACAAAAACTACAGCTGACCACTGAGATGAAGAGAGTCTGGCTTCACTTATTGTTCCAGATTTCAGATACTGTTGTATTTCCTCCACTAGTGACTGGTCACCCAGTTCATTCAGACAGTGGAACAGATTGATGGATTTCTCTGGAGAGTCAATGGTCCTGATCTTCTCCTTGATGTACTCAACTGTTTTCTCATTGCTGTCAGACCTTCTTCTTCTCAGTGTCATTAGTCCCTGAAGGAGAATCTGATGAGACTCCACTGACAAACCCAGAAGGAAGCGCAGGAAAAGGTCCAGATGTCCATTTTTACTCTGTAGAGCCTCATTCACGGCTCTCTCATGGAGCTCAGAAAATGAAACATGTTCTGGTAAATCAAGTTTAAACCAGTTCTTAAACATAGACAACACACCTGGTTCAGAGACTGGGTCAAATACATTTCTGTTGTTGTTTGTGAAGCAGAGATGCACATATAAAGCTGCTAGATGTTCCTGAACACTCAGGTGAACAAAGCAGAAGACTTTCGCCTGATACAGGCCTGACTCCTCTCTGAAGATCTGAGTGCACAATCCTGAGTACACTGATGCTTCTGTCACATCAATGTCACACTCTCTCAGGTCTTTCTCATAGAAGATCACATTGCCTTTCACAAGCTGCTGAAAAGCCACTTTCCCCAGTTTGAGGATCATGTCTTCATCTGTCAGGTTCTTCTTATAGTTCTTCTCATGTTTTATGTTGGACTGAAGGATCAGGAAGTGTGTGTACATTTGAGTGAGAGTCTTGGGAATCTCTCCACTCTCTGCTTCACTCAACATCTTCTCTAGAACAGTGGCTGAGATCCAGCAGAACACTGGGATGTGGCACATGATGTAGAGGCTCCTTGATGACTTCAGGTGTGAGATGATTGTATTGGCCAGATTCTGATCACTGATTCTCTTCCTGAAGTATTCCTCCTTCTGTGGCTCATTGAAGCCTCGTACCTCTGTCACTCGATGGACACACTCAGAGGGGACGAGATCGGCTGCTGCTGGTCTAGAGGTGATCCAGATCAGAGCAGAGGGAAGCAGATTCCCCGCAATGAGGTTCGTCAGCAGTACGTCCACTGATTTCTTTTTGTTTACATCTCGTAGAGTCTCATTCCTTTGAAAATGTAAGGGAAGACGACACTCATCCAGACCATCAAAGATGAACAACACTTTATATTTGTCACTGGATATTTCCATTTCTTTTGTTTCAGGAAAAAACACATGAAGAAGATCTGAAAGGCTGAATGTTTCACCCTTCATCAAATTGATCTCTCTGAAAGGTAGTGGAAATATGAGCTGGACGTCCTGATTCACTTTGCCTTCAGCCCAGTCTAGGATGAACTTCTGCACAGAGACTGTTTTTCCAATGCCAGCGACTCCCTTTGTCAGCACAGTTGTGATGGGTTTGTTTTGTCCAGGTAAAGGTTTAAAGATGTCATTGCATTTGATGGGTTTGTCCTCTGTTGCTGCTCTCCTGGATTGTGTCTCAATCTGTCTCACCTCATGTTCATTACAGATCTCTCCACTGTCACCCTCTGTGATGTAGAGCTCTGTGTAGATCTCATTCAGGAGTGTTGGGTTTCCCTGCTTTGCTGTTCCCTCATTCAGACGCTTAAACTTCTTCATCAGATTTGATCTAAATGTGTTGAGGACTTCATGGCTGCAAAATTCAAATTCCATGTTACATGTATTACATAAGTTAAATATAGAGATAAATATATAGAGTAAAATGTCTTATTTATTCTCTGTATCATGACCAAGAACATATCATAATATTTAGGAAATGTGTTAATTATTAATGTGTATTAATTTTGATCTCAATCTAAAATTCCACACTTTACCTGACACCAGCATCCCTGCTTTCATTAAAGTCCTGTAGTTGATTCATAGATTGGTCATTCTTCTTACAGGCGGGTTTTGTTACTGCTGATCTTTGTGGTGGGATTGAACTGAAACATCATGAAGAGAATCAAGAATCAGACACTGTGATATTGGTGGATTTATTTTACATCACCTGAATAATTCTAACAGTTAATAAGTAAATGCACATTAATAAATCAACTCCTAAAGGGCACAACTGTAATAATACTAAAAACAAAAACTGTAAGTTTGACAATATGTTGTATTAAATATTGTACATATTAAATTAAAATAATACATTGTTTATTGATTGCTTATAATTTAACTTCATGCCAGTTGTCAGAGATATTTTAATGGTGAGAATAAAAGTACCGGTAGCAAAATATAAAAAGAGAAATAAACAAAAAACTACAATTACAAAAGTTTTTTAACTAAATCGGCCTCACTATTCTTTTCATAAGAATCAACAGAGTCCTAAAATAGTTAAAACCATCGCATTTCCTTAAAATATGCTTTAAAGATCGTGGACTCTGTCATAAGAGGCATAAAGGAGGATCTTCAACTGATAACAAAACCTTGTGCCTATTTGGCAATATGTGCAGATGATTTGGTCCCAGTGATTATCTGAGTAGAAACAATGTTTTCTACCAACAACATGATTCATTTCATTAAGTTTAATTGTATTACATTGATACCATTTGTTGGTAATTTTTGGAGGACTCATTTTGGAGGAGGTTATGATGGGTTTGAGGTCAGAATATATAGGGCATTATTTGAGCTCTGAATATATGTCTGTCTCGCATCAGTTGAAGACAACAATGTCTAGTATGAATATCATAAACGCAAAATACAAAAACACCATAATATAAAAATGCCAATCATGTATTAATAAAAATGTTATAGCCTACCTGAGATCAGCCTGTGTATTGTCATTCTTAAAATTTACTGGCTGACCCATAGACCAGTCACTCCTCAAAGACACACAGCTGGGCGCTGGTTCTGATCTCTCCTGCTGAACTGAACTATAACAGAACAACGAAACGTAAAAACAAAACGTTTTAATGGAAAGCACTTGAGGAGGGTTTAGACATTGTTTTCAAGAAATGTCCTTTAAAATAATGTATATTAAAAAAAATGAATGTCACATTATTTTCTTCAGGAGACATCTTTTTTATTATATAAAAGGTTAATTAATGTGTTTATTTATTAGTACCTGCATCCTTTAGAAAAATCTTCATCTCTGGATGTTTGTCTGTCATCCATGATGAAGCTGAACAGTAACAGTCTGATCTCCACTGACTCTGGGTGGAAATGACAAACAAACACAAAACTAATGTAATTAAACATTGTTAAACATCTTTATAATTGATCTGACTAGATCGCGAGAGTTGGAGAAATAGATAGAGATATTTTGATAAATCATCATATACACGATACACAAAATAAACCTCGTTCATTTCCTTTCAGAGAAAATATTAATGTGGAAGTCACCTCGAGTGCGCGACTAACCTTTATCAAAATGTATCTACATAGCCAACCGATTCACAAACTCCTCCATCTGTTCCATCGAGTAGGCTAGCTACACATAAGAAAGGAATCGACTATTTTATTAAAATGGCGAAACATCAGCTTTCTTTTACTTTCGCTATTATCTGTGACGAAAGGCACACGTGATTAAACTGCTGATGTCACTATAATGTTGGTTAGTAAGTTAGTGTTTTAATGGTTGCCCTTATTGGCAAATGACTTGAGTTTAATCACCAGTAAGGTTTACAGTTAATAACTCCAGTCAGTTTTGTGTGCTGACAAACTCAAAACAAACATATTTATTACACGGAGGATTATTAATGCATTTGTAGGAGCCACAGCAGATTATTCATACCTGTGTTCGCCAGTAGAGGGCGGTGTGCGCTGTGTAGTGAAAGCGGGTGTGCGAGACAGGCGTGCAGATCAGGTCACCTGTCTATATCAGTCAGTAATAAAACATTTAAGCGTTCATTAGCCTATTATTCCACATCTCACTTAAATAGAATCTATCTGGCACTACTTTCTTCTTATTTAATAGGCAACTCTAAACCACTTCTACACTCATCCTCTTCTTCACATTCACTAAATAAACTTAACTATATAACGTTGCCTTTGGCTTGCTCATTTGGGGATATTTTGGGGATATTTAATTTAATTTTATCAATCAATAAATTCCTCTTGAAACAAACTTTGTTGTATTATTTTAATTTAATACTGTGAAGCTGCTTTGATACAATCTGTATTGTGAAAAGCGCTATACAAATATACTTGACTTGACTATATAGACCTCACAACATTGACCATGAGGAAGGATCCTTCTTGTTTAGCTCCAGTCTTCTTCTATACACAATTTTTTTTTGTGTGTGTATAGTTTCAAATAGGACCTACATGTTTACCCCAAACTCTGTTATCAATACTCTGTTTTCTATTTCTATAGGTTTCTCGAAGGAAAACATAATTCATTATCTCTAAGTATTCTAAACCTATCGTCTGTCCATGTATTTAACAAATCTATTCTCAAACACTCCATAACTCCATGAACTCACAGAGGATAGAGACCGAAAAGAACCAATAGTGTAAAATTAAGTGTAATTTAATCATTATACTTTTTTTTTTTATGTACAACTGATGCTTTATTACATACTTTCTTTTGAAACTGTCTTTAGCCAAAAATATTTTTTTGTTTGTTTGTTTAAAAAAGCATTGTGTGCCGTGTTTGGTTTCTTCCTATTTCTGATCACTACAATGGACAAAGTCAAGTCAGATGCATGCATCTATATCCCACTCTTAACCCGAATTACTTGACTTTACTAGAAAATTGCACGGAAACCTGTTGTCTTAAACCATTTAAGTTTTTACACAAGGTGAAACTAGAGATCAAGCATAACACATTAAGTGGATGCAGTAGACAAATCAAGTTTACATTAGTAGTCTTTACTTAAAATCATTAGTTCACATATTTATTTTTATTTGGAGTGTACGTTGTATAAAATAACTATTTTATGTTACACAAATGTTATATTTATGTAATGTCTTATACTATTTTGAGATTTATTGTAATAAATACATTCTGTCACATAAATTGGAGGGGAAGAAAATTAAACCATTAATTTCAATGTTCCAATGTTTTTTTTATTAATTGTTGACGACAAAAACAAAACAAAAAACAGGAAACACTTCAATGTAATAAACTTGTCAACCAAAAGATAAGTAAAAATAAGCATTGAAACTGCTTGCAAGTCCAATCAGAATGCACATAGCTTTTAGCACAGTTTCAATGTTGTCCATCATAACTTCTTCCTCAATGATGATGTTCAATGACGCTTGATTGAGACGGAGAGAAGACGAGAGCACAACACCTTCATGCTCAATGAGGAGGATTCTAATGTCCAGATGGCAGAATGAGTCATCGTCATTAGAGTCCTACACTGTAAAAATAAAAGGTGCCTGGAGGAACCTTTTGGGGTTCTTCACTTTGCCACACCGGCGGAACCGTCTGTAGATCCTCTAGGCACCCTTTAAAAAGGGGCGGTTCTCTGAGGAACCACACAGGTTTCCTGAGGAACTCTTATATAAGGCACTGTGTGGAACCACTGTGGGTGCCTCCAGGAACCAAATTTCAATTTTATTTTATTTGTATTAAATTAATTTCATGTTGTTACTATGGTTACCACCATTAACTTCTATTATAATAAACAAACTGAACCAAATACAAAATAAGAATTGTTTATTACATATTTTAGATCCATTTTATACATACACTTCCATGCACTTGAAAAAAAAAAGCTAGTAATAGATTAATATCAATGAATACACACACACACAAAAAATAGTATAATACATAAGTAACATGAATAATCAACCATGTGTATACAATAGGCTACACAAGAAAAGACATCTCAACAAAATGCATGGAAAACACATGTTCCATGTAATAAATCAATGTAAAAAATTACAATTTTGACTAATTAAAAATGTCCATCTTCACTTAATTTTAAAACATGTGTTTCAGTCCGCTTGTTAAGTCTGACGTCACTGTTTCCAAGTCCAAAAGCTCTATCAGATGCCAAAAACAAACAACAAACAGTGCTAATATACACTCATTGTGCTGTAATATTCCTGAAAATTAGGATCCTAACCTTTATCTCTATTCCGAAATCTCAGATGGTTAGTTATTCAGCTATTTTGAATCATAAAATGTTGAAGTCTGGGATGCCGTGAGACTGGAGACTGAAATGTACACTATGCCTTTTGAAAAGCTTAAATGTGTGACTTGAATCAACAGTTCCCATAAATGGTTGTTGAGTATTCTCAATATCTAGAAACAAGATAGAGAAAGTAGAAGTAGAGGCTTCGACCCGGAAACAGTATTCCTTATGTCACAGCAAGCAGAAAACATTTTCCATTTTAACAGAGTTAAGGTGCAGTAAAATGATCTGTTGTTCTGTGAATGTTCACTGGTGAATTCAGTCATTTCAATAAGAATCCACACGATCAGCAATTTTGTCTTTTTGCCTGTGTAATTTCACGAAATTCACAAATGTGATGCACCTTTACTCGCTGCAACATAAAATGCAATCAATTATAAAATCTTCACAAGGGACACGTGAGGTACTTAACGAGTTAGAAAAGTGAAAAGGTGCATCAGCTTCATTTTCTGTTTGCTTTTCCTCTTTTCTGGTGGATGGTCCAGGCACTTCAGTGATTTTCAGGTCTACAGGAGGATTTTTATTCTTGATCAAACTTGTATTTCAGCTTACCGAGATCCCTGCAAAGTACAAAATTTACTGTTAGTAAGGTTATTAAAGTTATTAAATAATTTCCTCAGCATTGTGACGTTCCAAACCTGTTTGACTTTCTGTCTGTGGAACCCGAAAGCAGATCTCAGGCATAATGCAACCCGTCACCATTCAATATCACTGCATGAAACACAAGCATACATTTTTTTTTTTGTAATTCATTCAAACTATTCTTATGTACACTTGTCTAGTTCAATTCAATGCAACAATTTATGTAAAAAATAGTTAAGCTCCAAAAATGTCCCAGAAAAGATCCTAAAAATAGTCAATGAGTTCACAACTCATGTGTTATGGGTTGTGTTGTAAGTCTTCTGAAGTCATATAATAGCTTTTTCCTTTTTTTTGTCGAAAAAAACTAAACTTTAAGTTATAATTCAGGGTTCAAATGTCTTATATTCAAATGCATATGATTAAGGTATAGCCTATAAAAAATGCATAGCATTATTAGCTCCAAACCTGTGATATAATTTTTCTGAGTAACATGAATGAGATTTGAGAGCATGAGGGAAGATTTTCAGAGAATAACTTATTAAAAAAGTACACAGTCAAACAGTACAATTTCACACAGAGAAAGTTCATAGTAATAAAGTACTTGCATGTGGTGTATAGGTAACTTACTGTAATTCAATGTTGCCTCTGAAATGTTCAGATTATTTTAGAAATGTACTGGTTGTTCTGGGGAAACAAAAGAACAAAGCTGATTATTCACAACATAATATTTATTGACCAGTAAATGGCTTTAAAATGGTATTTGAGAGAATGAGGGCACATGTAGTAAGTAAAGTTAGGCTAAACAAAAACAGACCAAACTATATTAACCTGCTTTTGTTATTCATAACAAACGCCAATGAGGACAGCAGGAATCAGCTACATTAGTTAGGCTATCTCAGCAATTTGAAGACACAGTTTTACAGAATATTTTGAATTGAATGACTAAATCAATCTAAGACAATAAGTCAATAATTTCCATTTGTTCATTAACTTACGTTAGATCAACGTAGTTAGCATCGCGGCTAAAACCTTCATAACAGATACTGTGCAATAAACGAGTGGTAAACACTGTAAAAAAGTAGTAATGTATAATCAATTTAGTTTATATATATGTGTGTTTGAATATATTATATAGTGAGTAGACTCTGTATTTATATGTATTTGGCGAGTTTACAAACCTTGTAACGGAGAGCCGATCAAACGGCGGAAGCTTTGATGAGAGGAGCCGTTACCCGATGACGTCGATCAGCTGAGCTTTGTTGCGCGCGAGCATCACTGAAGCGACGACAGCAGAGGAATAGCAGCAGTTTCGTGACAGAATAAAACTTTTCTCCTCCTAGTTCTTCTTCTTCAAATAATAATTTATGAAGTAGGTAAAATTTTTTATTTTATTACTATTATTTATTCAATAATAATTAATGAATTCTTCTTATTAATATTATTATAATTTAGTGTTGTTGTTTAAGGTTTAAATTAATCAACAAAATAGGCCTATAGATACTAAATAAATGTAAGCTACCCAGGTGAAAAAGACGTAGGCTACTGTTAAATGTATTAAAAATGCATTTAAGTATATTTGTATTGTAGGCCTACTAAAACACACTCAAGTACATTTTTAATAGTACGTCTTTTTTCACCTGGGTATGTAGGCTATACTGAATCAAACTTAAGTAGCCTATAATAATAATAGGATAATAATATTCTCATTCTGGCCTCACAGAACCATTGGGTTCCTCCAGATGCTGGCTTTAACATAAGAGATCTTCCAGGAACCACTTAAATGTTAAAAGATCTTCCAATAACCCTTTTATCGCATTCAAGTTCCTCTATTTTCCCCCAAAGCACTTCAAGGTCTCATGGTAATGAAAAGGTGACTCCAGAACCTCTGAACTAAATACAAAGTGCTTAAAGGATCCCATAAGTTCCAGCAAGAACCTCAAAGAATGTCAATGCTCCTCCAGTAACCCTACTATAGGAGAAAGAGCTTTGAGGCACTTAAATTACATTTTGAAGTTCCTTGAGTATCCGACAGGATATTTGAGGCTCCTTTAGTTTTTACAGTGTAACATAAGAGCACAATCATGACATTTCTCATTAAATAACCATCAATAATGTTAAGCAATAGAGTCTAGTCATGAGACAATCAAACACATGAGGGAATGTGTGAACTGGTTATGACTGCTGGAGTATATTAAAGAGATAGTCTACCCAAAAATAACAATTCCGTCATCACAATGATCGTGGTGGGCCCAAAGCCATTACATATTTAAAACAGTAATATCCTATACTAAACCTAAACTAATCTTGACAAACTATATATCATTTGAAAGTTTACAATCTCTAGTTTTCATATTTCAGATTTCAGATTTTCAAAATAAATTACAGAGGAGCCGTAATTTATCAATTTGCAACAAGAATATTTTCATATTCCTAAGGTGTGTTCAGACCTTTATTTTGAAATAGCAATGAACATGAAAAATCATGAAAGAATGGTAGAAACTTCCCATATTACTTCTGAATAGAATGTCTACTTCATAAATTGTATTAAAATTGTGGAAATAATGGTTCAGATCACTCAAACCACATATGGAAATGGAGGCGCCCTTATATGGGCAGAAATGGAGTCAGGTTGTCACCTAGTAAAAAAATGTGGTACTGCGCCCAAACAACATCTTACTGAAGCTAATTTTTTGAGATATCAACCTAAATTTTGAAAAACAACTTGTTCAGATTTTTTACTTTGATTTTTTTTGCAGTTTTAGAGTCGCCCAGGTTTTAAAAATATATATTTTATATAAAATATGAATAATTAAATTTTTTACATTGTACATTTCCATAAACTCAAACTTCTATAACTTTTTTTCTGTTTCACTTTCTTAATTTATTTAACTTCTACAAAAATCTGCCAAATGTCTTCTTTAAATAGGTGTTTCTGTCAGTTCACAGTTACGATAACTTTAGCAAGTGTGTTTCTGTATGTTCACAGTTTAGCTATAACGTTAGCATTTCGTTAGTGTTTCTGGCTCTCTGACATTAGAGAATGTGCTAAATAGTTCTTATAAAGGTCATAAAACTCTTATTAATTTCCTGAATATAACAGTTACATGATTATACAAAATAATAAAATATAGGTAATTTATTTTATTTTTTTACATTTTCCCTTGATATTAACGCCTCACACTCCATTCCAGTAGGTGTCAGGATATGCACCATTAGCTGGTTTACCAACAAAGAAGTGTTTCAGGCGGTTAAAGGGATGGTTCGGAGTAAAATCAACCTAGGGTCCTTTACACCATGACCTCGAGCCAAACACCCCCCAGAAGCTTTTTTTCCCTTGGTTGAATATTATTAAAGTTAGAGCTTATTTAGAGAAATCAGCCGGATGGCGTAGTGCAAGCGCTAATGGATCCTATGATGTATCTCGTAAATTACCCCACTAATAATGCTCAGAATTGTACCAAACTTATACAGTAGTTATAAACTTATACAGCATACACTCCAAATAAAAATAAATATGTGAACTAATGATTTTAAGTAAAGACTACTAATGTAAACTTGATTTGTCTACTGCATCCACTTAATGTGTTATGCTTGATCTCTTTAGTTTCCCCTTGTGTAAAAACTTAAGTGGTTTAAGGCATCCTTATGCATTGCTTTCTGCCAGGACTTTTACGTGCTTTTCCCAAACCACTGAAGTGACGTCGACGTCCGGGTTAGCAGTAGCATGACCCCTTCTCAGGGGGTGTTTGGCTCGAGGTCATGGTGCAAAGGACCCTAGGTTGATTTTACTCCGAACCATCCCTTTAACAGTAGCATGTTGCTTTTAGTGAATGCTAGTTTGTCACTGATATGTTTTTTGTAAAAATTCATAATTTTGTTTCTTATGTTTATTTGTTCCATTTATAGTAATAATCTAACAAACTTTTAAGTAAATTAACAGCAAATGTTCATTTTTAGGTGAACTATCCCTTTTTCCATTTATAATGGAACCTGATAAGTTTCTGTCTCTCCATTGAGAAAGTCAATTTAACCAAAACTTTAAAGATCCAAAACGGTCTTAAAGGCGTCGTAAAATGAATCGAGCTGTTTAATCCAAATCACTTTATATGATGAACCCCCCCCCCCCCCCCCCCCCCTTTGAGTAGACATGAAAATGCACATTTTGAACTTAAATGGTTGTGATTAAAGAATGCTTTGGAGTATAGACGTACAATTGGTCTTGTTTTAAATATTAACATTACAGTTAAAGCTGCAGTCCGTAGTTTTTCCTCTTTGTCGCCATCTCTGTTCGAAATCTGCAATTGCAGTTATTCGCAGAATGATCAACTTTGCGTGGGTTTTGCCTCGGCACGGCACAGCGCTGATGAATCCAATGTTTTGAGGAGAATATGTGGCTGTCAGTCGCCGCCGGTGTGGATACTGTCATTCGCAATCACAGATACTACTTTTTGGAAGTATGACCAACATAAGAAATTTCAGTTTCGGAAAATGTATCTGAACAAGAAAGTAACATCCAGTTTTGTTCTGACCAACTAAGGGGAAAAAAGCATTGCAGTAAATCGCGCTGATAAAATCTAACGATCGCTTATCATATCACGCCAAACCGTGCAAATTATACTTTGTTCTCAAATTGTTAATGTTAACAACATCAGCATTGCGTGACTACATTTAATGCCCTTCCGATATTTATCCTTGTTTTCGCATGGGCCGGGTGCAGTCTCTTTTTTTCTGTAGCCACTCCGAAGTCCGAAGTCCATTTTACAGCGGGTGAATCTCCAGTTATCGTTTGTCGTTTGAACCTTTCTGGATCCGCCATCAAACTGATAAGTTTAATTATATCAAGTGCTGTGAGAAAAGGCTATAAATCTCCACCTCCAACATCCTCACGCAATATTGCCTACTAGCCGAGACTCTTCTTCATGTGTACAGATGTGATGTAATGACGCAAAGACGTACTTGAATTTCCCGCAGAAATCCACCAGTGCCACTGGGATTAAAAACATTATTACAAGCTTACCGTTTTGAATCGAGCTAAGGCAAGCAGTTTTGAACACTGGCTGGTTATGTACTTGCTCAAAAAATTATTTTGGATAATTTTTAACCCCAAAAAGTTACGGACTGCAGCTTTAAACTGTGAACCGACATGGAAAATAACGTCGACTGGTGTTATGAGATTTTTATTTCTGAAATGTTCTGTTTCAGTGGGCAGAGCTCATATTAATATTCATGAGTTTCCCGGACATGTGCGTAGAACTAGTGCTGTTCAATACAGGTTTTTTGGAGTAGACTCCGACTACAGTTAAAACCACATACACTCCCTCATTCATTAACCCTCTGATGGTCCTCGGTCATTTCTGACCGAATAATTTTCTGTTTTGAATTTCTAAAAATCACAGCTTCATCGGAAGGTTATGATACTTGGTGACTTTTCTGGGATTAGGTATGTGAATACAAAAAAAAATTGAGGTCATGATCCGAGCATACGGAAGTGTATTGCATTCACTTGAGAAAAAAAAAATCTACTCTGTTTTTCTGAATTAACGAGTTAATTATCTCAGAATTACTAGATAATTTTTCATAAAAAATTTTTTTATTCTGTTTTTCTGAATTAACGAGTTAATTATCTCAGAATTACGAGATAATTTTTCATGAAAAAAAAAGTTTTTGCTCTGTTTTTCTGAATTAACGAGTTAATTATCTCAGAATTACGAGATCATTTTTCATGAAAAAAAAGTTTTTGCTCTGTTTTTCTGAATTAACGAGTTAATTATCTCAGAATTCTGAGATAATTAAGTCATTAATTCAGAAAAACAGAGCAATTTTTTTAATGAAAAATTATCTCATAATTCTGAGATAATTAAGTCATTAATTCAGAAAAACAGCAAATATTTTTATTTAAAGAAAAAATTATCTCATAATTTTGAGATAATTAAGTAATTAATTCAGAAAAACAGAGCAAAAACTTTTTATTCATGAAAAATTATCTCGTAATTCTGAGATAATTAACTCATTAATTCAGAAAAACAGAGTAGATTTTTTTTCCTCAAGTGAATGCAATACGCTTCCGTACGAGCATGCTAAGTGGTCTTAAAAAAAATAGTCACACTCGTGGTCTTCGGTCAAAAATGACC
Source organism: Leuciscus leuciscus (assembly GCF_965113295.1). Lineage (NCBI taxonomy): Eukaryota > Metazoa > Chordata > Actinopteri > Cypriniformes > Leuciscidae > Leuciscus > Leuciscus leuciscus. The sequence goes on from NW_028118533.1 coordinate 90,107, forward strand.
GACCCATAGGAAATGAATGGGAAATTTACAAAAACACCGATTTGTACAATCTACAAATCGGACACGATTCTAAAAAAAAGTACACCGTAGTAAAGGGGTGACACTCTACAACATCAAGAGTGCAAAAAATTCACACCCACCCACACACACACACATACAAACACACATTACAAAAATCTGTTTTGAATTTTTAAAAATCACAGCTTCATCAGAATGTTACGAAACTTGGTGACTTTTCTGGCATTAGGTATGTGAACACACAAAAAAATTAAGTTCATGATCCGAGCATGCTAAGTGGTCGTAAAAAATTAGTCATGATTTTGGTCTTCGGTCAAAATTACCCCCATAGGAAATGAATGGGAAATTTACAAAAACACAAAAATTCTCTACAAATCAGCCACGATGCAGAAAAAAAGTGCTCAGCTATGAAGGGGTGAAGCTCTAAAACATCAAGAGTGAAAAACATAACATAATTAATAATTATAATTAATATATGTATATATAATTAATATAATAATTATTAAAATGATTAAAATAATAATTAATAAAATGTTATAAACCTTGGCAAAAAGTATTATTCGAGAATTTCTAAAAAAATACATTCAATCCACATCTTAAAAGTAAGTAATTTGGTCCAAAAACAACTAGAATTCACAAACATCTCCATTTAGAGCTATACAGGCATCTAGTGGTAAACCCATGCAATAACATGTTTTATTTAATTTTATGTTTAATAAATTGATTAATTTTTTTTTATTTAATTTTTTTTCTGAAAGCCTAGTCTCTATTTTACCCGAAAATACTGCATAGAAATAAAAAAAAATAAAAAAAATAAATAAAAATAAACATTATTTCCAATGGCAAAAAATGGACTATAAATATTGCATAAATATTAATAAGTTCAATCAAATTGTCTCAAAATTCTAAATTAAAAAGAATAAATATTATAGAACAAAAATAAATTGCATTGGTTTTTACTGGGATGGAGGAAGTTTCATTTTTAGGTGTCCGGTCATTTATGACCGGGAAGGCCCCCACTGTGACTGCTAAACGAAGACCATCAGAGGGTTAATATAACATCAGTTAAACTAAAGCTGGCACGGAGGAATGTATAATTACAAACTAAAGCCAATATGACTTTTATCTATTTTTAAAGTAAGCTACATGTAGGATAAATGTATGGGTGGTTGTGGCGCAATGGATAAGACACATGCCTTTGGTGTGAGAGACCCGGGTTCGAATCCACTGTGAGACACCAATGTGTCCCTGAGCAAGCCACTTAACCCCTAGTTGCTCCAGAGGCGTGCGACCTCTGACATATATAGCAATTGTAAGTCGTTTCGGATATAAGCGTCAGCTAAATGAATAAATGTAAATGTAAATGTATGTGGCAAAGTTTCTGCGACAGCACTTTGACGAGGTGTAATACGTCAGTGTCCGCATTCCTCGCTTCATTTCTTTCACTCCTTGCTTATCTAACTTTCATAGGCACTCAACTGCCATGCACTATATAGGGGTTAGAGAATCAGTAAACAAGTGATAGATTTCGGACACAGAAACAGAGTCAGTATGAGAGTAGATTCCTGTGCTGGAGTCGACCCCGACTCTGGGGCTGCGTCCCAATTCAAAGGCTGCATCCTTCGAAGGCCGGACTTTAATATTCATATCATTAGATATTTGAGTAAGCTGAAACCCAGTACTTGCGTTTAAAAGTGTAATTTGTGAAGGATCCATTGCTGCTTCCCAATTCAGAGGCTGCATCCGACTGAGTCACCGTGGCACGACGAAGGCTGATCCAATTCTAAGCCTCCTTCACATGCAGCCTCCAAAAGTGTCCTTCGTTTCCTGTGAAATGAAGAATACAACAGATGGATCATTCGCTGCCTTGCCTCGTTGTGGAACTGTTGTATTTTATTTTCTATAACAAAGATTCATATGTATGCATTGACATTAACTAATAGGGTCTTATTCTAAAGTGTGACCAATATTTGAAATGTACCAATGAATGTACAGTACAAAAAGTTCAGAAACGTACATTCACTTGGTACACTTACAAGAGTAGGAAGATGAAGACAGATCAATTAGGGAATAATAAGGTAACATGATGCATGATGTTGTGTACCTCCACAGCTCAATAGCTGGATTTGGCCAGTCCGTCGGGCCTGAGAGTCGCCTTGAGGTAAGAAATCTCAACTTGAGCTCCCAAGCTGAGCTCAACCAGAGCCTGACAATAAACCTACATTAATATTAACCATACAAACTACAAATTAATAAAACTAGAAAAATAAAACTGTGAAAAGACTGTTAATAATGTTTTATTTAATATTTTTTATAAGGGTGGCCCGATTATGATTTTCTATTGCGGGTTCCAATTTTTTTCAAGCAAATTGGCCAATTCCAATAGCTGACCTTTTTTCCTTTAAGCAAATGTATTTGTTGTTTATTTGCTCTATAACATCTGTCTCCAGCCATTTGAAATGTAATCATGATGCAAACAAAGAGGCTACACACATGTAGCATGATAATTTTTTTTTTAAATTTAAATTAGATTGTATAATTTCAAGATTTAAAGCAAAAACAAAATGGTCTGACTTTTGTTTTGTGAAATTATGCTAGAAGACACCTGCACAAAACAAAAACAGCAGACGGACTGAATGAAAACGCAAATTCACTTTCTGTCAGTAGGTGGCGCTTGGAAAAAAATGTCTAGGCTATATATAGCTATGCCACTTTATTATTTATTGTGCATTTCCCCTTTAAGAGCCACTATCCAAATTTACATAAGGCGTGATTTCAGAAAACATTGGTTCCACACGTTTTGTTGGCTTTTTGGTGAGCTGTAATGGTTTGTTTTAGTTGTATGCAGTTGATATGGAGACGTAATTGGACGATTTAATTGAATTGAATGTTTATTGAACGTTTGTTTTGTTTTTCAAATGCACTTTTTGTAGTAAAAATATACTTTTTATAGTGAATCATAACTCGTCAGCGGCAGGTGCAAACAGCGCAGCTGCCTGAGAAAATCCCTGGCAGCTGGAGATGCCACCGGAAGTGCCGCTGCCACATTTTGCGCCAGACAGAGCCCGTCTACGGAGAACCTGCCAGCCTGGCCACTCCCTATTAAGTCCTATTGTACCGAATTTTGGTTGTAGTTCCACCAGAGTTCCACTGGGGGCGATCGCCCATGAGTGCAAAATGAATGGGAGTCTATGGAGCTAGATGCCTAAATTTGTCTCTTTCACCCGATTGCTGTTGAGAAATCTCAGATTTGATTGATTTGCAAGTTCAACATGGGTTATAGGTCGAAAGTTGAATGAACAAGTACTTATGTCCTTTCGATTTCTTACAGGTTGAGTTGTTGTTGCCCATAACACGCTAGCATTCTGCTAATGAACTGATTGGTCAGTGAAGGACTGATTACGACCAGAAATACCGCTTGATGGCATCGTGGCATCCGAAGCGGGACCAGAATCAAACACAACAAAAACTCTTCTAGCACGTGTATTAACCTGTGACAGCTGTGTTGTGTGTTTACCTGTGACAGCTGTGTTGTGTGTTTACCTGTGTCAGCTGTGTTGTGTTTACCTGTGTCAGCTGTGTTGTGTGTTTACCTGTGTCAGCTGTGTTGTGTGTTTACCTGTGTCAGCTGTGTTGTGTGTTTACCTGTGTCAGCTGTGTTGTGTGTTTACCTGTGACAGCTGTGTTGTGTGTTTACCTGTGACAGCTGTGTTGTGTGTTTACCTGTGTCAGCTGTGTTGTGTATACCTGTGTCAGCTGTGTTGTGTGTTTACCTGTGTCAGCTGTGTTGTGTGTTTACCTGTGACAGCTGTGTTGTGTGTTTACCTGTGACAGCTGTGTTGTGTGTTTACCTGTGTCAGCTGTGTTGTGTGTTTACCTGTGTCAGCTGTGTTGTGTGTTTACCTGTGTCAGCTGTGTTGTGTGTTTACCTGTGACAGCTGTGTTGTGTGTTTACCTGTGTCAGCTGTGTTGTGTATACCTGTGTCAGCTGTGTTGTGTGTTTACCTGTGTCAGCTGTGTTGTGTGTTTACCTGTGACAGCTGTGTTGTGTGTTTACCTGTGACAGCTGTGTTGTGTGTTTACCTGTGTCAGCTGTGTTGTGTGTTTACCTGTGTCAGCTGTGTTGTGTGTTTACCTGTGTCAGCTGTGTTGTGTGTTTACCTGTGACAGCTGTGTTGTGTGTTTACCTGTGTCAGCTGTGTTGTGTGTTTACCTGTGTCAGCTGTGTTGTGTGTTTACCTGTGTCAGCTGTGTTGTGTGTTTACCTGTGTCAGCTGTGTTGTGTGTTTACCTGTGACAGCTGTGTTGTGTGTTTACCTGTGTCAGCTGTGTTGTGTGTTTACCTGTGACAGCTGTGTTGTGTGTTTACCTGTGTCAGCTGTGTTGTGTGTTTACCTGTGACAGCTGTGTTGTGTGTTTACCTGTGTCAGCTGTGTTGTGTGTTTACCTGTGTCAGCTGTGTTGTGTGTTTACCTGTGTCAGCTGTGTTGTGTGTTTACCTGTGTCAGCTGTGTTGTGTGTTTACCTGTGACAGCTGTGTTGTGTGTTTACCTGTGTCAGCTGTGTTGTGTGTTTACCTGTGACAGCTGTGTTGTGTGTTTACCTGTGTCAGCTGTGTTGTGTGTTTACCTGTGACAGCTGTGTTGTGTGTTTACCTGTGTCAGCTGTGTTGTGTGTTTACCTGTGTCAGCTGTGTTGTCGATGCCTCGAGAGAAAAGAAAGTGCGAAAGCACCAAAGTGACTGAAGGATTGCCGTAAAGCAGTATCTCTGGTCGTACGATGTATGATGTCATTGACATTTTAAAATACTTTTTAAAGCAAATAAGTGACTCTAAAAAATCTAACACCCAGCAATGTGTAATTTCTTTGCATCTCCTTTCGAATACAACATTCAAATTACTAGACAAAAAATTATATCCAGAGAAAAGTGGATTTTGATGGCTATAGCTCCATAGACCTCCATTCATTCTGCACTCGTCCTGTGAGCGCCCCCATATGGAACCAGAGTGGAACTGCAACCAGTTCAGAAGCCGGAAGTTTACTGAGAGTGGAACTTCTCCCCTTATTAGACATTCTCTGCGCCAGACCTGCTGGTTATAAAGCATGGTAAGGTACAAAGGAAAAGCACAACGAAATGAAATGAATGTATACGACTAGTTGAAGTTTTCTGTGCTTTATCCTAACATTACACAAAGTAAATGCCTGCATTAAGTCAGGGACCACAAAACATGCAAACGAATGAAAACATTATAAACTGAAACTGTCATATTTACCTTTTTTGAAATAATCCATTACATCATTACACCTGCTGAAACTCAAGCAGCATGAACTAAAAGCAAGCTCTTCTCGCTTGGAAAATTTGCTACTGTCACAATTTCTCTCCTCACACCTCTTTCATTTGGAATAATGGAAATATAACTGTTTCAAATAAATCTTTGTTTTTAACAAATTGGTTCAACAGAGGCATTAATCATCTTATAAAACTGTTTGACAGCTCTGGGAATCTTTTAACTTACGAACAATTCATGTCAACTTACAATTTTCCCGTACTGTTTAGGGAATTTAATTTAGTTAATAAAGCTATTCCTGTAACACTTCGTCAACTTATCAAATGTCATATTTGTTACAATTCCTTATCTGTGACAAACCCAAATTTAATTTTAGAAGGTGTTGAGTTAATTGAGAAAAAATGCAATAACAAGCATATTTGTAATATTTTCCAAAAACAAAACAAAATATCTCCTAGAGGGAAATTTTTCTGGAACTCTAAGATTGAAAATATTGATTGGAGAAGAGCTTGGTTAAATCCTTTCAAATACTGTATTAATAATAAAATTAAAGAAATACACTTCAAAATTCTGCATACCATTTATCCTTCTAAATCTTTAATATCAAGATTCTCTGATATTGATGATATGTGTTGTTTTTGTAATAATGAGAAAGAGATACTGACTCACTTATTTTTTGACTGTAATGTCGTGAACAAGTTTTGGACTGATTTGGCAGAATTCATATTTAATCTGATGAATATTAATTACTGCTTTAGCTTAAAGGATGTTACCTTGTATTATGGAAACAAAAGCAATAAGGATCTGGAATTTATTGTTAACCTTTTTATTTTATTAGCAAAATTTCACATACATAAACAAAAATGTCTTAATTCATCTCCTATGTTAAATTTGTTTTGCTCTGACTTTGATTTTTATATTTCTTCTATAAGACTGTTAAAAAACAAAAAGTCTGTGAAATATTTAAAATGCTATGATACACTCTTTAATACCCCTGATATTCTGTAATATCTTTATTCGTTAAAATTGAATGTGAGATATCCTTTTTCTTTTTTTCTTTTCTTTTATTTTGTTTTATGTATTTATTTATTTTTGTGTTATTTTCTGTATGTTACCTTCTCTGCAATAAAAAAAAAAAAAAAAAAAAAAAAAAAAAAAGCATGAACTAAAATTATCAGTTCCACATGCATGCCCTGGAAACTCATGAATATTTATGTGCTCCGAGTCCGCCCTCTGAAACCAAAATATACCATAAGATACTGTCACGTGATGTGCTACTGGAGAAGATTGCCCTTTTAGGAATACAATTAATAGGGGAAAGATTGGCAGTTAACATAAAATTGATATAAAATGGACGTTCCATAGTGTCCCATAACTTGTCTCCAATTGGTCAAGTACGGTAGTTCTAATAAGTCTCCAAAAATAACTATATATATATATATATATATAAATTGTTATTATTATTATTATTATTTAAATATTATAAATAGTAAATAAATAAAATGAATAAATGTTAACAATGACAATTTAATCTAATTCATGTATTTTGTTCATGTTATTAATAATAATTGTAATAATAACAGATATTATTATTATTATATTTCGATAAATATAAATAGTTATATAAATATAAAAGTGAGTTAAATAGGTTATTTATGGGGTGTGGGTGGGCTTAAAACATGTTTACATTTTTACATTAAAAAAATTACATTTTCATTACATTCATTTCAATCATAGAGATTTCAATCTTCTCCAGTAATATTTATAATTTTTAAGTATTCAGTATTTTTTTAAAACGGCTGGTCACATGGCACCTGTTACTTTTTACTATACAGATTTGAGGTTGACCAATCACAGTCGTCTCTGATCATTGGCTAGAGACGCTTATTTAATCATTATAGTGAGAAAGTTCCGAGAGTTTCCATTTGTACGACAGCTTCTGAACCCATACAACTAATAGATTTAATCGGTTATACTTTATAACTCGCATACATTTCCAAAAAGACAAAAAAGTCCCGAATATTGCATAAATGGAGCATTCGTGTTTTTGAGCCGATGAGCGCCCTCTGGTGGAACATTGAAGGATTGTTTGTGTGACAGTTCTGATGTTTTCCTCTAGTTACGTGATGTAAGGAAGTACAGGGCATATAAACTAAAAAAATATATGCCTGTGAGTTTGATGTAATGACAAAACATGGTTTCACATTATTTTTATTTTTATCGGCCGTCGCCATCGCTACATTTAGGGACGAACAAGAATTCTGTGAGAATGAAAGTTGTAATGAAAGAGAGTTCGATAAGAGTCACTTTTATAGCAATGTGAAACACTGTGGAGAAATACCACTGGCATTATCACATAAACTACTAGGTAAGATACAGATACGAGTGCCAACATGCTATTGTACACGTTGACTCTGTTTTAATAACTTCTGTGTGTTTTACAGATGCTCTGCCTCTTGATGAGGTTGATGGTAATGTTATTCGTACTGTGAAGAGAAGTGTGTTTTCAGAGTCTCAGCCCTCTCCTCTGAAAGAGCCCCTGACACTGGCTGCTGTGTCACAGGTCAATAAACCCATCCACTCATCATCATTTACAGAGAACTTGTGCTTCACTGCAGTCAAACCTGGGGATATTGTTGCAGTAACTGTGTATAATTTATGAAACAGAAAAATACAATGGAGCTAGTGCCATCTAACCACCAGTCAAAAGTTTGGTCACACCCACCCATTCTTTATCATTTTTCTTGTCCACATTTTAAAATAGTAATAAATTAATCATCATCATCACTACCAATAACATTGTCGTCGTCAGCATAATTTTGAACTTATTCAGGCTGTTGTTACAAAGAAGTACACTTCATCATACTTTTAAAAAGAGAAATTATATGAAAATAATATAGGCTACTTTAAAAGAATATACTTTGGTGCAAACTGAATATAATGTTTCGGACACTTAATTGCATCATGTTAACTGAAATTAAATGAACATTTATTATAGTTTGTTAAGAAACGGTCATGAAAGTATACTCGTTAAGTGGCTTTTTATTTAATTAATTTTGTATTATCTGCAATAACTGTTTTTTAAAAGAAACATAGTTTTCCATTTTTATTTTTAACACTTATTTTTTACAAGGGTGAAGCAGATCACTTAAAAAAATAAATAAATTTGAACCACCCAACTCCTCAAATAAATGTCTACTTTAGGTTGTGGGCAAATTATTTTTGAGCTATTATACTCTATTATATATATATAGATATTATATAATGCTAGCTTCAAAATTGGACCAAACACTTACATACCAATAGAAACACTTTTTCATACATTTATTTAGTCACAAACAGTTCATTTATTGTATTGAGTTAATAAATTCAGTTAATTCATTTTTTTTTGTTTTTTTTTGTCAGTTATACTTTTATTAATTGATTCAGTCATAAAGCTTTTAATCAGCTAATGAACTCGTGGGCCACTTGGACTCTTTACAGAACCACCAGTGGTCTGAGGATCACAGTCTGAGAAAACTGCTTTAAAACCAAACTGGACCATGGTACCACCACAGTACTTTTGTGTAAATGTTGTTTCTGCATATATTCAGGCTCTTTTGTGTATTTCAGGATGTGTTGAGGAATATTTTGGATCTGAATGAGTCTGTGATTCAGAATGAAGAGTTTGTCCGTTGTGTCAGTGGTGGGAAACTGTTTCCTGGCTCTGTTCCACTGGCACACAGATACGGGGGCCATCAGGTAAAACTGACCGTCACTTCAAACCCGACAGCGATGGCGTAAGACAACCAGAGCAAACATGTCAACCATGTGTTATTATTATTATAGTTTGGTTATTGGGCCGGACAGCTGGGGGATGGAAGAGCACATTTGTTGGGTGAATACACAAACAGGTAAAATCATCCTTTTCCATCAGCGTTCAACACAAATCATCAGTTGTTATTGTCAGATGTGACTTTTCTGTTGTAATGCATGTCAACTTTCCCATAATGTTGTTTAAGATTAAAGAATGGAAAGTGTGATCTATACTTACTGGTTTTTCAGCAAATAGATGATTCTGGCATTTTTTAAATCTAATTCTCACTTAATGCTTAAACATGCGTCTGAACAATGACATCTCTCAGTTTAGAACTGACAAGTGTTAACCGTTAGAGCGGTATACAATCTCTCTTTTATCCAGAAAGGGTGAAAGATGGGAAGTCCAGTTGAAAGGCTCTGGAAAGACACCGTACTCAAGGTGAATATCAGTTTCTGCTGCTCAATATTTTTGATATGCTTTTTAAGTAATTCTGAGATATATTTAGTTGTAAATGATCTTACATTATGACTCATAGTGTGTGATTCTCTGTCTGGCAGGAGTGTAATGGTTATGCTGTTTACTGTACATGATGTTTTGTGTGCAGGTCTGGTGATGGACGGGCTGTGATTCGCTCCTCTGTGAGGGAGTTCCTGTGCAGTGAAGCCCTCAGGTACACACACACACACACACACACACACACACACACACACACACACACACACACACACACACACACACACACACACACACACACACACACACACACACACACACACACACACACACACACATACACATACATATAAATGCACAATATATATGAATGGACATGCACAAGAAGAGTAATATATGGATTTATCACATTCAAATGCTTGGTGTTGAATATTATTTTTATTTTTATTTATACTTTTTCCATTTTTTTGCCTTTATTGTTTGTCAGTCTGGTTGTGAGTGAGGAACCTGTTTGGAGGGATCCGTTTTATAATGGCAGTGTCATAAAAGAAAGAGGTAAAATACGATCAGATTTGGAAAAATCGAGTAACTAAGTTCTTTATCCTCCTCAGCTTTATGTGATTGTTCTCTGTATCTATCAGGAGCGGTTGTTCTGCGTCTGGCCAAGTCCTGGTTTCGTATCGGTTCACTGGAGATATTAACTAGAACTGGAGAGTTAGATGTCCTACGGTATATTAACTTTTACTTGGGAGATAATATTTTTTTTCTCACTCTTATTTGCTTTTTAATTTCTTTTTATCTTTTATTTTCAGGACATTGTTGGACTTTGTAATTAAAGAGCATTTTAAATCTATAGCAACAAATGACCCTGACAAGTATGTGGTGAGTATCTGTGTCTCTCTGCTGTTTAGCTGTAATACAAGATTATTTTATATTGTCTGATCAGTCTCACTATATTTGAATGGTTTTCATGTTGTGTGAAGGTGTTTTTCTCTCGAGTGCTGAATGAAACGGCACATTTAATCGCCCACTGGATGTCGGTTGGTTTTGCTCATGGTTAGTTCACTCTGCTTTACTTGTTTAGTTATCACATAGATTTATCATTATAGATCGAGCTTAATACACAAAATGCACAACATCATGATCTGCATCTTCACACAGGAGTCTGTAACACAGATAACTTCAGTCTGCTTTCTATCACTTTTGATTATGGCCCATTTGGATTTATGGAATCATATGACCCAAGTATGTTTCTTTGTCTAACTTAAACTTTCATAATATTAGCAATCATCTTCCTATAAATTTAGTTTTTAAGCTTTTTGTCATTTTGACATTACACACACACACACACACACACACACACACACACACACACACACACACACACACACACACACACACACACACACACACACACACACATATATATACAATACTGCAAAAGTGGAGGAAAATTGTATGAATAGTAAGCTACTTTAGATCTACTATAAATTTTGTATATACTTACAGTATAATATACATGGGTTGAGGGGCATGATTAATTGCATACTTTTTTTAATCCATTACTTGTTTTATTTTACTTCATTATATTCTAATAAGTTAAAGTGAAACAGACAGCCATAATAATAACATATAATATTTGTATTGTTAAATGTGTGTTATTGCTACAGCATTGTTTCCTCTGTATAGATTTTGTCCCCAACACGTCTGATGACGAGGGCCGGTACAGTATAGGAGCTCAGGCTAATGTTGGCCTGTTCAATCTACAGAAACTTCTAGAAGCTCTGAAACCACTGCTGACCTCAGATCAGCTTTCACAGTAAGAGATCCTTTTATTTTCTGTTGGTATTGGTCTGGAATAAATAAGGGTGATTCGTGTCAATTCATTTACTTCAGATCTCAGCAAATATTGAGAGAGTATCCACAAATCTACCATCAAAGGTGAGCCTGTCATTAGACAATATAGATCACTGTATTCCTCTCTGAGTCGTTCCTGATCTCACTTTACTGTTTCTGTTGTAGATTTCATGAGATGTTCAAAGCAAAGTTGGGCTTTCTGGGAAATGAAGAAAAGGATTCATATGTGATTGCATTTCTTCTAAAGGTAAATATTAGCTGGATTGTTTTTTTCTCTAATTGTACTATAATTAATTAATGTGATAAAGTTATTTGGCCATTCTCAGGAAATGGTGTCATTTGTGACAAAAAGGGTATGTATATATATATATATATATACATACATACACACAATTTCATTATAAACTTTTTTTAATTAGATAGTTGTTTTTTTTAGAATTATATATTTAACGGCCAAACTGTCAGAAATAGTTAAGTCCAGTATGGAGTTAAATCAGTAGTAGATCACACAAATGGCAGCATTTCCTGAGAATGACCCATATAATGTTGTATGATGTGTGATGTGTTGAGCTAATGGAGGACACTGGAGCAGACTTCACTATGACTTTCAGACAGCTTAGTGAAGTGACCCTGTCCCGGCTTCAGAAGGGATCCTTTGCTCCGGTACGTTTCCTCTCCATTCACTCCCACAGCAGCCGCAATATCCATAATCATGATTTCAGTCCATTAACTGTGACTGTGTCTCTCTTGACAGTCTTTGTGGGCTCTTTCAGACCTCTCATCACACAAGCATTTCAGAGACTGGGTTCAGCTGTATTTACAGCGTCTGTCAAGGTAATGTTGCTGTAATGTAAACTCGAACTCTTTAGAGGATTAAAAATGAACATCACTTGATGTGTTAATCGTCTTCTTCAGGATAATGAGTGACTCAGATGAAGAACGGCAGCACAGAATGCAAGGTGTGTTTTTGTATATGTTATATGATGCAGTGTTATATATTATGTGTTTATATATTGTTACAGTAACACTACCGCTGAAATGTTCATGATTGGTAAGATTTGTTTTTGAAAGAAGTTTCTTATGCTCACGAAGGCTGCATTTATTTAATCAAAAATACAATAAAAACTGTAATTTTTTAATACTATAATATATTATTATACTATGAGATATTATTACAATATAAAATAAATTATTCTATTTGAATATACAGTATTTGTGTAATTAATATATTTGTTCAGTTGAATGTAATTTATTCCTGTGATCATTTCTCCAGTCTTCAGTGTCACATGATCCTTCAGAAATCATTCTAATATGATGATTTGCTGCTCAAGAAACATTTGAAAACAGTTGAGCTGCTTAATATTTCTGAGGAAACCCTGATACATGTTTTGATTAATATAAAGTTCAAAAGAACAGCGTTTATTTGAATCTTTTGTAATATTATAAATGTCTTTATTGTCCCTTTTTATGCATCCTTGCTGAATAATATTCTTAATTTCTTTTTTTTTTAAAAGCCTTACTGACCGTAAATGTTTAAACGGTAGTGTGTGTTTTTTTACGATGTGTTATGTTGTATTTAATGTAATTAGTAATTTTTCTATTGTTCAGGAGTAAACCCACGCTATGTGTTGAGGAACTGGATGGCTGAATCTGCTATCAGAAAAGCAGAGAAAAATGACTTTTCAGAGGTATTATTACATGTGATGTCAAACTAATATACTGTCATGATCATGCTTATCATATATCTTAGAGTTTTTGCTTTAATATATTACTGTGAAATGAAGACTTGACAATTATACATACAATGTAACATCTTCAGACAGACCATTATGGCTTGTTGACAGTATGTTTGATGTATTTCTAGGTGACACTGTTGCAGAAGACTTTAATGGAGCCATTTATGGAGCAGGAAGAGGCTGAGAGAGCCGGATATGCCAGTAAACCTCCATCCTGGGCTCAGCAGCTGAGGGTCAGCTGTTCTTCCTAACTCAGGAAAAAATCGCAAATTTCAGCATCATTTGAACCAAAAATATTGTTTATGACATTGTAATCACACTTCCTAATGGATGATCTGATTGGAGGATGAGTCATGTTCGACGTTATATATGTACATATGCACGTTATATATGGACAATGGACATGGATGTCTTTTGTAATATTGCTGTTTCTGCATTTCTACAAAAGTGCAAAAATCTTTGCATCATGCATCTCGTTTACTCCTGTTTAACAATTAGGCATGTCAAAATCTGTTAAACAGTTAACTTTGCAAGACCTTATTTATTATGACATTCCATTAGCAATGATGATATAGCATATTTGTAATACAAATAAACTGATTAGGTGCGTAAGTACAAAGTATTTACATATTTTAGTCTGGTGGTGTAATGCAAGAATATTAAACAACAAAATAATTAAAGATGTATGTCCTAATGTCACGCCGAGAACTTGTTTGGCGGTCAGTTCCTCAGTCCAACTACAAAAACATGTCAATTAGCTCTATCTGTCTTCAAGATCATTGTTGACTGCGCTTTTTCAGCATTGCTGTCATCAGTTCTGACATGAGTTCGCCACCTGGGGGCGCTGTGTGTAGAGGTGTCGTTCTCTTTGGTGGAGCTGGAGGCATTTTTCTGACGGAGCCGGCGGATGGGTTGGCAGCCGGTGCAGGAGCTGGTGGTGGAGGCGGGGGTGGAGGTGGTGGTGGTGGAGCTCCACCTGCAGATGCAAAGTTTTGGGGACCAGGAGGAGGAGGAGGTGGAAGGGAGGTAATGGGGTCTGGAGGTTTTGGGGGGAGCGAGTCTCCCCCGTAAGGTGCAAAACTAGGAGGCGGTGGAGGAAGAAAGTCAGGGGGCAGCTCGGCATCTTCTGGAGGAGGTGGTGGTGGAGGCAGGTCATCCATGGGTGGAGGTGGGAAGGAGGATTGTGGGAATCGAGGTGGAGGAGGAAACTTGTTGACTTTGGTTGTGCTGGCAGGAGGAGCAGGGGGAGGAGGAGGCAACATGGGGTCGGGTGGTGGAGGAGGCAGGGTTTCCATTGAAGGCGGAGGTGGTGGGAAAGATGTTTGGTTGCCAGGACCCTTCAAAAACAAACCAAAAGTAGCATTCAGGAGCATTTCAGATAAATGATGAAATTACAAGGGGATTAAAACAACTCTAAAGGAACCGTCACCCTTTGTGGAAAAGTAGTGTGCTTAATTTTACTGCTCTTGAAGTATACTTTAAATCTTTGAAGTATATTTAAAAATATATATTTTCAGATAATATATTGTTCATTAAATAAAAGGCCACTATATGTGTATTTAAAGACACTGCACTTTCATGACTGTTTCTTAACAGAGTTTAGTGCAATTTTAAAAAGTGTACTTTGCAATCATGACAAATTAACAGTTATACTTTTTAAATTATGGTTTAGTAATCTTTTGCAGTACATTTATTTTGATATTGACAAACATACTAGAGCACATGCAAATTTGATTATAATTTCAACTGTAGTGTGTTATTCGTTAATACATTTAATGTTAATATATTTCAAATTTACCAATTGGCAACTTCATCATGACAAATGTGTAATTAAATATTGAAAACATGTCAAGTTTCAATAGAAATAAAATATGTATATTTTAGTTTACTATAAATGCTTCTCAGTACATTCGGCAGTAAACTTCATATTTCATTGAAAGTAGAAGTAATTATGAAATGTTATAAAATTATGTACTTAAGTGTGTTAATAAATTTAAACTATATTTTGTTTAATTGCAATTAACATGCAGTTAAGTGTCTGAAAACATAATAGTTCACACTTCAGTATGGTCCATGAACTTATATTATTTATGGTATTATATTATGGTGTTCTTCATTACTAACTGATAGATTTAGAGGTACCTTGGTGTCCTTTGGAAGCTGAGGAGCGTGTCCATTCGCAGCTTTGGCTGAAAGATAAACACAAAAATGTCATCAAAATCCTTTAATATATCAAGATCTATGATACATTTTATAACAATCTATTTAGCTCATTATCTCTACCTTTAGGTGTAGGGGAGGGTGTGGATGCACTGGAGGAGGCCTGGATAGTGCGGTTAGCCCAGCTTCCAGTGCCGGCTGCTTTCCTCACAGCGGCTTTGTAGTTTTCATATAACTGCTTACCATACTGTGACAAAATCATGACAAAACAAGACCGTTAATAAAGTAGAAGAACTTTTTTTTTTGACAAAGTAGACAGCTCACAATAGGACCCAACACAATACAGCTACAATTTACAGTATGTTTTTACATTGTAAACTATAATTTATAATTTAATTTGCTGCATAAAGTTCAACTTAGTGTCTTCTTGCATTTATCATCATTATCTATTTTGGTTTT
This sequence comes from Leuciscus leuciscus, assembly GCF_965113295.1. Taxonomy (NCBI): domain Eukaryota; kingdom Metazoa; phylum Chordata; class Actinopteri; order Cypriniformes; family Leuciscidae; genus Leuciscus; species Leuciscus leuciscus. The sequence goes on from NW_028118533.1 coordinate 105,877, forward strand.
TGGTGTGTGGCCTGGTTTCTGCTCACCTTTGCAATACGTATCCCAGTCACCCACAGAGTCATGGTCAACTCATCATCACAACTCAGATACTTGATGTATTGGGATTCTTTTTGAATTTGAGGATGAAGAAAGCAGATCACAGTGACCATATGAACATGACACACACCTGATATACACACCTGAGAAGGCCAAGATAATAACACTTCATTTAGTTGTATCCGCTATTGTTTCCCTGTCATTCTCTACAGATTTGTGGAACCATTCATTTTTCAGGGATTGAATCTTTAATCAATGTTTTTTTGTTCTCAAAACAACAAAGGGTTGGGTAAACAACTTACTAGGGTTTTCAGTATTAGTTCATGCTTTGCTAATATTCATTTTTCTCCAAATGGACAGTTGGTGATATTAACATTGTTTTGATTACATATGTTATTGAGCTGCAGTTGCATAGCAGAGACAGTGGATGACACACTAAAATCACAATTTGATTGCCAGTGCCCCTCATGCCACACTTTAGGATTAGTCCTAAATATTGCTAAAATGAACCACAAAAATATTGTGCTTTATAATTTTGAATTATTTCATACATACAAAGAATGTATGTCCCTTTTCTGTCGGAGTCGGGGTTTAATTGTGCATGTATTACATTTATTGAATTTTTTGCGTTTTATTTCCCAATTGCTTGACAAACATAAAACACAGCCCACCCTAACCTAATCATAGCCTGAAACACCCTTGATGATTTGTCATGCTTTCTTAATGAGATGACTGAGATAACAAATGATTTTATGTGGGGAGGGAAAGGAGTTAAAATAGCAAGGAAACATTCATTGCAAGTTATAAAGAAGGAGGATTAGGATTGATTGACTTAGAAGTTAAAAAGAAGGCCATAAGGGTAAAAACGATGAAAAAGTATTTATGTGATAAAGTGGAGTATGGATGGAAAGGTTATATGAAGGATGTGCTGGACAAATGTAGTGGATGTGGGGAAGAAGGGCTTTTTATGGGATTGAAAAAGCCGATGTATGACAAAATGCCGCTGTTTTATCAGGAAGTGCTAAGTGTGTGGGCAGAGGTCATATACAGAAATATACAGTATGAGTGTGAAAATATAAATCAAGTTTTAAAACAACCGATATTTTTATATCCAAATTTTAGAATGAAAGAGAGAGTGTTTTATGACAAATTGTATATGAAAGCAGGAGTGAGACAAGTTAAGGATATAGCATATGATGTAAGAGGGTTCTTACCTAATAGAGCCTTATATGATTGTGTTTCGGAGTGGGATGATGTAATCGAAATGTCAAAAGTGGACTCAATGTGTGAAAATATTAAGACAAGTCTGCCCAGAGCCTGGGGTAGAGAGTATTGAAAATGAAACTGTTAAACCTGGGGAATGGGGATTGCCAGATTTGTATTTTAGAGTTTGTGGTTGCGCAATAAAGACTCTGGATATATGCGGTACAAAGAAATCTCCTCTCACAATAGGCCAATGTCTGGGTATCTGAGAGAAAAACCTGGGCTGCGTTTCCCAAAGCATTGTGAGATAAGTTGATCGTAGAGGACATTGGTGGCAAATGGTCTTCACGATCAACTTCACAATGCTTCTGGGAAACGCAGCCCTGGACTGGAGCTCAGAGCCACTGCAGAGAGAATTACACAGAGCTGGCCAGTGAAATGAGACAACAGATACTCACTGTCACACATGCCTGGTATTATTATGGTTACAGTTATAATGCATGGATTGATTTGCACAGAAACAGAGTTTGATCAGATCAGAGAAGCTCTTCCTGCACATATTCAAGGTAATGTTCCACAATGGTTTCAGTGTCCCAGGACAGCAGTGAGCTCAACACTGCACAGCTGTGTCTTTAAAACACTTTGGCCAGTGGACAAATGAGAGCTACTTTTGACAGTTTGCATTTCCTCTATTACAGTGGTGAGATATTATACCTTCTATAATAAGAATAAATGAATAAACATCATGTTACACACAAAAACAAGCAAACTGTAAATTCAATAATCTTTTATGCTCTGTCTTCTGTTTGCTTTCTTGTGAACATGATGATCATCAGATTGACCCATCATTTCAGATGAATATGATCATTTTGTGCAGGCTAAATAGGTCTTCATCCAAAATGAACGTTATCTTATTACATTCAAATTATTATGTAAATACACTGTACAAAAAACAGTTTTTTTTTTTTTTTACTGATCGGTGATGGGACCGAGAGTGAAACTTACAGTCCTAGTAAGAATCATGAGCAGTTAAACTCGCTGTTCTCCAGAAAAATCCTCCAGGTTTTGCACATTTTTAGGTTTTCCAGAATCTTCTGCATATTTGACACCTTTCCAACAATGACTGTATGATTTTGAGATCCATATTTTTACATTAAGGACAATTGAGTGACTCATACACAACTATTACAAAAGGTAAAAACATTTACTGATGCTTAAGGAGGAAACGATGCATTAAGAGCAGGGGGTGTAAACTTTAAACAGGATTATGATGATGTGTACATTTTGTTCAAAGATCATCTTTTTTTTTCATCCAGTACTGCCCTTCAGAAGCGAATACTTCCCGGTTTCACAGAAGACAAAATAATTACAATTTATCCTGTTCATGCAATTTAAAAAGTTTACACACCCCAGCTTTTAATGCATTGTGTTGCATCAGTAAAAAAAAAAAAATTATATATATATATATATATATATATATATATATATATATATAACAAATATTTTACTAAAATATTAAACTAAATGTTTACTAAAAACTAAAAAAACATTTTTTTCTTCAAGAAATACTGTGTAAAACTGATGTTATTAAAATAATATGCAGGGGAAAACCAAGTCCTATGTTTGGTGGACCCTTTGTGTTACAAACCTTATTAATATTCCAAAGTATTCTAAATTATTTAGATTAGGTTACAAAGCTTGTGTAATCTAACGAAATATGTTACAAATTACTGTATTTTGTAATCTTTAGTAAATAATCTACTTACAATATAGTGTCTCCAGTTTATAATGTGGATCATTCTTCAGATCAGAGAGAAGCTTCACGGCTGATTCTCCTAGTTTATTCTCAGACAGATTCAGATCTCTCAGGTGTGAGGGGTTTGATCTCAGAGCTGAAGCCAGAGCAGAACAACCTTCATCTGTGACTCCACAATTCCTCAACCTGTAGAGAACAATGACACACTCTTCACTCTCTCAGTTCAGATCAGTTTAGCAGTGAATCCATTATTAACCCTCTGGGGACCAAAAACGCGCCCACGCGTTTTGCTCGTTTTTTTTTTTAGCAATGAAAAATAAACACAAAATGCTCTGTTAATTTTGATCTTTCATTTTCGTGTAATACATCAATCGATCCTGTTCAGTTTCTATTTTTTTTCTGTATACTCACAATACAAATAAAGTGTTTTGCTTTTTGACAAATAAAGAAAAACTAACATGATGCTATTTCTGCCTTCTCTCTGTCAGTAAACTCCCATTTGAAACGCGTTCGAAAATTATCTATAACTCCGCGAAAATTCAGTCAAACAGGCAAACAGACCCACGGGCATAAAGCTTGAGATCGCAGCTTTTAAATGAAGTAATTTATATAAAAAACAAATATTATCAGCTTCTGTAATCTGTATAAAAAGAGAGCGACTCCAGTCGAGCTCATTAAGAGCCATTCAAAAGTAATGTGACCACTCCCCGGAGAGCGCGTGCTATTCAAACGCAAATTCTGAGAACCATTTCAGTCTGTGAAACGCCCCCACATCAGCTGTAAACAAAGAGGCATAATATAGCCTACCTTATGGAGAAAATTTTCCGTGCTGATATGAGGAGCAGATCCCGCTGAGGAGTGAGGTAGGCTAAGTTATCCTTTCTCAAGTGTTAATGTGGAATAACGTTATGGAATAACGTTGTAGGCTTATGTAAACAAAAAGATGAATCGCGTTTCTATAATATGAATCGCGCGTCTATTTGTAAAGAGTGTTTAGCCTAAATATGAATCGCGCGTCTGTGTGTGAAAGAATAAACTGCTTTTACAGTTACAGTTACTGCGTTACAGTCAGGCGAAGTATGAAAGACAACATTTTGTTGACTAGATTTGGGTACAGTTTTTACTGTAGAATATACTGTCACATCAAATAAGCTTTTCTGAATATATATAAAATACTATTTTGTCAAAAATAAAGTCATAGACTAAGATGTTCCAATGTTGGCTATATTCAAACTAATGAATACATATGATAAAATGTAGGCCTATAATCTTTTTTTTTTTTTTTTTACAAAGAAAGAGTACTTTTTTGCAGAAATATTGCTGAAATTGTAATTATTGTTGTAATTGTAACCTTTTTAATAAAATAGCAAAACATATTTACAAGATAGATGTAAGCAAAATCTTAAATGGTCAATATAAGTCTTCTTCAAAATATATATTTTGTCTTTGCATTGTGGCTCAGTCAGTGTCACACCTGAATGAATGGCTAATTATGCAGAGTCATTATGCAGAGTGGGTGGGACTAAGGTGTAAACTACTCCTCCCCCTCGCATATTGGCTTTCCAAGCAAAACCTGTTTTACACCATTTAAATCAATGTATTTTTTTTTTGTGAACGATAAAGCAAGACTATTTTCACATAATTTTGAAGCTAGAACTGAAAGGGACAACATCCATTAGTCAAAAGTCTTGTGGGCACATATTTTGTATGAGTTTTGTGGTCTTATTTCAGCAACTTTCATTTTTATTTTTTTAAATAACCACGCATAAACATTATTCTCTTAAAAATACAAACATCTACATACATGTTGCTCGCATATTATGGTAGGCCTGTTTGTGCTATATAGAGTGAATTTACACCTTTGCCATTAACATGTTTATAAATAACTGAAAAAAGCACAAATGTCAGAGCATGTCAGAACATCTCAAGGGCCCCAAAAACAGCTTGGTCCCCAGAGGGTTAAAGAGAAAATACAAACTTAAAGCACAAATAAAATGTTTTGATGGATCATTGGACTGAGATCTAAAATGTCACAGAGCTCAAAACATGATTATTAAACATCTAGTCTTTAGATCTGTACTAATACAGTACGTATGGAGTAATGATTTGTTTTAATCGTGTAAAGAATATTTAAAAAAACAGTCCCTGCAGAAAGATGAACGTGATGAACTGCAAGAATAAATCCAGCATGTTCTTCATTTCTCAGTTCTGAATGTGTTGAGATCGAGTCGGTTTAAAATCAAGAGACTGAAGTGTTGATTGTGATGTGACAGTGTGTATTTCAGTGACTCAGTCCTGCAGAATCATGTTCCTGAAGAGCAGCTCATGTGTTCAATCTGTAAGAATTGATCAATTAGGAAATGCCGGACAGTCTGTTTGGGGAGCACCCAGACCCTGAGAGGACAAAGGACCTCTCTGGAAATTACCATTTGAACTCAGCATTTGTGAGGCAAAGTCACACCTCAGAACACATCTCTCCTCCTCTTCCTCACTCCCCCTCTCTCTGTGGTATTATGGAATAATAGTGTGAGGAATGCTTTTATTTTGAAGTAAGAGAGAGATGACGTATGATGGGGGGGGTGTTTTAGCGGATATTATGTTCAGGCTCAAGGGCTGATGGAAGCTGTACTGAGTGGTTGAATAAAGGCAAGCTCCGAGCACGTCGTTGTACGAACCTCTTTTATGAATGACTTGACATGGTGTCAGAAGCGGATTGACTTTTAAGCGGAAAAGGGAAAAGAAAAACAAAGCGTAACGTTTGGCGGGGAACAGGAGACGAGCTGGCAGATATGGCGCAACCTACACCAACTGCTACGTTCACAATACAACCTCCAGAGCCATTCGATTTTTCCAAGCCTCAAGAATGGGAGCGTTGGATTAGGAGATTTGACCGCTTTCGGCTTGCGAGCAATTTAAACGCAACGTCAGAAGAAAACCAGGTAAACACGTTAGTGTATTGTATGGGCGATGAAGCCGAAGATGTGCTTAAGGGGCTAACGCTAACTGTAGATGAGAAAAAGAAGTACACGGATGTTAAGGCGGGCTTTGATGCATTTTTTGTGCCTAAAAAGAATGTCATATACGAAAGAGCCAAGTTCAATCAGCGTGTGCAACTGCCGGGAGAAATGGTGGATCCCTTTATCACTGCTCTATACGGATTAGCTGAACATTGCAACTATGGACAATTACAGAATGAGCTGATACGCGACAGGTTAGTGGTTGGGCTGAGAAACGTCTCATTGTCAGAAAAGCTACAGCTAGACAGAGACCTAACCCTTGAAACTAGTATAATAAGGATAAGGCAGTCTGAAGAAGTTAGACGACAGCAGTGTGATTTAAGAGGAGAAAATGGCGGTGCTAGCAAGTGCTCCAATGTTGATGCTGTGCATGTGAAAAGTTATAGAAAGCCCAAATTTCCCTCAAAGCCTCAGCCACAAGTACAAATACCAGGCAAATATAAGCCTAATGCATGGCCACAGCAAGGTTCAAAGGCCTGTTATAGATGTGGGAAAATGCCCTCACATGGAAAATCAGAATGCCCTGCTACAGATACTGTGTGTTACAACTGTGGCAAAACGGGACATTATGGCAAAGTGTGCAGAAATAGTGCAAAATCTCTGAATGCTGTCACTACAGAAGAAGAAGGGAGCTTATTCCTGGGAGCTGTGGATGCTGGAAAAGACCCGTGGACAGTGCAGCTACAGGTGAGACAGAAAAAAGTGTGCTTTAAAATTGACACTGGTGCTGATGTCACTGCCCTGCCAGCTGAGGTGTACTATGACATTACTGGAGGACTTGATGTGAAGCGCCTGGCGGTGTCGACACGCCCATTGTTTGGGCCAGGTGGCAATGTACTTTCTGTCCTAGGTGTAGCCAGAGAAACACTGCGCAAAGGCAAAAAAACAGCCACAGAGGACATTTATGTTGTAAAAGACCTGCACACTGCACTGCTGGGAAGGCCTGCCATAGAACAGCTTCAGCTTGTGTGCAGGGTTGACAGCATCACCATGGAATCTGTGAAACAACAGTATCCGAAGCTGTGTAGCGGCTTGGGTCTTGTTCGGAGGCCATACTCAATTAAATTAAAGCCAGAAGCTGTGCCCTTCTCTCTCCACGCACCGCGCAGAGTCCCTCTGCCGCTTATGGGAAAAGTGAAGGAGGAGATAGACCGTATGGAGAAGATGGGCGTAATCACCAAGATTGAGGAGCCGACTGATTGGTGCGCCGGGATGGTGGTGGTGCCGAAAAAAGCAGGTACTGTTCGTATTTGTGTGGATTTCACAAGGATGAATGAATCAGTATGCAGAGAAAAGTTTATCCTGCCTTCGGTGGAGCACACTCTGGGCATGCTAGCTGGCGCAACAGTATTCAGCAAATTAGATGCCAATATGGGCTTCTGGCAAGTACCATTGACAAAAGAGTCTGCCAAATACACCACCTTCATCACGCCTTTTGGGCGCTATTATTTTAACCGGCTACCTTTTGGCATAGCTTCAGCCCCCGAGCACTTTCAAAGGATGATGATGACAGAAGTGACCGATGGCCTGGAGGGGGTACTGTGTCACATGGATGACATCCTGGTCTGGGGACAGACACAGGACGAGCATGATATACGGCTACATGCGGTGCTAGAGAAGGCACAAAAGGCCGGCATTACGCTCAACATGGACAAATGTGAGCTCACATGCCATACAGTCAGATTCCTGGGTCATGTGATTTCGGCGGATGGAGTGAAGCCGGATCCGGAGAAGACGAGAGCGGTGCAAGAGATGGACGCACCTAAAAATGTCAGCGAACTCAGGAGTTTTCTGGGCATGGTCAATCAGCTGGCCCGCTTTTTGCCTAACCTGGCTGAAAAAGATAAAGTGCTAAGAGACCTGCTGTCCAAGAAGAACCACTGGTACTGGGGGACAGAGCAGCAGGCCGCCTTTGATCAGTTAAAAACAGAGCTGTCATCCACACCAGTGCTCGTACTATACAACCCAAACAGTGCACTAAAAATCTCTGCTGATGCTTCTTCCTTTGGCCTGGGGGCAGTCCTGCTGCAGAAGAGTGATGCCAGGTGGTTACCGGTGGCATATGCGTCCAGGTCAATGACACCAACAGAGCAGCGCTATGCTCAAGTAGAGAAGGAGGCATTAGCTGCAACGTGGGCTTGTGAAAGGTTCAGCTGTTTCATCTTGGGAAGACCAATCGAACTGGAAACTGACCATAAGCCATTGGTGAGTCTGCTGGGCGGGAAGGCTCTGGATGACCTCCCACCAAGAATTCAAAGATTTAGGATGCGACTCATGAGGTACAACTATACAGTCAATCATGTCCCTGGCAAAAGCCTGTGGACAGCCGACACCTTATCTCGTGCCCTTTTGCTCTGTCCCCCCTTATCTCGTGCCCCCCTAAGAACCGTAAGAGCATACACCGATACAAGCCTAATAGAGGATACCAACATCTATGTAGACTCCGTCATTAGCAGTATCCCGGTCAGTGGAGATTATCTGAGCAGCCTACGCGAGTATCTGAAGGCAGACAGCACATGCTCTGCACTGATGGAGTACTGCACAGGCGGCTGGCCTGACAAAAGCCAACTGCAGGGGGAGTTGAGACATTACTGGCCTGATAGAGCAGTGTTGACTGTGTATGATGGACTGCTGCTGCGGGGCACAAGGCTTGTCATCCCATTCGTCTTACAAGGTGATGTGCTGCAGAGACTACATGAGGGACACCTGGGGGTGACAAAGTGCAGGAGCCGGGCCAAACAGACGGTGTGGTGGCCAGGGCTCAGCAGCCAGTTGAATGACATGATATTGAAATGTAGAACCTGCATTCAAGAGAGAAAGAACGTCAAAGAGCCGCTGATGCCAACGGAGATGCCAGATAGGCCTTGGCAAACGTTGGGAGCTGACCTATTTATGCTGAAAGGCAAGACCTATCTACTAGTAGTAGATTATTTCTCACGGTATGTGGAAATTGCGCTGCTGTTACCCACAAGGTCCGCAGATGTGGTGGTGCACCTGAAATCCATGTTTTCTCGTCATGGAATTTGTGAAGTTCTTAAAAGTGACAATGGGCCCCAGTTTTCTGGTAGCCACTTTAAAGCCTTTGCAGCAGAGTATGGCTTTGTGCACATCACGAGCAGTCCCAAGTTTCCCCAGAGCAATGGGGAGGCGGAACGCGCTGTACAAACTGTGAAAAACCTGCTAACAAAGGCGTCAGATCCATATCTTGCATTACTGGCCTACAGAGCATCCCCTCTACAGAACGGCTATAGCCCAGCAGAGCTGTTGATGGGGCGCCGCCTCCGCACTACAGTTCCTGCCCTTCCAACCCTGCTGAGTCCAGTTTTGCCTGACTACTACGCACTAGAGGCTAAAGAAAGGGAGAAGAGGGGGTACGACGCAAAATCCTTCAACAAGAGACACGGCGCGAGAAATCTGGAGCCACTCGTACCTGGGGAGGATGTGTGGATCACCGATGCACGAGTCCAGGGCACAGTGCTATCTACACACAATACCCCTCGCTCTTATATCATCCAGGTGCCTCAGGGCACACTGAGGAGGAACCGACATCACTTGGTGCCACTGCAGACCAATAGTGGGGTAGTCGACGCTGATGAGCCACCGATGGGGGGAGACGCACCGGTGATAATATCACCAGAGCCAGCTCCAGCAGTGACAACATCACTCAGTAGAGAGGGCCCCACTACAGAGACTGTGCGGACCAGGTGTGGGAGAGAGGTTAGAAAGCCGCAGAGACTTGATTTGTGATTTATTGATTTATTGGTGTTTCAAAAAAAAAAAAAAAAAAGAAAAAAAAAAGAGTTGAATGTGATTGTGAAATTGTTCTGCTTTACTGTTTACATTTACCTGAAACCTGAGAGTTTAAGTAATGTAATAGTTCAGAGTATGGTAATGTGTAAGTTATTTATTCCTGTTTTGCATGTTTGAAACAGGGACAGATCAGGGACAGGTCTTCCAGCAAAAGGGCAGAATAAACCCCTTAAGACCTGCTGAGACAAAGGTAGTCCACCCTTTGTTCTCAAAGAAAGGGAGATGTGGTATTATGGAATAATAGTGTGAGGAATGCTTTTATTTTGAAGTAAGAGAGAGATGACGTATGATGGGGGGGGTGTTTTAGCGGATATTATGTTCAGGCTCAAGGGCTGATGGAAGCTGTACTGAGTGGTTGAATAAAGGCAAGCTCCGAGCACGTCGTTGTACGAACCTCTTTTATGAATGACTTGACACTCTCATGCTGAGACCACATGTAAATCACCCAAGAAAATGTATAGTTTAATGTGAATGATTATCACAGAGTATTTTTCATGTTTGGTATCATTTAAAATGTCACAGTGCGACTGGTACAAATGTCTCGTTTCCAAATAAGTAAAACAAAAGGTAATAAGGTTTTTGAGAGTTTATGGATAACTAGCACACTAGGAGGGGTTGGCCTCTAGACAAATGGTCTCCCTACACCCAAAGGTGTAACCTCTGAATGCAAATTTCCATTGTTAAAAGATATTTCCAAGTGAAAGAGGTCCTGGCTATTTAATGAAATGCAGCAGGGAATTCGAGGCCTTTTTCTGTACCTCAGATTCGCCCGTGAGGCTGAGAGAGAGAGAGAGAGAGAGATCTTCAGCCTCATGTATTTCTTATTGTTGGGTTTGCATCTCTTCTCATTTTCCAGAGTATTTGATGTTTTGTATCGATTATATTTGAATTGATTAAGAAATTGGCATGATACATTTACCTGACATAATAAATTGTTACATTTGATTATTCTAACTGACTTTGGCATTATTTGCATTAAAGAGTTAAAAGGAATAGTCAAATATTCGCTCACAATTAATGATCCACAGATATCATTAAACCTTTTCATTCATGGAGTCAGATGAAATAACCAGAGAATACATATTCAGATGTATTGCATTAAATCAAAAAATACTTTGCCTCGAGAAAAGGACAGTAACACGTTAAGACCTTCCGCGCTGGTCGGATGCCGGACTTTGGGCCGATTTAGCGTGAGCTTACAAATCACTTACAGTTCAATAAGCTCAATAACACAGCAGCAGAAAAAGGCTGAACATTTCAAATATAGGAGACTTTACATTGTGTTTCATGTGTGAGTCATATATGATCTTACCCCAGTGTCTCCAGTTTACAGTGAGGATCGCTGTGTAAACAGTGTGTAAAATGACCATTTTATTAAAGATTGCAATGTGTGATGTGATTTGAATGTAGTGACAAGCAATGCCACTATATTCTACACTGCTTTATAAAGGATGCCGGTTCTCCATGAACTTCAGGAGAAACTGAGGGACAAATGCCATGCAGTGCTGTAACTATGGAGTGATAAAGAGATAACATTAATAACACCTGAAGTGTAACTTTATCAATTAAATGTACTATATTTTAGTTCAATAATATTAATTTAATATTTTGAAGATAGTTTTGTTTCTAAATATTTGTCCAATAATGATCCATTAATGGCCATTTAAAAGAATTTTTTTTCTAATATGTTTATTACTTATATTACAATTAGATTTCATGCTTAGCATTTAGCATGCTAATATATGCTATTGCTAATTAATAGTTTCGTAGCAATCTAATACAATCTTATAACTCAGTCATGTGACACAAATATAAGAAATTGAATGAATTAATCCAGTTAGGGAACCATATTAAAATCACTTTAAAACTTCTTAATTGGGTTACTTGGAAATGACTTGATTCCACGATGTTGACATTATGTGAACAAATGATCTTTGTTGAACTTAATTGGTTCATGTGGAACTGATGTGCATGATTCAATCATTTAAATCCTACACACTTTTTCAGTGCATTGTTTTCTGTATCTTAAAAAGAATTTTGGATTTACTGTAAATCCCTCTGGTCCTCTTCGTTTAGGGGTCACACTTGGCTCCTTCGCGGTCAAAAGTGACCGAAGCCTTAAAATGTCTTCTTTTTTTTTCATTTTTTTTTTCAGGAAAACCAATGTAATATATTTTTGTTCAATAATATTTTTTTATTATTATTTCGAATTTAGAAAGGTTTCTATGGTACTACTAAAAAAAATTTATGAGCATTTTGTTCCATTAGAATTCATATTTTTATTTGTATTATTATTATTTTTCAATAAATGCAACATGTCACATTAGTGCAGGCCTTTAAAATCCATTTTTTTGAAGTGAGAAAAGCGTCATCCAGTGGCGTTAAAAAGTAAAAACTTGTGTAATGTCGTGTAACCGCCTGTAGGCTGCACTGTTGCTCACTATATAAATACATAGAGAGGCTTTTTGATTCCCATTGTTTTTTTTAGACATGATTTCTCCATTTTATTAGTTTTTTAAAATTTATTTAGATATATATTTAGACATTCTAAAAGACTATTTTTTTTAAGGTTTAGATATTTTTGTTACATAAGTATCAGGTTTTGCATTATGATTACAATCAAACAATAATGTTTGGTTAGAAAAGGAACACAATGCAAGCATTTTTGTTAATCAGTATTTGATAATTAAAAAAATCTGACAAAATAAGGGATGGATAGTGATAATTCAAAACACTTTATACAGACATTTTGCAATTAATTGGTATTTTATTCAGTTTAATTCTATAAATGGTAATAAAACTTCAGAAGGGAACAGCAATTATGATCCAACAGCAAAAACAATAAAATAACAACAGCAAACAATCATTATCAAACTGTAGGTTAAAAAACAGGAATAAAAATGTAATTATAATAATAAATATTATTTTAACTATGTACATACAAACTGTAATTATTTTATGTATTGTTGCATATGCTGCAGATATCAGGAACACCTATTAGGCTAAAATAAGACCAAACAATTATTGTGTGTGTGTGTGTGTGTGTGTGTGTGTGTGTGTGTGTGTGTGTGTGTGTGTGTGTGTGTGTGTGTGTGTGTGTGTGTGTGTGTGTGTGTGTGTGTGTGTGTGTGTGTGTGTGTGTGTGAGAGTGAGAGAGAGAGAGAGAGAGAGAGATCTTTTGTATTTTTTAATTTATTGATTTTATTTCGCATATTCTCAAAGTTTGCTGTTGCAGTCTTACCAGTTAATTTCTTTGTGTGTGTGTGTGTGTGTGTGTGTGCGCGCATTTGAGCGAGAGTCTCTTTTGTATTTTCTTCATTTATTGATTTTATTACGCATATTCTCAAAATTTACTGTTGCAGTCTAACTAGTTCATTTCTCTCTGTATCTGTGTGTGTGTGTCTGTGTTTGTTAATTTACAGTATGCATATTCCATAACAACCCGGCCCTCTACAAGAGTTTTAAACATTCCAAGCAAATCAGCATCTTCTCCTTCATTCTTACATGTATGGGATTTTAAAATAGACAGCTTTGCCTGTCCCACAAGAAAATTACCAAGTGTACATTGTACCTTCCATTCTTTCTTATACTTCACACCAAAAATGAACATATTTTTTGTAAACATAAAACCAAGCTTAGTAAACATTTTATCCAACAATTCAAACAAAGGAATTAATCTTGAACAATCACAAAAAAAAATGAAAAACAGAATCGAGAATATTGCAAAAAGGCATGCAGATAAAACCATCTCATTAAATTTTGATACAAAACTGTTAGTTGCCGCACAATGGAGTACTCTCCACTGGAGGTCCCCAGACCTCTTAGGAATGGGGGGCTTATACAAACACCTCCATGATGGAGTTATTTCCGAAGAAATTGATAGATGTTCTCTCCATTTAGTATCAACACATCTTTTCAATTGAGTATAAAACAAGGATTTCACACACATACAATATAATATCTTTTTGCCAACATTATGAAACAATACATCTTCAAATCTTTTCAATAAAGTATCATTTAAATCTTCATCCAAATCAAGACTTATATTAACTCGAAGATCTGGAAAAATCATAGGCCTTTCATCATTCTAAATAAAATTGTTTACATAGGTCAAGAAAGACTGAGGAAAAGATTTTTTAAGATCTCCAATTATCCCTTCAACACATCTTTCTGATCTAAGCCCAACTCTATTAGCTATAGATTTAGCCGTATACCATTGACCCTTTGAAAAATCAATTCAATCTTTTACAGTAGCTATTCCTGTGTTTAAAAACTTGTCAATTACTGAACTCAGAATGGAAGAATTCCTTTTAAAGAGAGGATTAAAAAACAATGGTTCTAAAACACCATAATGTTTATCATCATCTCTCAATTTTTTAAACATTTGCCAGGCCTTTAATACAGTTACATAAAAGTTAGAAGAAGAAACACTTACTCTTGGATTTGGATTTTGGACAGATTTTTCAATTAGGAATAACTGCTTAGCTAATCCAACTCCCCCAATACTTTGTAAAACAGACAAACCTAATGCAATCCAGGGTATCTTATCTGAACAATATAATAGCCTTTGTAATGTTTGAAACCTCATTGTCTTAACTCTCGCCTCCAGATTTATAAGTCCTTGACCACCTTCTACAACTGGGAGATACAAAACTCCAGGAGGAAGCCAATGATAACCATCCCAAAAGAATTTAACAAAGACTTTTTGAATACCAGTCAATAACTCTTCAGGGGGATTCAACACTGTAAATCTGTGCCACAACATTGAGGCTGCCAGATTATTAACGATTAAACATCTCCCTCTGAAAGATAACCTCGGGAGAATCCATCTCCACTTCTGTAGTTTCCCCACAATTTTATCAACTAATCCTTCCCAATCATTTTTCATATAAGTATCAGATCCTAAATATACATTTACATTTACATTTAGTCATTTAGCAGACGCCCTTATCCAAAGCGACTTACAAATTAGGACTAAATTCAGCGAGTCATCATAAAGAGGCAAAAGCAACAACAACGCAGGAAGTGCTCAAAATACGAAGTTCAGGTATTATTCAGAGTAGCATAAGCCTGATAAGTGATGTTTCAAAGGGAAAAGATTTTTTTTTCTTTTTTTTTCTTTTTTTTTTCTATAAGGTTAAGTGCTCACGGAAGAGATTGGTTTTCAGCTGTTTTTTGAATGTTGTCAGGGATTCTGCATTCCGGATGAGGGTGGAGAGAGCGTTCCACCAGCATGGAACTGTAAATGAGAATGTTCTGGAAAGTGATTTTGTGGCTTTCTGTGATGGAACCACGAGACGTCGCTCGTTGACCGATCGTAGGTGTCTGGTAGGGATGTAGACTCGTAGGAGTGAGTGAAAGTAGGAGGGAGCTGAGCCTGTGATAGTTCTGTAAGCAAGCGTCAGTGCCTTGAACTTGATGCGAGCAGCTAGAGGTAGCCAGTGCAGAGAGATGAACAGAGGAGTGACGTGGGCCCTCTTGGGCTCGTTGAAGACAAGACGAGCTGCAGCATTCTGGATCATCTGTAGGGGTTTGGTCGCACATGCTGGGAGTCCAGCCAGAAGGGCATTGCAGTAGTCAAGCCTAGAGATGACCAGGGCCTGGACGATAAGTTGTGTTGCATGCTCAGTTAGGAAAGGCCTGATCTTCCTGATGTTGTGCAGTGCAAACCTGCATGATCGAGCTGTCTTTGAAATGTGATCTGTGAAGGTCAGCTGGTCATCAAACGTTACTCCAAGATTTCTGACCGATCTTGATGGGGTGATTAATGATGACTCTAGCTGGATGGTGAAGTCGTGCTGTAGAGATGGATTGGCAGGGAGGACGAGAAGCTCAGTCTTTGCCAGGTTGAGCTGCAGGTGATGTTCCTTCATCCATGTGGAGATCTCCCCCAGACAGCTTGAGACCCGTGCAGCTACTGTGGGATCATCTGGTTGAAAGGAGAGGAAGAGCTGTGTGTCATCAGCATAGCAGTGGTAGGAAAAACCGTGTGCCTGTATGATGTGTCCCAGTGATGTGGTGTGATGTGATGTGTCCCAGTGATGACCCCCCTGTGGTCAGCTGATGTGCTCTGGATACCTCGCCTCTCCATGCGACCTTGAAGGACCTACCTGTGAGATAGGACTCAAACCAGTGGAGTGAAGTTCCTGTGATGCCCAGTGATGAGAGGGTGGACAGAAGGATCTGATGATTCACCGTGTCGAAGGCAGCAGACAGATCCAGGAGAATGAGGACTGAAGATTTGGAAGCAGCTTTTGCGATCCGTAGGGCTTCTGTGACTGACAGTAATGCAGTCTCAGTTGAATGTCCTTTCTTGAAGCCAGATTGGTTGACATCCAGCTGGTTGTTTAGAGACAAGAAGGATGTTAGTTGGTTGAAGACAGCTCTTTCAAGTGTCTTTGCAATGAATGGTAGGAGAGAGATAGGATGTACCCCAAGATATACCCCAAATATACCCCAAGAACTTTAAAACCATCTTTGATCCATTCACATTGTTGTGGGATTTGAGGAGGATCTATATCCCTCCACTCGCCTAACAGAAGGGATGTACATTTATCCCAATTGATTCTAGCAGATGTAGCTTTTTGAAAAGTTTTCAAACTAGAAGTCAAAGCAGCCATATCATCAATGTTCCTTATGAAAACAGTTATATCATCAGCATAAGCTGTGAGTTTTACAGGTGGGATCTCTGGAAAACCAGGAATACAGAATCCATATAGTCGTTTCCTCAAATGTGACAACAAAGGCTCAATAGAAATTGAATATAGAAGTCCTGAAAGAGGGCATCCTTGTCGTATACCTCTTGTTACTGCAAAAGGTCTAGTTAGACAACCATTAATCTTAAGCATACTAGATGTTTCACTGTAAAGCAGTTTAATACAAGAGACAAATTGTGGTCCAAAGCCAAAGGCCTTCAGAGTCTTTAGTAAATAAAAGTGATCCACTCTGTCAAAAGCTTTTTCTTGATCTAAAGATAAGAGTCCAATATCAATTTGATGTTTTTTAGCAACTGCAATAATGTCTCTTAGCAAAAACAAGTTGTCGAAAATTGTCCGCTCAGGGATACAGTATGACTGATCTTCATGAATTATAGTTGCCATACATTTCTTCAACTTATTAGTTATAGCTTTTGACAGTATCTTAAAATCAGTACACAGCAACGACACAGGGCGCCAATTCTACAAAAGTCCAAGATCTCCTTTCTTAGGGATTAATGTCAACACTGCCCTCCGACAGCTTAGGGGTAAAACACCTTGATTAAAGGACTCCAAAAAAACATCATACAAATCATGTCCAATCACATTCCAAAAGCTTTTAAAAAACTCAGCAGAGAGATCATCCACACCAGAAGATTTGCCACTGTTCAGCCCTTGCACAGCACTTGAAAGCTCATCAAAAGTCAAGAATTCTTCCAATTCCATCTTTTCTTCTTTAGACAACTGTGGAAGATCTAGAAGAAGTTCTTCAACTGCTACTTCATCACAAAATTCGGACTGATAAAGTTTTTCATAAAAAGAAATAGCAGAAACTATCATTTCTCGTTGATTGGTTATTTCTTTGCCATTAGGAAGTTTCAGTTTGTGAAAAAATTTCTGCTCTTTAGATTTTTTTTCTCCAGTCCGAAAAAAAAAAAGCAGTTGGAGCATCCATTTCATTGCACTTCACATATCTTGTTCTGACAAGTGTCTCCTTCTCCTGCTCTTCCAATAAATCCTTCAAAAGGCCTTTGTTCTCTTTAATGATATCACCTCCTCCCTGATTGCGGAGGCTTTGTTGAAGAATTTCTTGCTCTATCATCTTCATCTTCACTTTCAAGTTCTCAGTATTATTTGCTGTGTATTGTTGACAAAAAACCTTTATCTGGACTTTTCCCAGATCCCACCATTGACTAAGAGATGAATAACTACCTCTCTCTTCTCTCCAAGACTTCCACAAAAGACCAAAAGAGTGCACAAAGATGTGATCTTGAAGTAATGTATTATTAAAGTGCCACTGTGACTTATAGGATTTAGGTGACAAGACAGACATAGACATAGAGATATAATGATGATCTGATATAGATGTAGGGGAAATACGATTACTAAAAAATCTTCCTTTATTGCATTCCTCAATATAAAAACGATCCAATCTGGCAGCAGAAACCTTATTTGAATTAATTTTCAGCCAAGTATATTGTTTAACTTGAGGATAAACATCCCTCCACAAATCTACAAGACTATGTCTATTAATTAAAGATTTAAGAACATCAGGTTTTTCCTGGCTGAAAATGAGGCGGAGGTAGCAAAATCCGATAGCTCGGTTCCTCTAGGGGGGTCCGGGGGCATGCCCCCCCGTAGGAACATTTTGTACATTTCAAAGATAAATGCATTAATCTGGTGCATCTTTTTATGTATAATGACCACTAGAAGGTGAAAAAAAAAAAACTTTTTACAAGCATGTATTTATTTATTTTTAGGCATTTTAATAATCAGATAATTTGATTTTATTTACAGTTCATAGGGGGCCATGAAATTACAAAACAGTACTAGTAAATTACGTGACTGCTACTTGTGATAGCTTATTTTATAAAAACGGCAGAAGAATTTCGGCTATTGCCTAAGTCAGGCTGGCTCTATGGATATATTTTAAGTAACCTAACTAGTTTGAGAGCCGAAGCTTAAGAAAAACAGTATCGGTACCTGGCTGTGACAAGTGAAGGCACTTCGATGCTGCAGAGAAGGTGCTTCTTGACTTTCGTGCGTCTGTGGAGGTTGTGATAACTGACAGGTGATGTTGAAAAGGGGGAGGGGCAGGGGCTCGTGCGCTTTCGCAGAAATTTACCTTGCTCCGTTTGAGACAAGCACGTTTTGGTGCTTAAAGCCCTGCATTTCAGCCCGAGCCCGACGTGCCAATATTATTATTATTGACTTATTTATGCCCCTAGGGCCGGGCTTCGGGCCAATTCTCACGTCATAATTCACATGCGGCCCGGGCCTCGGGCTTTTTTGGGGTTATCCTTCTTTTTATATTTTTAGACATTAATTTAAAAAATATGAGAAGCTGACGACGACGATAGAAAAACAAACATAGAAAGACATTTCATAACCTCATAACTTTCATAATCTTATAATTACACAGTGACATATGACTGACATGACAGTCTCATGCACGCACGCACGCACGCACACACACACACACACACACACACATACGCACGCACGCACACACACACACAGAAGGTTTCCCATCAGCGCGACCCACGATTCACCTCATGTGCAAATAATGGAGAATATTAAGAGAAAAAATCACAGATGGCCAACTTAAAACGCAGCGGGAAGAGTGATAGAAGAGAGGAGGACTGGGTTAAAACCTTAGGCTACACTGTGGATGCTATTCTTTTTCTCCACGATGCTCTGTAAAAGACTGCTCTAACTTTTCGTTTCATTGGACTTTATTTTCGTTTAACTGTTGGAAACTACTGGAAAAAAGAATGGCCATGTTCTGTCGTGCATTTTTGAGGTAAGATAACCTGCAAGTTTATTTAATTTAATTGGTTTAGATAGGCTATTGCTCCTTTCGTTTGCGAGCGCTGGTTCGAGCAGCCTGAGCCTGCCTCAGTATTTCAAAAAAAGTTGTTTTACTCACTGTGGTTTAATAAATAATCATTTGTTAAATTAACTGTCTGTGTGATATGCTTGAAGTGTTTTATAGCCTATCTATGGATTGTAGCCAAGTAAAGTAGCCTATTAGCGTTGATTTGAGAGGCTAAATTGATCAAACATGTTGTAGGCTATACTCGCTGTCGGTTCGGCTTCATTTAAAAAAAAAAAATGCTCCAAAACATTTGTCTAAATTAACATGATAAAGAAATGAAAAGAAACATAACTAACAAAACTGACCTATTTTAATGGCTGCAAATAGGGCAGGCTGCCGCTGTGTAATAATAATAATAAAAAAAACGGACTCGGGCTGATAATTCTGATGAGCTGTCGGACTTGTGCTTGAGCGTCTCGGGCCAGGGCCGGGCTCGTGCTTATTCTGATGCAGTCGAAATGCGCAGAACGGTTTGAGAATGGAATGGAACCCGGCCGTGAACCCGCTGCCGAATCGTGTCGGTGGAAAAGAGGTATCTAATCATGTGATTCCGTCTTGAGTTTTTGTCGACAGACGGAGGCGGCCCGAAATTTGACGGAGGCGGCCGCCTCATAATTCTCTATGCAGGAAAAACCCTGTTCATGATTCCTATCCAATTTATGATCTACCGTACAATTAAAATCACCCCCTATAACAACAATCTTATCATCTGAACACTTCAACAATTCTTCAGAAAGTTTCAGAAAAAAATCACAGCGCTCGCTTCCTATATTAGGAGCATAGATATTATAAAAAGAAAAACTATTATTGCCTATTATTAAATCAGCTCTAAGAAGGCGTCCTGGTATTATTTCTAAGAAAACTGGATTATCTTTAACACGCTTTGAGAATAAAAACGCAACACCAGCACTCACGTTCGTACCATGACTAAGACTAATACTGCCCTCCCATTCATTTATCCAATCTGTCTCATTACAGGCATCAGTATGAGTCTCTTGCAACAAAATTACATCTGCTTTTTTAAGTTGTAAATACTTAAATAAAGTCACTCTCTTTCGTACATCCCTACATCCATTTATATTTAAGGATCCGATATTAAAGGATACCATCAGGATGAAAAAAGAGAAAATGAATAAATGCCAATATAGATGTAATTTCCAATACATAATAGGCTACCTCTTTAAGGACTTTTCTTTACTCTTTTTCTGACAGCACTTACAAACTTTTTTAAACGATAACGCTTAGGCTGATCTAATTCCTCAAGTGTTGCTTTCTTCATAGCCATAGCAGAGGAATCAATAAAAAGCTTCAAATCAGGAAAATACGTTTCAATCTTTGGTTTTCTCTGTTTTTTTGTAGCATTCAAGAATTCATCCAGCTGTTCCAAACTATAATACCAGATCCTCTTTAATCGCCCAACAGTTCTTTCCTGAGAATTGAATTCATCCAATTCATCAGTGATTAAGTCTGAACACTCACTATCCGGATCACTGTCAACATCCTGTGATATTGGTTCAGCATCATTTTGGGACATATCCCTATTTGATGCCTGCACCTCATCCAAGACATCCCTCACTTTAGACCCATCTTGTTCTCCAGATTGTTCTACCTCCTCCACAATCTCTACAGGGTCATTCATTCCACTCTGTCTAGCATCAGGAATGATCGCATCCGTTTCTGTAATCTCAATATTGCCACCCTGAGGCAACTGTTCTCTCATTTCAGTAGACGCGTCAATTTCCGCATTCAAATCAACTGCAGCGCTTTCTATAGTCGGTTTAACCAACTCGTTATTCTCCAAAACAATTGAATCTTGCACTGAACCATTCTTTGCACTTTGAGCCTCTTTCACAACAGGACAACCTGTTTTAATATGGCCGTATTTTCCGCAAACAAAGCATTTCATAGTCTCAGTAGTGATAAATATTGTATAGTCCTTACCAAACACTGTCAATTTAACAGACACATCAAGCATTTCAAATTCAGCGCTTAATATCATCAGAGCCTGACGTCTGAAAGACATGACATGTTTCAACTCTGGATTTTTCAGTCCTAGAGGAATCATTCTAATCTGCCCAACCAATTTTCCATAACGAGCTAAGATAGACTCGAGCGCTTTATCAGAAATAAACGGAGGTACGTTTGACAACATCACTCTTTTAGAAAGACAAAGGTAAAATTGGAACAAATACATCCTGAACAGTTAAACCACACTCCACCAATTGACTAACCATTTCGATTTCCTTCAGAAAAACGACAATTGCTTTATTCATTCTTGAAGCGGACATTATGTTTTGTGCACCTATTTCTCGACCAATAGCGACCAAAACACTCTCAATAGACACAGACTCATCTGACGGCATGCACTTGCACGCGTGCCGAGCAGACAAACAGGAAAATCCATCGGAATTTGAGCCCATCTTTATCAGATAAACTGACAAAAATAGCCACTATAACACCTTCTCCTCTAACTTACAGCAATATTCAAAATAAATAAATAAACTCAGAAAGGAAAAGTTCAACTCACTCAGCAACTCCCAGTGGTGGAGGAAGTACTGAATCTCAGTACTTAAGTAAAAGTACAAATAACCAGAGACATATTTACTTTAGTAAAAGTAGAAGTACCACAATGAAAACCCTACTTAAGTAAAAAGTAAAAAGTACCTGATTTTAAATGTACTTTTAAGTATTAAAAGTAAAAGTACTTGCATAACAATTTATTCTCTTAATGTCTATATTCTAATAATTAGGGCTGTAACAATATGAATCCGAAATCGCTACACTCAGATCTACGAACCTGTGTCGCGGTGTGAGAAGGGAGAAGGCAGAATCGCGACACACCCCTTTTTTGAAGTTAACATTATACAATACGTAGACCTACACCACAAAACTAGTTGAGGATAAATTATTTAATATTTGGCAATTCCATCGTTATAAACGGGACATTTGCAGTAAAAACTTGAAATATAAATTCTCAGAAAATGCATTTAATACATATTGAAAAATACCAGTATGCGTTTTATATTTAATGGGAAATCTAGGCTACACATGCGTTACGGGACACAAACAATATTTAACTTTTAGGTAGAAAAATATTTTTTTGTAATTCTGTGAATTACACTGCGCAAACCAAAAGTAATACCCACCGGATGAAGGGTTGGCTCTCCACAGAACATAACATATTCATTTTATTTTATTTTTCGTGTTCCCATTTATGAGGAAAAAACAATGTTACAGACGTGACCGCTCTGAAAGGCACTAAAAGACTGCTTTAAAACTTTCACTGAGACCTCAAACAGAAAGCACAAAGCCTTTTTTAAATTTGAATTTCGTTTTGTATTAATTGTATCTCAATTTTAATCAATGTTTCATCAAACAATTGCCAGGATTTAATAAATAAGTAGAAAATAGATAATCACGACACGTAGGCGCTGGCGAGTGAACTGGAGCTCGTCTCATAAATGAACCGAAACTCAGCGTATAAGGTATCCTACTTGCCTCACAGACCTGATAAATATATCTTTAGACAGCTTTAAATGTGTACTTTTAAACAGAACAATTCAAAACGAAAGAAAACCGACTGCTCTCTGCTTATAATCCGTATGAAATGCGCATTTCTCTCTGGCGCGTTCACTACTGCGAAGATCGCGTATCAGTATCGTCAACCTCATCTTTGCAGCCGACACAGAAAACACTTGTTTATTAATAAACAATTAAAATGTCTTCTTGCTATATTTGACATATTCATTACTTTTGCTGGTTCTTTGTGACAGCTTTTAGGTGCTTTATTGTTAGCGCCACCAACGCGATCAGCACCGAAAACATGGAGATTTTTTTCAATCCCTGTTTTGGCAGGGGGAAAAACTGATCCGAAAATGTAACGAAACGTTGTAGAAATGTAGTGGAGTAGAAAGTATAATAATTGCTGCAAAAAGTAACGAAGTAAAAGTCAAAAGTATGCACTATTGATTCTACTTAAGTAAAGTACAGATACGTGAAAAATGTACTTAAGTAAAGTAACGAAGTATTTGTACTTCGTTACATTCCACCACTGGCAACTCCACACACTCCTTGCTCACGCGCTCCCCACAAACACGCCGCACATGCGCACAGAGAGAGAGAGAGAGAGAGAGAGAGAGAGAGAGAGAGAGAGAGAGAGAGAGGGGGGGTCTTATTTGCGTCACTCCTTCATTGCTGTGCACTTTTTTTCTGCACAGCGGCTGATTTGTAGTTTGTACCACCAAAAGTTTCTCTGAGTTTTCGTATTTCCCATTCATTTCCTGTCGGTCATTTTTGAAGGAACCAAGTGTGACACTTTTTTTTTTACGACCCTTTACCATATCCGATTCATGTCTATGATTATTTTGTGTGTGTTCACAAAGCTAATACAACAAACGTCACCAAGTGTCATCCCATTCAGATGAAGCAAGATTAATCATTTTTAAACCGAAGAGGATCAGAGAATGTCAACATTGAAAAGTGGAAGATTAATCAATTTATTAAAGAAATGTTTTTCTATTTCTATTTCTTTTTCCTTTTTTTATATTGTGCTCTGTTCTTTAGGACATTTATTATAGTTTTGTTTTGCCTTATTGTAATGATATTTACTGCAATACAAAACTTTACTTCCGCATTCCTCGATTCCTATGGAAGTCTGTGGGTGTTGTAACTCTGTCAGTTCAAAAACACTGTTGTTTTAATATAACATTTATACTTTGTGTATTTGTGTAATGTTTTGTCTTGTTTGTGATGTGGAGTAATTATATATATATATACTATATAGTACTGTGCAAAAGTCTTAGGCATGTTAATCATTTTTCTGTTTCTTCATGTAATCACAGACGGACTCGATGATGGTGAGATCAGATCATACCGGCTGTTGTCAGATTCCTTGTGCATACACAAATCTCACTGGATTATTACAATTAATGGCAAAAAGAATGTTTGGAAATCTAAACTGATATTTCCTACTGACACACTACAGCAAAATATATAAATAACTGACTTAAAACCATCTTTTTTTTGGGGGGGGGGGGGGGGGGGGGGACTTTTGCACAGTACTGTATACACTGGGGAGAACATTTATGTTTTAGGATTAGCATGTTTAATCAAGCATTGGCTCACCTGTGATGTTCACTGATTTAACTGAATATTTATTTAAAGTGCATTTGGACTGAAGTAAGTATCACTTGTAATTTATTGTTTAACTGAGTGTCTATGAATCACACATAAAATACTGGTTTTGGTTTTCCTGGCCAAACTATAATTGTACAGAAAATGAGCTCTCAATAAACATTTACATTTACATTTATTCATTTAGCTGACGCTTTTATCCAAAGCGACTTACAATTGCTATATATGTCAGAGGTCGCACGCCTCTGGAGCAACTAGGGGTTAAGTGTCTTGCTCAGGGACACATTGGTGTCTCACAGTGGATTCGAACCCGGGTCTCTCACACCAAAGGCATGTGTCTTATCCATTGCGCAATGGATTCATTTGTCTCTCATCTGTGTTGTGTGGATGTGTAATTGTTTGGTTGGACTCCTTCTTCAGACCCGAAAACAAGCTAGAGTTTAACAAGCAAAGTTGGTGATTGAGTAAAAAAGTTAAAAACTATTAAATAACTAATACATAATATATTTACCAAGGACAAAATATGTGTTTATCAGAGAGTTCATCTTACCCCAGTTTCTCCAGTTTACAGTGAGGATCCTCCAGTACAGCAGAGAGCAGATGAACTGAATCTCCTAGTTTATTCCCAGACAGATCCAGATCTCTCAGGTGTGAGGGGTTTGATCTCAGAGCTGAAGCCAGAGCAGAACAACCTTCATCTGTGACTCCACAATCACTCAACCTGTAGAGAACAATGACGCTGTGTAAACAGTGTGTAAAATTAATATTTTATTAAAGATTGCCCATGAACTTGAGGAGAAACTGAGGGACAAATACCATGCAGTGCTGTAACTATGGAGTGATAAAGAGATAACATTAATAACACCTGAAGTGTAACTTTATCAATTAAATGTACTATATTTTGGTTCAATAATATTAATTTAATATTTTGAAGATATTTTTTGTTTCTAAATATTTGTCCAATAACGATCCATTAATGGCCATTTAAAAATAAATAAATAATTCTAATATGTTTATTACTTATATTACAATTGGATTTCATGCTTAGCATTTAGCATGCTAATATATGCTATTGCTAATTAATAGTTTCGTAGCAATCTAATACAATCTTATAATTCAGTCATATTTTTGTTCAATAATATTTTTTTATTATTATTTCGAATTTAGAAAGGTTTCTATGGTACTACAAAAAAAAAAATGTATGAGCATTTTGTTCCATTAGAATTCATATTTTTATTTGTATTATTATTATTTTTCAATAAATGCAACATGTCACATTAGTGCAGGCCTTTAAAATCCATTTTTTGAAGTGAGAAAAGCGTCATCCAGTGGCGTTAAAAAGTAAAAACTTGTGTAATGTCGTGTAACCGCCTGTAGGCTGTACTGTTGCTCACTATATAAATACATAGAGAGGCTTTTTGATTCCCATTGTTTTTTTTAGACATGATTTCTCCATTTTATTAGTTTTTTTAAAAATTTATTTAGATATATATTTAGACATTCTAAAAGACTATTTTTTTTAAGGTTTAGATATTTTTGTTACATAAGTATCAGGTTTTGCATTATGATTACAATCAAACAATAATGTTTGGTTAGAAAAGGAACACAATGCAAGCATTTTTGTTAATCAGTATTTGATAATTAAAAAAATCTAACAAAATAAGGGATGGATAGTGATAATTCAAAACACTTTATACAGACATTTTGCAATTAATTGGTATTTTATTCAGTTTAATTCTATAAATGGTAATAAAACTTCAGAAGGGAACAGCAATTATGATCCAACAGCAAAAACAATAAAATAACAACAGCAAACAATCATTATCAAACTGTAGGTTAAAAAACAGGAATAAAAATTGAATTATAATAATAAATATTATTTTAACTATGTACATACAAACTGTAATTATTTTATGTATTGTTGCATATGCAGCAGATATCAGGAACACCTATTAGGCTAAAATAAGACCAAACAATTATTGTGTGTGTGTGTGTGTGTGTGTGTGTGTGTGTGTGTGTGTGTGTGCGTGCGCATTTGAGAGTCTCTTTTGTATTTTTCTTCATTTATTGATTTTATTTTGCATATTATCAAAATTTGCTGTTGCAGTCTTACCAGTTCATTTCTCTCTCTCTGTGTGTGTGTGTGTGTGTGTGTGTGTGTGTGTGTGAGTGTGTGTGCGTGTGTTTGAGCGAGAGAGAGTCTCTTTTGTATTTTCTTCATTTATTGATTTTATTACGCATATTCTCAAAATTTACTGTTGCAGTCTAACTAGTTCATTTCTCTCTGTGTGTGTCTGTGTGTGTCTGTGTGTGCCTGTGTGTGCCTGTGTGTGTCTGTGTGTGTCTGTGTGTGCCTGTGTGTGTGTGTCTGTGTCTGTGTCTGTGTGTGTGTGTGTGTGTGTGTGTGTGTGTGTGTGTGTGTGTGTGTGTGTGTGTGTGTGTGTGTGTGTGTGTGTTTCATTGCTGTGCACTTTTTTTCTGCACAGCGGCTGATTTGTAGTTTGTACCACCAAAAGTTTCTCTGAGTTTTCGTATTTCCCATTCATTTCCTGTCGGTCATTTTTGAAGGAACCAAGTGTGACACTTTTTTTTTTACGACCCTTTACCATATCCGAATCATGTCTATGATTATTTTGTGTGTGTTCACAAAGCTAATACAACAAACGTCACCAAGTGTCATCCCATTCAGATGAAGCAAAACAATTAAATTAAAAACGTGTTCGGTCATTTTTAAACCGAAGAGGATCAGAGAATGTCAACATTGAAAAGTGGAAGATTAATCAATTTATTAAAGAAATTGTAATTATTAGAAACCTTTTTGTCCCTGATATTATTATTTTTTTTCTATTTATTTTTCCTTTTTTATATTGTGCTCTGTTCTATAGGACATTTATTATAGTTTTGTTTTGCCTTATTGTAATGATATTTACTGCAATACAAAACTTTACTTCCGCATTCCTCGATTCCTATGGAAGTCTGTGGGTGTTGTAACTCTGTCAGTTCAAAAACACTGTTGTTTTAATATAACATTTATACTTTGTGTATTTGTGTAATGTTTTGTCTTGTTTGTGATGTGGAGTAATTATATATATATATACTATATAGTACTGTGCAAAAGTCTTAGGCATGTTAATCATTTTTCTGTTTCTTCATGTAATCACAGACGGACTCGATGATGGTGAGATCAGATCATACCGGCTGTTGTCAGATTCCTTGTGCATACACAAATCTCACTGGATTATTACAATTAATGGCAAAAAGAATGTTTGGAAATCTAAACTGATATTTCCTACTGACACACTACAGCAAAATATATAAATAACTGACTTAAAACCATATTTTGGGGGGGGGGGGGGGGGGGGGGGGTATTAACATGCCTAAGACTTTTGCACAGTACTGTATACACTGGGGAGAACATTTATGTTTTAGGATTAGCATGTTTAATCAAGCATTGGCTCACCTGTGATGTTCACTGATTTAACTGAATATTTATTTATTGTGCATTTGGACTGAAGTAAGAATCACTTGTAATTTATTGTTTAACTGAGTGTCTATGAATCACACATAAAAATACTGGTTTTGGTTTTCCTGGTCAAACTATAATTGTACAGAAAATGAGCTCTCAATGAAATGTATTCATTTGTCTCTCATTTGTGTTGTGTGGATGTGTAATTGTTTGGTTGGACCCGAAAACAAGCTAGAGTTTAACAAGCAAAGTTGGTGATAATTGAGTAAAAAAGTTAAAAACTATTAAATAACTAATACATAATATATTTACCAAGGACAAAATATGTGTTTATCAGAGAGTTCATCTTACCCCAGTTTCTCCAGTTTACAGTGAGGATCCTCCAGTACAGCAGAGAGCAGATGAACTGAATCTCCTAGTTTATTCTCAGACAGATCCAGATCTCTCAGGTGTGAGGGGTTTGATCTCAGAGCTGAAGCCAGAGCAGAACAACCTTCATCTGTGACTCCACAATCCCTCAACCTGTAGAGAACAATGACACACTCTTCACTCTCTCAGTTCAGATCAGATCAGTTTAACACAAGGGTCCGCAGCCGTACTACAGGGGTCCGCCAATTAATGCTTGATCACAAATAATTTGTTAAATTAAAAAAATAGTAAAAAACATCACAAAGTCAAATTTAATTAAAGCTGCAAGCAGCATTTATCGGGGTTCAAGCATTTAAGGCCTTTAAGTAGAAAAGCATCAAAAGTTATTAAGTTTTATTTAGCAAGCATGTAAGCACTGACATAATAGATGGAAAAGACCATTTACAGCCAATACAGGCAATGTACCATAGGAAATATATGGTTTTAAAGCTTTTTATAGGAGTTATAGTGCCATCTATGGACCGATCTCCATAAAATTGTTTACTGTGACCTCAAATTGAACCCATACACATGTGTACTGAGTTTGGTGAAGATATCTCATTTACTTCTTGAGTTATAGCCATTTTAGTAAAATAGGCTCCTCCCACAATAATTTACCACATTCTAGTATTATTTACTATGATTCTAGCATGATTGACATAGTTTACCATGATTTTATCTTAGTTTACCTTGATTTACCATATTCTAGCATGATTTACCATGATATACTACATTCTAGTATGATTTACCATTGTTTACTGTGATTCTAGCATGGTTTACCATAGTTTATCATGATTTATCATAGTTTACCATGATTTACCCTGTTCTAGCATGATTTACCATGATATACCACATTCTAACATGATTTACCATAGTTTATCATGGTTTACCATGATTTACCCTGTTCTAGCATAGTTTACCATGATTTACCACGTTCTAGAATGATTTGCCGGGATTCTAGCATGGTTTACCTTGATACACCACATTATAGTATTATTTACTATGATTTACCATGTTTCTAGCAATTATGTGAAGTGTCAGTGCAAATGAAGTGATAAACACTGACAAAATCTGATTGTGTTATAATAGTTATTGTTATATAAGTGATTTTTAGAGTCTAAATATGAATGTGAGCACATGTGAAAAGACTTCATTAATAAGTAGAATGGCCAGCAGAGGGCAGAAGAAGACCACTTATTGGCTCACTTTCACTTTAAACTTCATGATTTTCACCTGTTTTCTGGACTAAAGCAAACCAGTTTTTCCATGTTAACTCAATAATGCATGCTTACACACACACACACACACACACACACACACACACACACACACACACACACACACACAGAGAAATAAACATACACAAATACAAATATGTTTTTAATGTTTTGGAATATGTTATTGAGAAAATATATTTATTGGTCTATTAGAATTCCTTTGTGATCTAATAATATAAAAAAGAAAAGAAAAAAAAGAAAAAAAGATTGCTTTTTAAAGCATTTGTTTGTTTCCCAATACTGAAAACTAATGAAAAGATAATATGCAATACTGCTGCTCCCTCTAGTGGACAGTGGTATTACAGCTTCCATCTTACAGTTGAAGTGCTTGGTTTTTCACTTATATCTCGGGAACCAGAAGGCGAAAAATTCTGAAACTCAGAGCATAGATAGTGCTTGAGGAGCCCTGTTGAATGAGACCATCAATGATTTACTATGATTTACCATGTTTCTAGCGTGATTTACCACATTACTAGCAATTATGTGAAGTGTCAGTGCAAATGAAGTGATAAACACTGACAAAATATGATTGTGTTATAATAGTTATTGTAATATAAGTGTTTTCCATGTTAACTCAATAATGCATGCTTACACACACACACACACACACACACACACACACACACACACACACACACACACACACACACACACACACACACACAAATATGTTTTCAATGTCTTTAGGATGTGTTATTGTGAAAAAATATTTTAATGGTCTAACCATTTCATATATTTCATTGTGATCTATATTATCAGTCCAATAATAATTTTAAAAAGATTGCTTTAACCATTTGTTTGTTGGCCAAAGCTGAAAGCTGATAAAAAGATTAATACTATGTCTAATACTATGTCTAATACTGCTGCTCCCTCTAGTTGACAACAGTGGAATTACAGCCTCCATCTTACAGTTGAAGTGTTTGAATGAATGAATGGGAATTTGGTTTTTCACTTATATCTCGGGAACCAGAAGGCGAAAAATTCTGAAATTCAGAGCATAGATAGTTCTTGAGGAGCCCTGTTGAATGAGACCATCGCGGTGTTTTTGGGCGATTGGAGCCCGGAATTATGACCGTTCAAAGGCATATCTATTGGGGCTTTTATCTCTGGAATGCCCAGGGCAAATTACACCACATTTGAATCGAAGCTAGCCTAGAACGGGCCCTTTCCAACGAGCTCTCACACAAGGTTCGGGGTGGTCTGGGTCGGGAGTTTCGGCCGTTCAAAATCGGGGGTCCCACGAATTTGCGATTCGTGGGGGGCGCGCTCCCGAGGCCCGCGACGACACGTTTCGATCAAGAGCCCGGAGAGGACCTTACCATCAAAATTTGAGCGCGCAACGACTTTCCGTTTTCGAGTTATGAATGAATTTGTATTCGGGGGCGTGGCTTAAATGCCGTTTTACTTTCGTTTTCATGTTAAATGTTAAAATAATGATTTTATAAAGTCTAAATATGAATTATATAACAATATTAGGGAGTAGTATGATGAAATGACAGCAGGGGGCAGTAAAATACCACTTATTGGCTTAATATGGTATTCATTTTAAGGCTACATATTGAAGTGACCCTATTATAGCTATCCAAATGAAGTAGTTCAACTTTTTCTGACAATTATTGATCTAGTGAGTCCAGAGAATTGTATTGCACTGGTTTTTAACATTATTTTATAAACATGATCATGTGGAAAACACAATTTACAGCCAATACAGGCAATTTACCATAGGAAATATATGGTTTTAAAGCTTTTTAACAGTTATAGCGCCAACTATGGTCCGATCTTCATAAAAATTTCCATGCTTCTTTAGCATGTTATGTCACATATGCTCATCAATTTTTGTGAAGTTCTGAGTTTTCATTTAGGATTTATAGGCTTTTTAGTGTATTTTGCCACGCCCATTTTCTAAATGACCCTATTACAGCCATCCAAATGCAAAAGTTCAACTTTTTTTCGATAATTATTGATCTAGAGAGTCCAGAGAATTGCCCTAGACTGGTCTGGTTCCGATCGGGCCAAAAACCAGGGACTAGTTCGCAAAAGTAGGTTTTTAACATGTTTGCGAATATTTAATGAATGGTTTGATTGACAGTAGTGGTTCTTGAGGCAAAGTTGTTCACCATGAGCAGATCTATCAAATGATAGGCATAATGTGACAATAAGTTTAACACCACGTGATTACAGAGCCATAAAACTCGTTAGCGCCAACTAGTGGCCGATTTCTTTCAAAATTCTTACAGACCTCTAGGGCCATGAGTTGAACATGCCCATCGAGTTTTGTTCCGATCGGCCTCCGTTAACCTTGTCTAATAGGTGCTCAAACTTCATTGGCCGATGGCGGCCATGTTTTTTGAGATACACCAATGTCCTCATAGACATACATGTCACCTTGGACCAAGACACTGCATACCAATTTTCAAGTCAATCGGACTAACGGTCAGGTGGTTATAGCCTGTTTTATGTTTTTTTCATATTATAGCGCCACCATGTGGCCAATCACCGCGATTTTTTTACTGTGACCTCAGATTGACCTCTTACACAAGTGAACCGAGTTTGGTAAATATACCTCATTTACTTCTGGAGTTATAGCCGTTTTAGTAAAATAGGCTCCTCCCACAACATACATTTTGGCGCCCCTTAGCGACCTTGAATCGAAATTTCAACTTTTTTTCGATAATTATTGATCTTCAGACTCCAGAGAACATTTCTGCACTGGTTTGGTTCCGATCGGGCGAAAAACCACAGACTAGTTCGCAAAAGTAGGTTTTTGACAAAATTCAAAATGGCGGAAAATCTTTCATGGCGGAAATGAAATCGGAGATATACGTTTTGTTCGTCAGCCGTCCAGCTTTCCAATGATATAAGACACTTGAGTCTACGACTTACGGTCTAGGAGTTATGAGCTGTTTCGCGCTTTTGGTTGCTATAGCGCCACCTATGGGCCAATCGGGTTCATAATCTCTGAACCTCTCCTCGATTTTTGTACTACCATCTGGCAAAGTTTCAATGCTCTAGCCCTTACGGTTTGGGCTGCACGATGCGTTTTAGCGGAGAAGAATAATAATAATAATAATTAAAGCTGCAAGCAGCATTTATCGGGGTTCAAGCATTTAAGGCCTTTAAGCACAAAAGCATCAAAAGTTATTAAGTTTTATTTAGCAAGCATGTAACCACTGACATAATAGATGGCATAAAAGACCATTTACAGCCAATACAGGCAATGTACCATAGGAAATATGTGGTTTTAAAGCTTTTTATAGGAGTTATAGTGCCATCTATGGACCGATCTCCATAAAATTGTTTACTGTGACCTCAAATTGAACCCATACACATGTGTACTGAGTTTGGTGAAGATATCTCATTTACTTCTTGAGTTATAGCCATTTTAGTAAAATAGGCTCCTCCCACAATAATTTACCACATTCTAGTATTATTTACTATGATTCTAGCATGATTTACATAGTTTACCATGATTTTATCTTAGTTTACCTTGATTTACCATATTCTAGCATGATTTACCATGATATACTACATTCTAGTATGATTTACCATTGTTTACTGTGATTCTAGCATGGTTTACCATAGTTTATCATGATTTATCATAGTTTACCATGATTTACCCTGTTCTAGCATGATTTACCATGATATACCACATTCTAACATGATTTACCATAGTTTATCATGGTTTACCATGATTTACCCTGTTTTAGCATAGTTTACCATGATTTACCACGTTCTAGAATGATTTGCCAGGATTCTAGCATGGTTTACCTTGATACACCACATTATAGTATTATTCACTATGATTTACCATGTTTCTAGCAATTATGTGAAGTGTCAGTGCAAATGAAGTGATAAACACTGACAAAATCTGATTGTGTTATAATAGTTATTGTTATATAAGTGATTTTTAGAGTCTAAATATGAATGTGAGCACATGTGAAAAGACTTCATTAATAAGTAGAATGGCCAGCAGAGGGCAGAAGAAGACCACTTATTGGCTCACTTTCACTTTAAACTTCATGATTTTCACCAGTTTTCTGGACTAAAGCAAACCAGTTTTTCCATGTTAACTCAATAATGCATGCTTACACACACGCACACACACGCACACACACGCACACACACGCGCACACACGCGCACACACACGCACACACACGCACACACACGCACACACACGCACACACACGCACACACACGCACACACACGCACACACACGCACACACACGCACACACACGCACACACACGCACACACACGCACACACACGCACACACACGCACACACACGCACACACACGCACACACACGCACACACACGCACACACACACACACACACACACACACACACACACACACACACACACACACACACACACACACAGAAATAAACATACACAAATGCAAATATGTTTTTAATGTTTTGGAATATGTTATTGAGAAAATATATTTATTGGTCTATTAGAATTCCTTTGTGATCTAATAATATTAAAAAAAAATTTTTTTTAAAAAGATTGCTTTTTAAAGCATTTGTTTGTTTCCCAATACTGAAAACTAATGAAAAGGTCATGCGTAATCCTGCTGCTCCCTCCAGTGGACAGTGGTATTACAGCTTCCATCTTACAGTTGAAGTGTTTGAATGAATTAATGAATGGGAATTTGGTATTTCACTTATATCTCGGGAACCAGAAGGCGAAAAATTCTGAAACTCAGAGCATAGAGAGTGCTTGAGGAGCCCTGTTGAATGAGACCATCAATTATTTACTATGATTTACCATGTTTCTAGCGTGATTTACCACATTACTAGCAATTATGTGAAGTGTCAGTGCAAATGAAGTGATAAACACTGACAAAATATGACTGTGTTATAATAGTTATTGTAATATAAGTGTTTTCCATGTTAACTCAATAATGCATGCTTACACACACACACACACACACACACATATACAAATATGTTTTCAATGTCTTTAGGATGTGTTATTGTGAAAAAAATATTTTAATGGTCTAACCATTTCATATATTTCATTGTGATCTATATTATCAGTCCAATAATAATAATAAAAAAAAAAAATAGCTTTAACCATTTGTTTGTTGGCCAAAGCTGAAAGCTGATAAAAAGATTAATACTATGTCTAATACTGCTGCTCCCTCTAGTTGACAACAGTGGAATTACAGCCTCCATCTTACAGTTGAAGTGTTTGAATGAATGAATGGGAATTTGGTTTTTCACTTATATCTCGGGAACCAGAAGGCGAAAAATTCTGAAATTCAGAGCATAGATAGTTCTTGAGGAGCCCTGTTGAATGAGACCATCGCGGTGTTTTTGGGCGATTGGAGCCCGGAAATATGACCGTTCAAAGGCATATCTATTGGGGCTTTTATCTCTGGAATGCCCAGGGCAAATTACACCACATTTGAATCGAAGCTAGCCAAGAACTGGCCCTTTCCAACGAGCTCTCACACAAGGTTCGGGGTGGTCTGGGTCGGGAGTTTCGGCCGTTCAAAATCGGGGGTCCCACGAATTTGCGATTCGTGGGGGGCGCGCTCCCGAGGCCCGCGATGACACGTTTCGATCAAGAGCCCGGAGAGGACCTTACCATCAAAATTTGAGCGCGCAACGACTTTCCGTTTTCGAGTTATGAATGAATTTGTACTGGGGGGGCGTGGCCTAAATGCCGTTTTACTTTCATTTTCAATTTCCATATCTCAGACAGACAGTGTGACACAATTGTCAATAATAATACTCCAATAGATGAGTTTTGACAAAATGTGATTGTAAATGTTAAAATAATGATTTTATAAAGTCTAAATATGAATTTTATAACAATATTAGGGAGTAGTATGATGAAATGACAGCAGGGGGCAGTAAAATACCACTTATTGGCTTAATATGTCATTATATTCATATAAAATCACCTTTTGAAGAAGTTAAACTTTTTTTCTGATAATTATTGATCTAGAGAGTTCAGAGAATTGTGCTGCACTGGTTTTGAACATTATGATATGAACATTATACGATAATAGATAGAAGACACCATTTACAGCAAATACAGGCAATTTACCATATAGGAAATATATGGTTTTAAAGCGTTTTAACAGTTATAGCGCCAACTATGGTCCGATCTCCATAAAATTTTCCATGCTTCTTTAGCAGGTTATGACACATATGCTCATCAATTTTTGTGAAGTTCTGAGTTTTCGTTTAGGATTTATAGTTATAACTATATAGTTAAGCAGTTTTCTGCACTAAAGCAAACCAGTTTTTCCATGTTAACTCAATCATGCATGCACACACACACACACACACAAAGACAAATGTTGTTGTTGTTTTTTCAATGCTATTGGGATATGTCATAATGAAAATATATTTGAATGGTCTATAAACATTTCACAAAGTCTTTGTTAGCTATTAATCAGAAGATTCAGAATTTATTCAGAAACCTAAGACTACACAAACACATTATGTTGTAGATACAGACATTTGAAATATATGATGTGATAAAACTGTCAATACTAATACTTTAACGGACGGATTTTGACTAAATGTAATTGTAAATGTTAAAATAGTGATTTTATAAATTTTAAACAGCAGGGGGCAGTAAAATACAACTTATTGGCTTAATATGCCATTATATTCATATAATTTTCACCTTTTTAACTGTTATAGAGGCAAATTTTGTCCGATCGGTCTGAAAATTTTCATGCATGTTCAGAGTGATATTTCACTGGCTTTTTAAGAAGGTCTGAGTCATTCATTAAAGAGATATAGGCTTTCGGGGACACTTGGTAAAGGCTACATTTTGAAGTGAACCTATTATATCTATCCAAATGAAGTAGTTCAACTTTTTCTGACAATTATTGACCTAGTGAGTCCAGAGAATTGTATTGCACTAGTTTTGAACATTATGATATGAAAACTATATGATCAGAGATGGAAAAGACCATTTACAGCCAATACAGGCAGTTTACCATAGGAAATATATGGTTTTAAAGCTTTTTAACAGTTATAGCGCCACCTTTGGTCCAATCTCCATAAAATGTTGCATGCTTGTTAATGATGTCATGTCACATATGCTCACCAACTTTTGTGAAGTTCTGAGTTTTCATTTAGGATTTATAGGCTTTTTAGTGTATTTTGCCACGCCCATTTTATAAATGACCCTATTACAGCCATACAAATGCAAAAGTTCAACTTTTTTTTGATAATTATTGATCTAGAGAGTCCAGAGAATTGTCCTAGACTGGTCTGGTTCCGATCGGGCGAAAAACCAGGGACTAGTTTGCAAAAGTAGGTTTTTAACATATTCATGAATATTTAATGAACGGTTTGATTGACAGGAATGGTTCTAGAGGCAAAGTTGTTCAGGATGAGAAGCTCTATCAAATGATATGCATTTTGTGACGATAAGTGTAACACCACGTGATTACAGAGCCATAAAACTCGTTAGCGCCAACTAGTGGCCGATTTCTTTCAAAATTCTTACAGACCTTTAGGGCCATGAGTCGAACATGCCCATCGAGTTTCGTTCCGATCGGCCTCCGTTAACCTTGTCTAATAGGTGCTCAAACTTCATTGGCTGATGGCGGCCATGTTTTTTGAGATACACTAATGTCCTCATAGATATACATGGCACCTTGGACCAAGACACTGCATACCAATTTTCAAGTCAATCGGACTAACGGTCAGGTGGTTATAGCCCATTTTATGTTTTTTTCATGTTATAGCGCCACCATGTGGCCAATCGCCGCGATTTTTTTACTGTGACCTCAGATTGACCTCTTACACATGTGTACCGAGTTTGGTGAAGATACCTCATTTACTTCTGGAGTTATAGCCATTTTAGTAAAATAGGCTCCGCCTTCTTCAAACGTTTTGGCACCCCTTAGCGACCGTGAATCGAAATTTCAACTTTTTTTCGATAATTATTGATATTCAGACTACTGTGAACATTTCTGCACTGGTTTGGTTCCGATCGGGCGAAAAACCAGGGACTAGTTCGCAAAAGTAGGTTTTGGACAAAATCCAAAATGGCGGAAAAATTTGCATACCGGAAATAAAATACCTCCTATATTTCTTGTTCGGCTTGAGCCAAGGATTCCAATGATGTATGACACTTGAAGCTGAGACAAATGGTTATTGAGATATGAGCAAAATAGTGATTTTTTTTTGTTTTTTGCGCTATAGCGCCACCTATTGGCCAATCGGGCTCATACTTTGATAACCTCTCCTCGATTTTTGTACTACCTTGTGGCCAAGTTTCAAGTCTCTAGCTCTTACGGTTTGGGCTGCACGATGCGTTTTAGCGGAGAAGAATAATAATAATAATTAAAGCTGCAAGCAGCATTTATCGGGGTTCAAGCAGTTAACGCCTTTAAGGCCTTTAAGCACACAAGTATCAAAAGACATTAAGTTTTATTTAGAAAGCATTTAACAACTGACATAATAGACTGAAAAGACCATTTACAGCCAATACAGGCAGTTTACCATGGGAAATATATGGTTTTAAAGCTTTTTAACAGTTATAGCGCCACCTTTGGTCCGATCTCCATAAAATTTGGCATGCTTGTTAATGATGTTATGTCACATATGCTCACCAATTTTTGTGAAGTTTTGAGTTTTCATTTATGATTTATAGGCATTTTAGTGTATTTTGCCACGCCCCTTTTATAAATTACCCTATTACAGCCACCCAAATGCAAAAGTTAAACTTTTTTTCAATAATTATTGATCTAGAGAGTCCAGAGAATTGTCCTAGACTGGTCTGGTTCCGATCGGGCGAAAAACCAAGGACTAGTTCGCAAAAGTAGGTTTTTAACATATTCATGAATATTTAATTAAGTGTTTGATTGACAGCAATGGTTCTTGAGGCAATTTCAATAAAAGATCTATAAGATGATATGGATTTTGTGATGATCAGTGTAACACCACGTGATTACAGAGCCATAAAACTCGTTAGCGCCAACTAGTGGCCGATTTCTTTCAAAATTCTTACAGACCTCTAGGGGCTTGAGCCGAACATGCCCACCGAGTTTCGCTCCGATCGGACTTCGTTAACGGTGCTCAAACCTCATTGGCCAATGGCGGCCATGTTTTTCGAGATACGCCAATATCCTTTTAGACATAGGTGGCCCCTTGGGCCAAGACACTGCATACCAAATTTCAAGTCATTCGGAAAAACGGTCAGGTGTCTATATGTTTTTTTTTGTTTATAGCGCCACCATGTGGCCAATCGACGCACTTTTTTTTACTGTGACCTCAGATTGACCTCTTAAACATGTGTGCCAAGTTTGGTGAAGATATCTCATTTACTTCTCGAGTTATAGCCATTTTAGTAAAATAGGCTCCTCCCACAACCTTAATTTATCACCCCCTAGCGACCAGGAATCGGAATTTCGACTTTTTTTCGATAATTATTGATCGTCAGACTCCAGAGAACAATTCTGCTCTGGTTTGGTTCCGATCGGACGAAAAACCAGGGACTAGTTTGCAAAAGTAGGTTTTTGACAAAATTCAAAATGGCGGAAAATCTATCATGACGGAAATAAAATCGGAGATATACGTTTTGTTCGTCAGGCGTCCAGCTTTCCAATGATATAAGACACTTGAGTCTATGACTTACCGTCTAGGAGTTATGACCAGTTTCGCGCTTTTGGTTGCTATAGCGCCACCTATGGGCCAATCAGCGTCATAATTTGATAACCTCTCCTCGATTTTTGTACTACCATCTGGCCAAGTTTCATGTCTCTAGCACTTACGGTTTGGGCTGCACGATGCGTTTTACGGCGGAAGAATAATAATAATAATAATAATAATAATAATAATAATAATAATAAAAATCAGTACAATTACAATAGGGTTTCAGCACTTCGTGCTTGAACCCCTAATAATAAAAATCCTTACAATTACAATAGGGTTTCAGCACTTCGTGCTTGAACCCCTAATTAAAGCTGCAAGCAGCATTTATCGGGGTTCAAGCAGTTAAGGCCTTTAAGCACAAAAGCATCAAAAGTTATTAAGTTTTATTTAGCAAGCATGTAACCACTGACATAATAGATGGAAAAGACCATTTACAGCCAATACAGGCAATGTACCATAGGAAATATATGGTTTTAAAGCTTTTTAACAGTTATAGCGCCAACTATGGTCCGATCTTCATAAAATTGTTTACTGTGACCTCAAATTGAACCCATACACATGTGTACTGAGTTTGGTGAAGATATCTCATTTACTTCTTGAGTTATAGACATTTTAGTAAAATAGGCTCCTCCCACAATAATTTACCACATTCTAGTATTATTTACTATGATTCTAGCATGATTTACATAGTTTACCATGATTTTATCTTAGTTTACCTTGATTTACCATATTCTAGCATGATTTACCATGATATACTACATTCTAGTATGATTTACCATTGTTTACTGTGATTCTAGCATGGTTTACCATAGTTTATCATGATTTATCATAGTTTACCATGATTTACCCTGTTCTAGCATGATTTACCATGATATACCACATTCTAACATGATTTACCATAGTTTATCATGGTTTACCATGATTTACCCTGTTTTAGCATAGTTTACCATGATTTACCACGTTCTAGAATGATTTGCCAGGATTCTAGCATGGTTTACCTTGATACACCACATTATAGTATTATTCACTATGATTTACCATGTTTCTAGCAATTATGTGAAGTGTCAGTGCAAATGAAGTGATAAACACTGACAAAATCTGATTGTGTTATAATAGTTATTGTTATATAAGTGATTTTTAGAGTCTAAATATGAATGTGAGCACATGTGAAAAGACTTCATTAATAAGTAGAATGGCCAGCAGAGGGCAGAAGAAGACCACTTATTAGCTCACTTTCACTTTAAACTTCATGATTTTCACCAGTTTTCTGGACTAAAGCAAACCAGTTTTTCCATGTTAACTCAATAATGCATGCTTACACACACACACACACACACACGCACACGCACACGCACACGCACACGCACACACACACACACACACGCACACACACACACGCACACACACACACGCACACACACACACACACAGAAATAAACATACACAAATGCACATATGTTTTTAATGTTTTGGAATATGTTATTGAGAAAATATATTTATTGGTCTATTAGAATTCCTTTTTGATCTAATAATATAAAAAAGAAAAGAAAAAAAAGAAAAAAAGATTGCTTTTTAAAGCATTTGTTTGTTTCCCAATACTGAAAACTAATGAAAAGGTCATGCGTAATCCTGCTGCTCCCTCTAGTGGACAGTGGTATTACAGCTTCCATCTTACAGTTGAAGTGTTTGAATGAATTAATGAATGGGAATTTGGTTTTTCACTTATATCTCGGGAACCAGAAGGCGAAAAATTCTGAAACTCAGAGCATAGAGAGTGCTTGAGGAGCCCTGTTGAATGAGACCATCAATTACTTACTATGATTTACCATGTTTCTAGCGTGATTTACCACATTACTAGCAATTATGTGAAGTGTCAGTGCAAATGAAGTGATAAACACTGACAAAATATGATTGTGTTATAATAGTTATTGTAATATAAGTGTTTTCCATGTTAACTCAATAATGCATGCTTACACACACACACACACACACACACACACACACACACACACACACACACACACACACACACACACACACACACAAATATGTTTTCAATGTCTTTAGGATGTGTTATTGTGAAAAAAATATTTTAATGGTCTAACCATTTCATATATTTCATTGTGATCTATATTATCAGTCCAATAATAAAAAAAAAAAATAGCTTTAACCATTTGTTTGTTGGCCAAAGCTGAAAGCTGATAAAAAGATTAAATACTATGTGTAATACTGCTGCTCCCTCTAGTTCACAACAGTGGAATTACAGCCTACATCTTACAGTTGAAGTGTTTGAATGAATGGGAATTTGGTTTTTCACTTATATCTCGGGAACCAGAAGGCGAAAAATTCTGAACCTCAGAGCATAGATAGTGCTTGAGGAGCCCTGTTCAATGAGACCATCGCGGTGTTTTTGGGCGATTGGGTTCGGGAGTTATGACTGTTCAAAGGCATGTCTTTTGAGGCTTTTATCTCTGGAATGCCCAGGGCAAATTACACCACATTTGAATCGAAGCTAGCCAAGGACGGGCCCTTTCCAACGAGCTCTCACACAAGGTTCAGGGTGGTCTGGGTCGGGAGCTACGGCCGTTCAAAGTCGGGGGTCCCGCGGTCTGGCGATCCGCGGGGGGGGCGCGCTCCCGAGGCCCGCGACGACACGTTTCGATCAAGAGCCCGGAGAGGACCTTACCATAAAAATTTGAGCGCGCAACGACTTTCCGTTTTCGAGTTATGAGGGAATTTGTACTGGGGGGGCGTGGCCTAAATGCCGTTTTACTTTCGTTTTCATGTTAAATGTTAAAATAATGATTTTATAAAGTCTAAATATGAATTATATAACAATATTAGGGAGTAGTATGATGAAATGACAGCAGGGGGCAGTAAAATACCACTTATTGGCTTAATATGGTATTCATTTTAAGGCTACATATTGAAGTGACCCTATTATAGCTATCCAAATGAAGTAGTTCAACTTTTTCTGACAATTATTGATCTAGTGAGTCCAGAGAATTGTATTGCACTGGTTTTTAAGATTATTTTATAAACATTATATGATCATATGGAAAACACAATTTACAGCCAATACAGGCAATTTACCATAGGAAATATATGGTTTTAAAGCTTTTTAACAGTTATAGCGCCAACTATGGTCCGATCTTCATAAAAATTTCCATGCTTCTTTAGCATGTTATGTCACATATGCTCATCAATTTTTGTGAAGTTCTGAGTTTTCCTTTAGGATTTATAGGCTTTTGAGTGCATTTTGCCACGCCCATTTTCTTTATGACCCAATATACCCATGCGAAAAATGCAAAAGTTAAACTTTTTTTCGATAATTATTGATCTAGAGAGTCCAGAGAATTGTCCTAGACTGGTCTGGTTCCGATCGGGCGAAAAACCAGGGACTAGTTCGCAAAAGTAGGTTTTTAACATATTCATGAATAATTAATTAATGGTTTGATTGACATTAGTGGTTCTTGAGGCAAAGTTGTTGAGCATGAGCAGATCTATCAAATGATATGCATTTTATGACGATAAGTGTAACACCACGTGATTACAGAGCCAAAAAAACTCGTTAGCGCCAACTAGTGGCCGATTTCTTTCAAAATTCTTACAGACCTCTAGGGCCATGAGTCGAACATGCCCATCGAGTTTCGTTCCGATCGACGTCCGTTAACCTTGTCTTATAGGTGCTCAAACTTCATTGGCCGATGGCGGCCATGTTTTTTGAGATACACCAATGTCCTCATAGACATACATGGCACCTTGGACCAAGACACTGCATACCAATTTTCAAGTCAATCGGACTAACGGTCAGGTGGTTATGGGCCGTTTTATGTTTTTTTCATGTTATAGCGCCACCATGTGGCCATTCGCCGCGGTTTTTTTACTGTGACCTCAAATTGACCTCTTACACATTTGTACCGAGTTTGGTGAAGATACCTCATTTACTTCTGGAGTTATAGCCGTTTTAGTAAAATAGGCTCCTCCCACAACATACATTTGGGCGCCCCTTAGCGACCGTGAATGGAAATTTCAACTTTTTTTCGATAATTATTGATATTCAGACTCCAGAGAACATTTCTGCACTGGTTTGGTTCCGATCGGGCAAAAAAACAGGGACTAGTTCGCAAAAGTAGGTTTTTGACAAAATTCAAAATGGCGGAAAATCTATCATGGCGGAAATGAAATCGGAGATATACGTTTTGTTCGACAGGCATCCAGCTTTCCAATGATATAAGACACTTGAGTCTACGACATACGGTCTAGGAGTTATGAGCAGTTTCGCGCTTTTGGTCGCTATAGCGCCACCTATGGGCCATTCGAGGTCATAATTTGATAACCTCTCCTCGATTTTTGTACTACCATATGGCAAAGTTTCAAAGTTCCAGCTCTTACGGTTTGGGCTGCACGATGCGTTTTACGGCAGAAGAAAAATAATAATAAAAATCAGGACAATTACAATAGGGTTTCAGCACTTCGTGCTTGAACCCCTAATAATAAAAATCAGTACAATTACAATAGGGTTTCAGCACTTCGTGCTTGAACCCCT
This sequence comes from Leuciscus leuciscus, assembly GCF_965113295.1. Taxonomy (NCBI): domain Eukaryota; kingdom Metazoa; phylum Chordata; class Actinopteri; order Cypriniformes; family Leuciscidae; genus Leuciscus; species Leuciscus leuciscus. The sequence continues at coordinate 149,743 of NW_028118533.1, forward strand.
AATAAAAATTGTCCGATCTTCACGAAACTTGGCATGCTTCTTCACCATGTTAGGACACATATGCTCATCGATTTTTGTGAAGTTTGAGGTTTTCCCTTAGGTTGTATAGGCTTTTGAGTGTTTTTTGTCCCTCCACTTTCCTAAATGACCCTGTTACAGCCAGGCAAATGCAAAAGTTCAACTTTTTTTCGATAATTATTTATCTAGAGAGTCCAGAGAATTGGCCTAGACTGGTCTGGTTCCGATTGGACCAAAAACCAGGGACTAGTTTGCCAAAGTAGGCTTTGGACAAAAGTGGCCATATAAATTTTTTTTTTGCTCAAATCGCGATTTGGAGATAGCCAGGTTGTTCGTCTGGAGCCAGGGATCACAGTGATGCTAAATTTGAGCCTCTAGGACAAACTATGTATGAGTTATGACCAATTTAGTAAATGTGGTCATTATACTGCCACCTATGGGCCAATCGGGCTCATACTTTGATAGGTTCTCCCCAAATTGAGCACTATCATTTGGCCAAGTTTCAAGGTTCCAGCTCTTACAGTTTGGGCTGCACGATGCGTTTTAGGGCGGAATAATAATAATAATAATAATAATAAAAATCAGTACAATTACAATAGGGTTTCAGCACTTCGTGCTTGAACCCCTAATAAAAATTGTCCGATCTTCACGAAACTTGGCATGCTTCTTCACCATGTTAGGACACATATGCTCATCGATTTTTGTGAAGTTTGAGGTTTTCCCTTAGGTTGTATAGGCTTTTGAGTGTTTTTTGTCCCTCCACTTTCCTAAATGACCCTGTTACAGCCAGGCAAATGCAAAAGTTCAACTTTTTTTCGATAATTATTTATCTAGAGAGTCCAGAGAATTGGCCTAGACTGGTCTGGTTCCGATTGGACCAAAAACCAGGGACTAGTTTGCCAAAGTAGGCTTTGGACAAAAGTGGCCATATAAATTTTTTTTTTGCTCAAATCGCGATTTGGAGATAGCCAGGTTGTTCGTCTGGAGCCAGGGATCACAGTGATGCTAAATTTGAGCCTCTAGGACAAACTATGTATGAGTTATGACCAATTTAGTAAATGTGGTCATTATACTGCCACCTATGGGCCAATCGGGCTCATACTTTGATAGGTTCTCCCCAAATTGAGCACTATCATTTGGCCAAGTTTCAAGGTTCCAGCTCTTACAGTTTGGGCTGCACGATGCGTTTTAGGGCGGAATAATAATAATAATAATAATAATAAAAATCAGTACAATTACAATAGGGTTTCAGCACTTCGTGCTTGAACCCCTAATAAAAATTGTCCGATCTTCACGAAACTTGGCATGCTTCTTCACCATGTTAGGACACATATGCTCATCGATTTTTGTGAAGTTTGAGGTTTTCCCTTAGGTTGTATAGGCTTTTGAGTGTTTTTTGTCCCTCCACTTTCCTAAATGACCCTGTTACAGCCAGGCAAATGCAAAAGTTCAACTTTTTTTCGATAATTATTTATCTAGAGAGTCCAGAGAATTGGCCTAGACTGGTCTGGTTCCGATTGGACCAAAAACCAGGGACTAGTTTGCCAAAGTAGGCTTTGGACAAAAGTGGCCATATAAATTTTTTTTTTGCTCAAATCGCGATTTGGAGATAGCCAGGTTGTTCGTCTGGAGCCAGGGATCACAGTGATGCTAAATTTGAGCCTCTAGGACAAACTATGTATGAGTTATGACCAATTTAGTAAATGTGGTCATTATACTGCCACCTATGGGCCAATCGGGCTCATACTTTGATAGGTTCTCCCCAAATTGAGCACTATCATTTGGCCAAGTTTCAAGGTTCCAGCTCTTACAGTTTGGGCTGCACGATGCGTTTTAGGGCGGAATAATAATAATAATAATAATAATAAAAATCAGTACAATTACAATAGGGTTTCAGCACTTCGTGCTTGAACCCCTAATAAAAATTGTCCGATCTTCACGAAACTTGGCATGCTTCTTCACCATGTTAGGACACATATGCTCATCGATTTTTGTGAAGTTTGAGGTTTTCCCTTAGGTTGTATAGGCTTTTGAGTGTTTTTTGTCCCTCCACTTTCCTAAATGACCCTGTTACAGCCAGGCAAATGCAAAAGTTCAACTTTTTTTCGATAATTATTTATCTAGAGAGTCCAGAGAATTGGCCTAGACTGGTCTGGTTCCGATTGGACCAAAAACCAGGGACTAGTTTGCCAAAGTAGGCTTTGGACAAAAGTGGCCATATAAATTTTTTTTTTGCTCAAATCGCGATTTGGAGATAGCCAGGTTGTTCGTCTGGAGCCAGGGATCACAGTGATGCTAAATTTGAGCCTCTAGGACAAACTATGTATGAGTTATGACCAATTTAGTAAATGTGGTCATTATACTGCCACCTATGGGCCAATCGGGCTCATACTTTGATAGGTTCTCCCCAAATTGAGCACTATCATTTGGCCAAGTTTCAAGGTTCCAGCTCTTACAGTTTGGGCTGCACGATGCGTTTTAGGGCGGAATAATAATAATAATAATAATAATAAAAATCAGTACAATTACAATAGGGTTTCAGCACTTCGTGCTTGAACCCCTAATAAAAATTGTCCGATCTTCACGAAACTTGGCATGCTTCTTCACCATGTTAGGACACATATGCTCATCGATTTTTGTGAAGTTTGAGGTTTTCCCTTAGGTTGTATAGGCTTTTGAGTGTTTTTTGTCCCTCCACTTTCCTAAATGACCCTGTTACAGCCAGGCAAATGCAAAAGTTCAACTTTTTTTCGATAATTATTTATCTAGAGAGTCCAGAGAATTGGCCTAGACTGGTCTGGTTCCGATTGGACCAAAAACCAGGGACTAGTTTGCCAAAGTAGGCTTTGGACAAAAGTGGCCATATAAATTTTTTTTTTGCTCAAATCGCGATTTGGAGATAGCCAGGTTGTTCGTCTGGAGCCAGGGATCACAGTGATGCTAAATTTGAGCCTCTAGGACAAACTATGTATGAGTTATGACCAATTTAGTAAATGTGGTCATTATACTGCCACCTATGGGCCAATCGGGCTCATACTTTGATAGGTTCTCCCCAAATTGAGCACTATCATTTGGCCAAGTTTCAAGGTTCCAGCTCTTACAGTTTGGGCTGCACGATGCGTTTTAGGGCGGAATAATAATAATAATAATAATAATAAAAATCAGTACAATTACAATAGGGTTTCAGCACTTCGTGCTTGAACCCCTAATAAAAATTGTCCGATCTTCACGAAACTTGGCATGCTTCTTCACCATGTTAGGACACATATGCTCATCGATTTTTGTGAAGTTTGAGGTTTTCCCTTAGGTTGTATAGGCTTTTGAGTGTTTTTTGTCCCTCCACTTTCCTAAATGACCCTGTTACAGCCAGGCAAATGCAAAAGTTCAACTTTTTTTCGATAATTATTTATCTAGAGAGTCCAGAGAATTGGCCTAGACTGGTCTGGTTCCGATTGGACCAAAAACCAGGGACTAGTTTGCCAAAGTAGGCTTTGGACAAAAGTGGCCATATAAATTTTTTTTTTGCTCAAATCGCGATTTGGAGATAGCCAGGTTGTTCGTCTGGAGCCAGGGATCACAGTGATGCTAAATTTGAGCCTCTAGGACAAACTATGTATGAGTTATGACCAATTTAGTAAATGTGGTCATTATACTGCCACCTATGGGCCAATCGGGCTCATACTTTGATAGGTTCTCCCCAAATTGAGCACTATCATTTGGCCAAGTTTCAAGGTTCCAGCTCTTACAGTTTGGGCTGCACGATGCGTTTTAGGGCGGAATAATAATAATAATAATAATAATAAAAATCAGTACAATTACAATAGGGTTTCAGCACTTCGTGCTTGAACCCCTAATAAAAATTGTCCGATCTTCACGAAACTTGGCATGCTTCTTCACCATGTTAGGACACATATGCTCATCGATTTTTGTGAAGTTTGAGGTTTTCCCTTAGGTTGTATAGGCTTTTGAGTGTTTTTTGTCCCTCCACTTTCCTAAATGACCCTGTTACAGCCAGGCAAATGCAAAAGTTCAACTTTTTTTCGATAATTATTTATCTAGAGAGTCCAGAGAATTGGCCTAGACTGGTCTGGTTCCGATTGGACCAAAAACCAGGGACTAGTTTGCCAAAGTAGGCTTTGGACAAAAGTGGCCATATAAATTTTTTTTTTGCTCAAATCGCGATTTGGAGATAGCCAGGTTGTTCGTCTGGAGCCAGGGATCACAGTGATGCTAAATTTGAGCCTCTAGGACAAACTATGTATGAGTTATGACCAATTTAGTAAATGTGGTCATTATACTGCCACCTATGGGCCAATCGGGCTCATACTTTGATAGGTTCTCCCCAAATTGAGCACTATCATTTGGCCAAGTTTCAAGGTTCCAGCTCTTACAGTTTGGGCTGCACGATGCGTTTTAGGGCGGAATAATAATAATAATAATAATAATAAAAATCAGTACAATTACAATAGGGTTTCAGCACTTCGTGCTTGAACCCCTAATAAAAATTGTCCGATCTTCACGAAACTTGGCATGCTTCTTCACCATGTTAGGACACATATGCTCATCGATTTTTGTGAAGTTTGAGGTTTTCCCTTAGGTTGTATAGGCTTTTGAGTGTTTTTTGTCCCTCCACTTTCCTAAATGACCCTGTTACAGCCAGGCAAATGCAAAAGTTCAACTTTTTTTCGATAATTATTTATCTAGAGAGTCCAGAGAATTGGCCTAGACTGGTCTGGTTCCGATTGGACCAAAAACCAGGGACTAGTTTGCCAAAGTAGGCTTTGGACAAAAGTGGCCATATAAATTTTTTTTTTGCTCAAATCGCGATTTGGAGATAGCCAGGTTGTTCGTCTGGAGCCAGGGATCACAGTGATGCTAAATTTGAGCCTCTAGGACAAACTATGTATGAGTTATGACCAATTTAGTAAATGTGGTCATTATACTGCCACCTATGGGCCAATCGGGCTCATACTTTGATAGGTTCTCCCCAAATTGAGCACTATCATTTGGCCAAGTTTCAAGGTTCCAGCTCTTACAGTTTGGGCTGCACGATGCGTTTTAGGGCGGAATAATAATAATAATAATAATAATAAAAATCAGTACAATTACAATAGGGTTTCAGCACTTCGTGCTTGAACCCCTAATAAAAATTGTCCGATCTTCACGAAACTTGGCATGCTTCTTCACCATGTTAGGACACATATGCTCATCGATTTTTGTGAAGTTTGAGGTTTTCCCTTAGGTTGTATAGGCTTTTGAGTGTTTTTTGTCCCTCCACTTTCCTAAATGACCCTGTTACAGCCAGGCAAATGCAAAAGTTCAACTTTTTTTCGATAATTATTTATCTAGAGAGTCCAGAGAATTGGCCTAGACTGGTCTGGTTCCGATTGGACCAAAAACCAGGGACTAGTTTGCCAAAGTAGGCTTTGGACAAAAGTGGCCATATAAATTTTTTTTTTGCTCAAATCGCGATTTGGAGATAGCCAGGTTGTTCGTCTGGAGCCAGGGATCACAGTGATGCTAAATTTGAGCCTCTAGGACAAACTATGTATGAGTTATGACCAATTTAGTAAATGTGGTCATTATACTGCCACCTATGGGCCAATCGGGCTCATACTTTGATAGGTTCTCCCCAAATTGAGCACTATCATTTGGCCAAGTTTCAAGGTTCCAGCTCTTACAGTTTGGGCTGCACGATGCGTTTTAGGGCGGAATAATAATAATAATAATAATAATAAAAATCAGTACAATTACAATAGGGTTTCAGCACTTCGTGCTTGAACCCCTAATAAAAATTGTCCGATCTTCACGAAACTTGGCATGCTTCTTCACCATGTTAGGACACATATGCTCATCGATTTTTGTGAAGTTTGAGGTTTTCCCTTAGGTTGTATAGGCTTTTGAGTGTTTTTTGTCCCTCCACTTTCCTAAATGACCCTGTTACAGCCAGGCAAATGCAAAAGTTCAACTTTTTTTCGATAATTATTTATCTAGAGAGTCCAGAGAATTGGCCTAGACTGGTCTGGTTCCGATTGGACCAAAAACCAGGGACTAGTTTGCCAAAGTAGGCTTTGGACAAAAGTGGCCATATAAATTTTTTTTTTGCTCAAATCGCGATTTGGAGATAGCCAGGTTGTTCGTCTGGAGCCAGGGATCACAGTGATGCTAAATTTGAGCCTCTAGGACAAACTATGTATGAGTTATGACCAATTTAGTAAATGTGGTCATTATACTGCCACCTATGGGCCAATCGGGCTCATACTTTGATAGGTTCTCCCCAAATTGAGCACTATCATTTGGCCAAGTTTCAAGGTTCCAGCTCTTACAGTTTGGGCTGCACGATGCGTTTTAGGGCGGAATAATAATAATAATAATAATAATAAAAATCAGTACAATTACAATAGGGTTTCAGCACTTCGTGCTTGAACCCCTAATAAAAATTGTCCGATCTTCACGAAACTTGGCATGCTTCTTCACCATGTTAGGACACATATGCTCATCGATTTTTGTGAAGTTTGAGGTTTTCCCTTAGGTTGTATAGGCTTTTGAGTGTTTTTTGTCCCTCCACTTTCCTAAATGACCCTGTTACAGCCAGGCAAATGCAAAAGTTCAACTTTTTTTCGATAATTATTTATCTAGAGAGTCCAGAGAATTGGCCTAGACTGGTCTGGTTCCGATTGGACCAAAAACCAGGGACTAGTTTGCCAAAGTAGGCTTTGGACAAAAGTGGCCATATAAATTTTTTTTTTGCTCAAATCGCGATTTGGAGATAGCCAGGTTGTTCGTCTGGAGCCAGGGATCACAGTGATGCTAAATTTGAGCCTCTAGGACAAACTATGTATGAGTTATGACCAATTTAGTAAATGTGGTCATTATACTGCCACCTATGGGCCAATCGGGCTCATACTTTGATAGGTTCTCCCCAAATTGAGCACTATCATTTGGCCAAGTTTCAAGGTTCCAGCTCTTACAGTTTGGGCTGCACGATGCGTTTTAGGGCGGAATAATAATAATAATAATAATAATAAAAATCAGTACAATTACAATAGGGTTTCAGCACTTCGTGCTTGAACCCCTAATAAAAATTGTCCGATCTTCACGAAACTTGGCATGCTTCTTCACCATGTTAGGACACATATGCTCATCGATTTTTGTGAAGTTTGAGGTTTTCCCTTAGGTTGTATAGGCTTTTGAGTGTTTTTTGTCCCTCCACTTTCCTAAATGACCCTGTTACAGCCAGGCAAATGCAAAAGTTCAACTTTTTTTCGATAATTATTTATCTAGAGAGTCCAGAGAATTGGCCTAGACTGGTCTGGTTCCGATTGGACCAAAAACCAGGGACTAGTTTGCCAAAGTAGGCTTTGGACAAAAGTGGCCATATAAATTTTTTTTTTGCTCAAATCGCGATTTGGAGATAGCCAGGTTGTTCGTCTGGAGCCAGGGATCACAGTGATGCTAAATTTGAGCCTCTAGGACAAACTATGTATGAGTTATGACCAATTTAGTAAATGTGGTCATTATACTGCCACCTATGGGCCAATCGGGCTCATACTTTGATAGGTTCTCCCCAAATTGAGCACTATCATTTGGCCAAGTTTCAAGGTTCCAGCTCTTACAGTTTGGGCTGCACGATGCGTTTTAGGGCGGAATAATAATAATAATAATAATAATAAAAATCAGTACAATTACAATAGGGTTTCAGCACTTCGTGCTTGAACCCCTAATAAAAATTGTCCGATCTTCACGAAACTTGGCATGCTTCTTCACCATGTTAGGACACATATGCTCATCGATTTTTGTGAAGTTTGAGGTTTTCCCTTAGGTTGTATAGGCTTTTGAGTGTTTTTTGTCCCTCCACTTTCCTAAATGACCCTGTTACAGCCAGGCAAATGCAAAAGTTCAACTTTTTTTCGATAATTATTTATCTAGAGAGTCCAGAGAATTGGCCTAGACTGGTCTGGTTCCGATTGGACCAAAAACCAGGGACTAGTTTGCCAAAGTAGGCTTTGGACAAAAGTGGCCATATAAATTTTTTTTTTGCTCAAATCGCGATTTGGAGATAGCCAGGTTGTTCGTCTGGAGCCAGGGATCACAGTGATGCTAAATTTGAGCCTCTAGGACAAACTATGTATGAGTTATGACCAATTTAGTAAATGTGGTCATTATACTGCCACCTATGGGCCAATCGGGCTCATACTTTGATAGGTTCTCCCCAAATTGAGCACTATCATTTGGCCAAGTTTCAAGGTTCCAGCTCTTACAGTTTGGGCTGCACGATGCGTTTTAGGGCGGAATAATAATAATAATAATAATAATAAAAATCAGTACAATTACAATAGGGTTTCAGCACTTCGTGCTTGAACCCCTAATAAAAATTGTCCGATCTTCACGAAACTTGGCATGCTTCTTCACCATGTTAGGACACATATGCTCATCGATTTTTGTGAAGTTTGAGGTTTTCCCTTAGGTTGTATAGGCTTTTGAGTGTTTTTTGTCCCTCCACTTTCCTAAATGACCCTGTTACAGCCAGGCAAATGCAAAAGTTCAACTTTTTTTCGATAATTATTTATCTAGAGAGTCCAGAGAATTGGCCTAGACTGGTCTGGTTCCGATTGGACCAAAAACCAGGGACTAGTTTGCCAAAGTAGGCTTTGGACAAAAGTGGCCATATAAATTTTTTTTTTGCTCAAATCGCGATTTGGAGATAGCCAGGTTGTTCGTCTGGAGCCAGGGATCACAGTGATGCTAAATTTGAGCCTCTAGGACAAACTATGTATGAGTTATGACCAATTTAGTAAATGTGGTCATTATACTGCCACCTATGGGCCAATCGGGCTCATACTTTGATAGGTTCTCCCCAAATTGAGCACTATCATTTGGCCAAGTTTCAAGGTTCCAGCTCTTACAGTTTGGGCTGCACGATGCGTTTTAGGGCGGAATAATAATAATAATAATAATAATAAAAATCAGTACAATTACAATAGGGTTTCAGCACTTCGTGCTTGAACCCCTAATAAAAATTGTCCGATCTTCACGAAACTTGGCATGCTTCTTCACCATGTTAGGACACATATGCTCATCGATTTTTGTGAAGTTTGAGGTTTTCCCTTAGGTTGTATAGGCTTTTGAGTGTTTTTTGTCCCTCCACTTTCCTAAATGACCCTGTTACAGCCAGGCAAATGCAAAAGTTCAACTTTTTTTCGATAATTATTTATCTAGAGAGTCCAGAGAATTGGCCTAGACTGGTCTGGTTCCGATTGGACCAAAAACCAGGGACTAGTTTGCCAAAGTAGGCTTTGGACAAAAGTGGCCATATAAATTTTTTTTTTGCTCAAATCGCGATTTGGAGATAGCCAGGTTGTTCGTCTGGAGCCAGGGATCACAGTGATGCTAAATTTGAGCCTCTAGGACAAACTATGTATGAGTTATGACCAATTTAGTAAATGTGGTCATTATACTGCCACCTATGGGCCAATCGGGCTCATACTTTGATAGGTTCTCCCCAAATTGAGCACTATCATTTGGCCAAGTTTCAAGGTTCCAGCTCTTACAGTTTGGGCTGCACGATGCGTTTTAGGGCGGAATAATAATAATAATAATAATAATAAAAATCAGTACAATTACAATAGGGTTTCAGCACTTCGTGCTTGAACCCCTAATAAAAATTGTCCGATCTTCACGAAACTTGGCATGCTTCTTCACCATGTTAGGACACATATGCTCATCGATTTTTGTGAAGTTTGAGGTTTTCCCTTAGGTTGTATAGGCTTTTGAGTGTTTTTTGTCCCTCCACTTTCCTAAATGACCCTGTTACAGCCAGGCAAATGCAAAAGTTCAACTTTTTTTCGATAATTATTTATCTAGAGAGTCCAGAGAATTGGCCTAGACTGGTCTGGTTCCGATTGGACCAAAAACCAGGGACTAGTTTGCCAAAGTAGGCTTTGGACAAAAGTGGCCATATAAATTTTTTTTTTGCTCAAATCGCGATTTGGAGATAGCCAGGTTGTTCGTCTGGAGCCAGGGATCACAGTGATGCTAAATTTGAGCCTCTAGGACAAACTATGTATGAGTTATGACCAATTTAGTAAATGTGGTCATTATACTGCCACCTATGGGCCAATCGGGCTCATACTTTGATAGGTTCTCCCCAAATTGAGCACTATCATTTGGCCAAGTTTCAAGGTTCCAGCTCTTACAGTTTGGGCTGCACGATGCGTTTTAGGGCGGAATAATAATAATAATAATAATAATAAAAATCAGTACAATTACAATAGGGTTTCAGCACTTCGTGCTTGAACCCCTAATAAAAATTGTCCGATCTTCACGAAACTTGGCATGCTTCTTCACCATGTTAGGACACATATGCTCATCGATTTTTGTGAAGTTTGAGGTTTTCCCTTAGGTTGTATAGGCTTTTGAGTGTTTTTTGTCCCTCCACTTTCCTAAATGACCCTGTTACAGCCAGGCAAATGCAAAAGTTCAACTTTTTTTCGATAATTATTTATCTAGAGAGTCCAGAGAATTGGCCTAGACTGGTCTGGTTCCGATTGGACCAAAAACCAGGGACTAGTTTGCCAAAGTAGGCTTTGGACAAAAGTGGCCATATAAATTTTTTTTTTGCTCAAATCGCGATTTGGAGATAGCCAGGTTGTTCGTCTGGAGCCAGGGATCACAGTGATGCTAAATTTGAGCCTCTAGGACAAACTATGTATGAGTTATGACCAATTTAGTAAATGTGGTCATTATACTGCCACCTATGGGCCAATCGGGCTCATACTTTGATAGGTTCTCCCCAAATTGAGCACTATCATTTGGCCAAGTTTCAAGGTTCCAGCTCTTACAGTTTGGGCTGCACGATGCGTTTTAGGGCGGAATAATAATAATAATAATAATAATAAAAATCAGTACAATTACAATAGGGTTTCAGCACTTCGTGCTTGAACCCCTAATTAAAGCTGCAAGCAGCATTTATCGGGGTTCAAGCATTTAAGGCCTTTAAGCACAAAAGCATCAAAAGTTATTAAGTTTTATTTAGCAAGCATGTAACCACTGACATAATAGATGGCATAAAAGACCATTTACAGCCAATACAGGCAATGTACCATAGGAAATATGTGGTTTTAAAGCTTTTTATAGGAGTTATAGTGCCATCTATGGACCGATCTCCATAAAATTGTTTACTGTGACCTCAAATTGAACCCATACACATGTGTACTGAGTTTGGTGAAGATATCTCATTTACTTCTTGAGTTATAGCCATTTTAGTAAAATAGGCTCCTCCCACAATAATTTACCACATTCTAGTATTATTTACTATGATTCTAGCATGATTTACATAGTTTACCATGATTTTATCTTAGTTTACCTTGATTTACCATATTCTAGCATGATTTACCATGATATACTACATTCTAGTATGATTTACCATTGTTTACTGTGATTCTAGCATGGTTTACCATAGTTTATCATGATTTATCATAGTTTACCATGATTTACCCTGTTCTAGCATGATTTACCATGATATACCACATTCTAACATGATTTACCATAGTTTATCATGGTTTACCATGATTTACCCTGTTTTAGCATAGTTTACCATGATTTACCACGTTCTAGAATGATTTGCCAGGATTCTAGCATGGTTTACCTTGATACACCACATTATAGTATTATTCACTATGATTTACCATGTTTCTAGCAATTATGTGAAGTGTCAGTGCAAATGAAGTGATAAACACTGACAAAATCTGATTGTGTTATAATAGTTATTGTTATATAAGTGATTTTTAGAGTCTAAATATGAATGTGAGCACATGTGAAAAGACTTCATTAATAAGTAGAATGGCCAGCAGAGGGCAGAAGAAGACCACTTATTGGCTCACTTTCACTTTAAACTTCATGATTTTCACCAGTTTTCTGGACTAAAGCAAACCAGTTTTTCCATGTTAACTCAATAATGCATGCTTACACACACACACACACACACACGCACACACACACACGCACGCACACGCACACACACACACACACACACACACACACACACACACACACACACACACACACACACACACACACACACACACACACACACACACACACACACACACACACAATAAACATACACAAATGCAAATATGTTTTTAATGTTTTGGAATATGTTATTGAGAAAATATATTTATTGGTCTATTAGAATTCCTTTGTGATCTAATAATATTAAAAAAAATTTTTTTTTAAAAAGATTGCTTTTTAAAGCATTTGTTTGTTTCCCAATACTGAAAACTAATGAAAAGGTCATGCGTAATCCTGCTGCTCCCTCCAGTGGACAGTGGTATTACAGCTTCCATCTTACAGTTGAAGTGTTTGAATGAATTAATGAATGGGAATTTGGTATTTCACTTATATCTCGGGAACCAGAAGGCGAAAAATTCTGAAACTCAGAGCATAGAGAGTGCTTGAGGAGCCCTGTTGAATGAGACCATCAATTATTTACTATGATTTACCATGTTTCTAGCGTGATTTACCACATTACTAGCAATTATGTGAAGTGTCAGTGCAAATGAAGTGATAAACACTGACAAAATATGACTGTGTTATAATAGTTATTGTAATATAAGTGTTTTCCATGTTAACTCAATAATGCATGCTTACACACACACACACACACACACACACACACACACACATATACAAATATGTTTTCAATGTCTTTAGGATGTGTTATTGTGAAAAAAATATTTTAATGGTCTAACCATTTCATATATTTCATTGTGATCTATCAGTCCAATAATAATAATACAAAAAAAAATAGCTTTAACCATTTGTTTGTTGGCCAAAGCTGAAAGCTGATAAAAAGATTAATACTATGTCTAATACTGCTGCTCCCTCTAGTTGACAACAGTGGAATTACAGCCTCCATCTTACAGTTGAAGTGTTTGAATGAATGAATGGGAATTTGGTTTTTCACTTATATCTCGGGAACCAGAAGGCGAAAAATTCTGAAATTCAGAGCATAGATAGTTCTTGAGGAGCCCTGTTGAATGAGACCATCGCGGTGTTTTTGGGCGATTGGAGCCCGGAAATATGACCGTTCAAAGGCATATCTATTGGGGCTTTTATCTCTGGAATGCCCAGGGCAAATTACACCACATTTGAATCGAAGCTAGCCAAGAACTGGCCCTTTCCAACGAGCTCTCACACAAGGTTCGGGGTGGTCTGGGTCGGGAGTTTCGGCCGTTCAAAATCGGGGGTCCCACGAATTTGCGATTCGTGGGGGGCGCGCTCCCGAGGCCCGCGATGACACGTTTCGATCAAGAGCCTGGAGAGGACCTTACCATCAAAATTTGAGCGCGCAACGACTTTCCGTTTTCGAGTTATGAATGAATTTGTACTGGGGGGGCGTGGCCTAAATGCCGTTTTACTTTCATTTTCAATTTCCATATCTCAGACAGACAGTGTGACACAATTGTCAATAATAATACTCCAATAGATGAGTTTTGACAAAATGTGATTGTAAATGTTAAAATAATGATTTTATAAAGTCTAAATATGAATTTTATAACAATATTAGGGAGTAGTATGATGAAATGACAGCAGGGGGCAGTAAAATACCACTTATTGGCTTAATATGTCATTATATTCATATAAAATCACCTTTTGAAGAAGTTAAACTTTTTTTCTGATAATTATTGATCTAGAGAGTTCAGAGAATTGTGCTGCACTGGTTTTGAACATTATGATATGAACATTATACGATAATAGATAGAAGACACCATTTACAGCAAATACAGGCAATTTACCATATAGGAAATATATGGTTTTAAAGCGTTTTAACAGTTATAGCGCCAACTATGGTCCGATCTCCATAAAATTTTCCATGCTTCTTTAGCAGGTTATGACACATATGCTCATCAATTTTTGTGAAGTTCTGAGTTTTCGTTTAGGATTTATAGTTATAACTATATAGTTAAGCAGTTTTCTGCACTAAAGCAAACCAGTTTTTCCATGTTAACTCAATCATGCATGCACACACACACACACACACGAAGACAAATGTTGTTGTTGTTTTTTCAATGCTATTGGGATATGTCATAATGAAAATATATTTGAATGGTCTATAAACATTTCACAAAGTCTTTGTTAGCTATTAATCAGAAGATTCAGAATTTATTCAGAAACCTAAGACTACACAAACACATTATGTTGTAGATACAGACATTTGAAATATATGATGTGATAAAACTGTCAATACTAATACTTTAACGGACGGATTTTGACTAAATGTAATTGTAAATGTTAAAATAGTGATTTTATAAATTTTAAACAGCAGGGGGCAGTAAAATACAACTTATTGGCTTAATATGCCATTATATTCATATAATTTTCACCTTTTTAACTGTTATAGAGGCAAATTTTGTCCGATCGGTCTGAAAATTTTCATGCATGTTCAGAGTGATATTTCACTGGCTTTTTAAGAAGGTCTGAGTCATTCATTAAAGAGATATAGGCTTTCGGGGACACTTGGTAAAGGCTACATTTTGAAGTGAACCTATTATATCTATCCAAATGAAGTAGTTCAACTTTTTCTGACAATTATTGACCTAGTGAGTCCAGAGAATTGTATTGCACTAGTTTTGAACATTATGATATGAAAACTATATGATCAGAGATGGAAAAGACCATTTACAGCCAATACAGGCAGTTTACCATAGGAAATATATGGTTTTAAAGCTTTTTAACAGTTATAGCGCCACCTTTGGTCCAATCTCCATAAAATGTTGCATGCTTGTTAATGATGTCATGTCACATATGCTCACCAACTTTTGTGAAGTTCTGAGTTTTCATTTAGGATTTAAAGGCTTTTTAGTGTATTTTGCCACGCCCATTTTATAAATGACCCTATTACAGCCATACAAATGCAAAAGTTCAACTTTTTTTTGATAATTATTGATCTAGAGAGTCCAGAGAATTGTCCTAGACTGGTCTGGTTCCGATCGGGCGAAAAACCAGGGACTAGTTCGCAAAAGTAGGTTTTTAACATATTCATGAATATTTAATGAACGGTTTGATTGACAGGAATGGTTCTAGAGGCAAAGTTGTTCAGGATGAGCAGCTCTATCAAATGATATGCATTTTGTGACGATAAGTGTAACACCACGTGATTACAGAGCCATAAAACTCGTTAGCGCCAACTAGTGGCCGATTTCTTTCAAAATTCTTACAGACCTTTAGGGCCATGAGTCGAACATGCCCATCGAGTTTCGTTCCGATCGGCCTCCGTTAACCTTGTCTAATAGGTGCTCAAACTTCATTGGCTGATGGCGGCCATGTTTTTTGAGATACACTAATGTCCTCATAGATATACATGGCACCTTGGACCAAGACACTGCATACCAATTTTCAAGTCAATCGGACTAACGGTCAGGTGGTTATAGCCCATTTTATGTTTTTTTCATGTTATAGCGCCACCATGTGGCCAATCGCCGCGATTTTTTTACTGTGACCTCAGATTGACCTCTTACACATGTGTACCGAGTTTGGTGAAGATACCTCATTTACTTCTGGAGTTATAGCCATTTTAGTAAAATAGGCTCCGCCTTCTTCAAACGTTTTGGCACCCCTTAGCGACCGTGAATCGAAATTTCAACTTTTTTTCGATAATTATTGATATTCAGACTACTGTGAACATTTCTGCACTGGTTTGGTTCCGATCGGGCGAAAAACCAGGGACTAGTTCGCAAAAGTAGGTTTTGGACAAAATCCAAAATGGCGGAAAAATTTGCATACCGGAAATAAAATACCTCCTATATTTCTTGTTCGGCTTGAGCCAAGGATTCCAATGATGTATGACACTTGAAGCTGAGACAAATGGTTATTGAGATATGAGCAAAATAGTGATTTTTTTTTGTTTTTTGCGCTATAGCGCCACCTATTGGCCAATCGGGCTCATACTTTGATAACCTCTCCTCGATTTTTGTACTACCTTGTGGCCAAGTTTCAAGTCTCTAGCTCTTACGGTTTGGGCTGCACGATGCGTTTTAGCGGAGAAGAATAATAATAATAATAATAAAAATCCTTACAATTACAATAGGGTTTCAGCACTTCGTGCTTGAACCCCTAATTAAAGCTGCAAGCAGCATTTATCGGGGTTCAAGCATTTAAGGCCTTTAAGCACATAAGAATTTAAGACATTAAGATTTATTTAGAAAGCTTTTAACCACTGAAATAATAGATGGTAAAGTCCATTTACAGCCAATATAGGCAATTTACCATAGGAAATATATGGTTTTCAAAGCTTTTTAACAGTTATAGCGCCACCTATGGTCCGATCTACATGAAACTTTGCATGCTTGTTTAGAATGATATGGCACATATGCTCACCAATTTTCGTGAAGTTCTGAGTTTTCGTTTAGGATTTATAGGCTTTTGAGTGCATTTTGCCACGCCCATTTTCTTTATGACCCAATATACCCATGTGAAAAATGCTAAAGTTCAACTTTTTTTTGATAATTATTTATCTAGAGAGTCCATAGAATTGTCCTAGACTTGTTTGGTTCCGATCGGGCGAAAAACCTAGGACTAGTTCGCAAAAGTAGGTTTTTAACATATTCATGAATATTTAATGAACGGTTTGATTGACAGCAATGGTTCTTGAGGCAAAGTTGTTCAGCATGAGCAGATCTATCAAATGATATGCATTTTGTGATGATAAGTGTAACACCACGTGATTACAGAGCCATAAAACTCGTTAGCGCCAACTAGTGGCCGATTTCTTTCAAAATTCTTACAGACCTCTAGGGGCTTGAGCCGAACATGCCCACCGAGTTTCGCTCCGATCGGACTTCGTTAACGGTGCTCAAATTTCATTGGCCAATGGCGGCCATGTTTTTCGAGATACGCCAATATCCTTTTAGACATAGGTGGCCCCTTGGGCCAAGACACTGCATACCAAATTTCAAGTCATTCGAAAAAACGGTCAGGTGTCTATACGTTTTTATTGTTTTATAGCGCCACCATGAGGCCAATCGACGCAATTTTTTTACTGTGACCTCAAATTGACCTCCTACAAATATGTACCAAGTTTGGTGAAGATATCTCATTTCGTTCACGAGTTATAACAATTTTAGTAAAACTGACTCCGCCTCCTTCGAACATTTTGGCGCCCCATAGCGACCATGAATCGAAATTTCAACTTTTTTTCGATAATTATTGATAGTCAGACTCCAGAGAACATTTCTGCACTGGTTTGGTTCCGATCGGACAAAAAACCACAGACTAGTTCGCAAAAGTAGGTTTTTGACAAAATTCAAAATGGCGGAAAAATTTGCATACCGGAAATGAAATCGGAGATATACGTTTTGTCCGTCTTGAGCCAAGGATTACAGTGATATAAGACACTTGAGTCTACGACAAACCGTCTAGGAGTTATTAGCGATTTTATACTTTTGCTTACTATAGCGCCACCTATTGGCCAATCGGGGTCATAATTTGATAACCTCTCCTCGATTTTTGTACTACCTTCTGGCAAAGTCTCAAGTCTCCAGCACTTACGGTTTGGGCTGCACGATGCGTTTTACGGCAGAATAATAATAATAAAAATCCTTACAATTACAATAGGGTTTCAGCACTTCGTGCTTGAACCCCTAATAAAAATCTTTACAAATACAATAGGTGTTCAGCACTTCGTGCTTGAACCCCTAAATATAAGCACTCTCAAGCGAATGCAAGATCATCCTCAGTTGATTCTGTAATAATATCATACTGGCAAACTCTCAAGTGTGTTTTTGTGTTTGAGCTCTGGAGAACGTCAAATGTTTTTACAGCGGTGAGTAATGTAGCCAATCACAGTCATGTTTGTTGGTCTATTGAACGCAGCCAATCAGAGGTGTTTCATTTTGTCAGAATCCACTCACCGAGATATAAAGGCCCTGTCCTAAATGGCACACCTCACTTTCAGTCTTGTAGACTTACAATGGCTTCTGCGTGCCCATTAAGTCCATAGGGTGTCCCATTTAGTAGTTTTAGGTTTCAGAAGGGTACTCACGAGCGCCCCTCTGCGGTCGATATGTGCTCTAAATGCGCACTGAAGCGAGCTCCACAGCAGACTTGTTCACGACAGTCAAAGCGGCGTTACGTCAGGAAAGTGCGGACTCAGAGGAAGACCGCGAGTGTTTAGGGTGCCATTTGTGACAGGGCCAAACTCACAATTGCGTGACATAAATAGCAATTGCAAGAAAAAGT